>NC_137903.1:16175373-16676794 GCF_963455335.1 Martes martes | reverse complement strand
AATCTTGAAAACGCATTTTAGACCTTCAGCCTGACAATCTGCAAATGTGTGTGATTGTTCAGAGATTGGATAAGATCATAATGTAGACTTTCTGATCATTCCTGATTGGAGTAATTTGTTAATTTAATACAGTTTAAGTTAATGGAGCACATGGGTGGGTCAGTCAGTTGAGCATCCCACTCTTGATTTTGGCTCAGGTCATGATCTCAGGGTTGATAACAACCCTGAGAGCTATCTTATGAGCTATCTTACGATAGCTCCATGATCGGTGTGGAGCCTTCTTAGATTTTCCTTCTCCCTCTGCCCCTCCCCGCTCACCCCCAAGAAGAAATATGTACACACACACACACACACACACAGTCTAAGTTAACTAACATATGTATGTTGAACTATTGATGCTGAAGTGTTTTCAAGTAGACAGATACCGTGATATATGGACTTGAGCAAAAGGCAAGGAGTCATCTAAAACAGGTTACCTTCCAGAGAAATATTATCCGGAATGAAAATGGAGAATGAAAATGGAGAGCAAATTTTGAAGTTTCTTTTTTTTGTTGTTTTGTTTTGGGGGGACTTTAAAAAAAATTATTAGATGTTCTTCTTCTGAATTGCCAAAGTAGAATGTGAGTGAACTCTACGGCACCATAAGTAAATTTTCTTTTACTGAGAATAGAACAGCCAAACTTAGAAATATAAAAAAAGCAAAGTATGAACAATCTGCTTGCATTCTATTCCCTCTAAATCCATCTACATTCTTTCATTTTTCTATCCTAATACCAAGGAAGAGCAATTTTAGATCCTTCTAGCAAGTTAAAGTATAAAAAGAGATTTCTCAGAAGACTGAGATACACACATAGCCAGAATGTTCTCTTCCGTCTTAGTGAGAGCCAGTAGAGGCTGTCCATTCTTACCTTCTCAAACAAGTGCGGTCAGTGCAGAATTCTAGGAGTGAGCATTATGGCTCAATGAAATGTCCCTAAACCAGACCAACATTTGCACGTACCTCTTGCATGAAAGTGAACAGACAGTGTCAAAGAGGTCTGTGAACTACTTATTCTTAGCAAACTGGAGCCCAATAACAAAATTCAATTTAAAAAACCAATATAAAATTTAATATGTTGACGGAGGACATTAAAAAGTAGCATGGCAAGTAATTTAGAACAGAGAAATTGAACCCAAATAGATTATTGCAATACATTATGCAAAATATAAATACATAAAAAGAAAAGTTTATGTTTTTCTGCCTAAACAGAAATCAGTCTCCACAACTCATCCATGTAATGAAAATGCAAAGAGATGGGACAGATAGCAGAGTATAAAGCAAAGGCATCAGAATAACAGTGGCATCTGTGACAAGGCAGAATATTTTGCATGGCAGATATTCAATTTAAGCAAACGTGCAAGGAGTCCCTAAAGGCAAAACACTTGTGCAGATAGGACTGTTACACAAACATGAAACCATAAAGAATGACAACCTCATTCAGGCCTGAGACTCAGCCTCTCATGACTCAAGCTTTTTAATATGCAAAAACAGAAAAGCAAAGCAGGTTTTGGTGCACTCTGTATAGGCCTTAATTATTAGGTAAATTATTAGGTAAATTGTTACTTTGCTGCTGTTTAATTCCTATTTTCCTTAGAATTTAAAGAAACCTGTGCTTTGCAAATGGTAACTTGCATAACTGTGAGGACAGACAAATTCAACGAATATGATGTCAGACCCAGTGTCAAGGCAGCACTGGGTATTGATTAAAATCATAGACTCTGAAGTCAGACTGCAGGAATTTAAATTCTGGAATGGCGCTTGCTAGCTACGTGACCATAGGCAATTTGTTTATCTTCTCTAAGCCTCAAATTCCTTGAAGTAACCTCAAAATAATCACAATTTCTACCTCATACAATTGTTGTGAGTTTTCTTTTTTTTTTAAATTTTATTTATTCATTTGACAGACAGAGATCACAAGTAGGCAGAGAGGCAGGCAGAGAGAGAGGGGAAGCAGGCTCCCTGCCGAGCAGAGAGCCCAATATGGGGCTCGATCCCAGGACCCTGGGATCATGACCTGAGCCGAAGTCAGAGGCTTTAACCCACTGAGCCACCCAGGTGCTCCTCCTGTGAGTTTTCATAGACACTTCCAAAGGACGGAGAAAAGTACATGAAGGGACACCTGAGTGGCTCAGTGGGTTAAAGCCTCTGCCTTCAGCTCAGGTCATGATCCCAGGGTCCTGGAATCGAGCCCCGCATCGGGCTCTCTGCTCATCAGGGAGCCTGCTTCCTCCTCCTCTCTCTCTGCCTGCCTCTCTGCCTACTTGTGATCTCTGTCCGTCAAATAAATAAATAAAATCTTAAAAAAGAGAGAGAAAAGAAAAGTACATGAATTATTAAAAGTACTTGATCACTATTTGTAGTTATTATTATAAAACAAGGAATTCATTGCACAGCACAGAACTCCGGCTCTTGCTGCCTCTTTCTTTACCATGTTCTTGTCATTCAGCTTTGACACAAGAAAACAATTCATCTGGAAGGAATGGACAGTATTCTTTGGGGTGCCAAGATGATGCTATAGCACCTTTGATTTACTTGTATGAAAGCCAAGTCACCCCAAAGGGAAAAAAAATCTAATTTTTTTTTTTTTTTTTTTTTGGTCATTATCAATGAAGTACAACTAGGAAAAAAAAAAAAAGAAATCCATTCTATGGATGTATAATGGAACACAGAGGCTAAAAATTTAGTTGAATAGATGCTAAATGGCTTCACAGTTTCAAAATGCTTTTATGTTTCTAAACTCTGCTTATGCTAGAAGGAACCAGCTAGTTTTAATCAAAATCCATTAGGACACATGCACACACACAAGGAATCTGTATAGATCAATCCGGCCAGTTGCTCCAGTACAACACTAAAAAACAAAAGGATATGAAAAGAAAGAAAAGCCTTAATATTGGACCACAGAGCTCGTTACCTTACGGACTTATTTAAGAAGTGTATTGAATTAACTGGTCCAATTGAATCAAATCAAAATATTTTTAATCCAAAGAGTTTTAGTATATTGAGATGACAATAGGACAATTGTAAAATACCTAAAATTGTTTAGACAGTCTTAGAATATCATGTAAATCTGAATAATCAGACTTTCTGATCACACCTGCTTTAGGTGTGATTTTTAAAAACCATGTTTCCTAACTATGTTGTACTAAGTTATATGCAGTTTTAGAATAGGTTAAATCTAAATTACTATGGAAATTTTGGAAAAATTGTGCTAAGAAGAAACTCAGATTCATATCAATTTTACTCATAGTTTGTTTTTTTTTTTTTAAGAATTTATTTATTTGACAGACACAGATCACAAGTAGGCAGAGAGGCAGGCAGAGATAGAGAGGGGGAAGCAGGCTCCCTGCTGAGCAGAGAGCCCGATGTGGGGCTCCATGTGGGGCTCCATGTGGGGCTCCATGCAGGGCTTGATCCAGGACTCCGGGATCATGACCTGAGCTGAAGGCAGAGGCTTTAACCCACTGAGCCATCCAGGCGCTCCTACTCATAGTTTTAAAAATAAGTCCCAAGCTTGGCATTTTTACCATCACAAAATCATGCCCATTTGTATTGTAGTTGAGAACACACCTACTCTTTGTTTATTTGGTTTTAGCATAATGCAGTAAAGGGCATTTGATGATTACAGGTTGACTTTAATTAGAAAATTTTTATGTTATTTCAGTGAACATGTCAAAAACCAATACCATCTTTATAGCTTGTCTTCACAAGTCATTTTTTTCCCAATTTAGCTTACTGGTTAGACAATTTATTTCTTTCATTTTAGTTGAAGTGTAGTTGACATATGGTGGTGTATATGTGCCACATCTTCTTTATCCATTCATCTATCACTGGACACTTCAGTTGTTTCCCTATCACAAGCCAATGAATTATTGAATACACAACAAACTTTACTTCTTTATCATATCATCCCTGGTTTAAGAGTACTCATGTTCTATTTCACTTCAAGTTTATCTGTTATGATAAGAATTGGAGATGGAATTTTCATACCACAGCAATACAACTCTTTCTTTTAAGAGTTTTAGCTGAACAAGGACACAAATATGATTAGCGCAGGCTACTTTCTTTATTTGGCCCTAGCTATTTAACAGCTTGACAAATGAGGGTAGCATAGTTGGTTAAGTGTTCAACTCTTGGTTTTGGCTCAAGTCATGGTCTCAGGGTTGTGAGATCAAGTTCTGTGTCAGACTCACTTTCAGTGTGGAGTGTGCTTAAGATACTCTTTCCCTCTGCACCCCCTAAAATAAGTAAGTAAATCTTAAAAACAAAAAACAAACAAACAAACAAACAAAAAAACTTAGCAGTTATGTCACACATCACAGGGTTGGCACAGAATACTTAACTACAATTGCTTATATAGACTTCCAATCCTTTTGTGGCTCTGAAAAAAATATAACAAAATAACAGTTCTTGTTAATGTATCTGTCCTATAATGAGAGTCCTGTGAAAGATAAGAAAAAGCCTATAAAATGTGGATAATTTGAAAAAAAAATCAGAGTCTGTTACTTAAGCTAACTTCCTTCCAATAATTATATAGTTCTGTTTTGGGGCATCACTTTCAGAGGGTTCTAAACTGAAGCAATGATTTTCTTTCACTCTGCTCTGAAAGAATTATTTGGCTTCTTTTATATCGAATGTCAGATTTGCTTTCTTTTCCATGTAGGTAAAATATGATTGCAAAGAGTCTTCATAAGAAGCATATTTTGCATGTCCTTCTTTCTATAACAAATTCTCCTTGTCTTCTCAGTGCTACACAACCACTGTGTTTTTCTTATTTTAATTATTTGACATGATAGTTATTAACAGATACCAATGGCTCATTTCTGTTCAATATGTCCTAATGCAGGCAGAAAGAACTGGCATCCAGCTGGAAAAAAGAAATTGTTCATTCCTTTCTTGTTATTCTCAGCAAATGCAAGTGGGCTTTTTTTGTTGTTGTTCAACCATGCTTTCTAATTACTGATTTGAATGGTTCTGTAGATTAAAAATAAAGTTCTTAATTGAGTATAAATGAGTTTGGAAAATATCCAAATGGCAAAGCTTTTCTCTTCTAACATTTATTAGAATCAAGATGTTTCCTAATTGAAGCAGCTATAACGTTGCTATATCTTTTAAAATCTTGTATGTTCATGTCTTATGGGAAAGAGCACTGGGGTTTTATTCTGTATGGCTTGGGAGCTCAATTAGGACGTATAAATATGTTAAAATACCCACCGAACAGATTTTTATCAAATTAACTACTTTATTTCTTGGAGACTCCAGTGAAACTTCACACCAGCATGACAACAGCCGCCACAAGTTTTTTGGTTTTAAATACATTTAAGACAAGTAATCATAATACTTTATATAGCTTGAGGCAATGTGTACACATGTTTTAGAGAAGCAGTAGCATGACTGAGCAATAAGCATCAACTACAGAACTAACTGATGTCTCACTGCAGACACACAGACACCCCCTACCCTTCCTCCTCATCCAACAGGGAAAACAACTAATTCTCTTCATTTTCTGTTCTTCTGGACTTTCTTGGACTGAGCCTAACGTCATCAGCTGTGCCAATCACTCCACATTATTTTCATTAAAACAGTATTAGTGAAGTGAATTGTTTCAGTAGATATATTTCATTATCTTGATTATTTAATTTGAATATATGTAATATAAAACTAGATACATTATATTACAGCAATAAAATAAGTAGGGACACACACACACACATATATATACACATTTGAGTAATATTGTATATATATACATATATAACACATGTGTGTGGGTATATACAAATACACTTTATATATACATTAAAATTAGATATTGAATGTTTACTACCAAAAATTGTGAGATAATGTTATTTCAGATAGACCTAATAAAAGGAAAAATTCCCTTGGATTCTTAGAAATAATGTATTAGGTGATGCTTTATTATGAATTGAATATCCACATTTTCTTTTCAACTCTTTTTTTAACTCTTTCATTCATAAGACACAAGCTCAGTAGATTTGAGATATTTGGTTGGTAACTGGCAGATCTGAGAGAAGAACACAAGCGTTCTGATGACACATACTTTATTCTGACTACTGCATCATGCTAAATATCCAGTTATATTTGTTCTTGAATCCTACTGACTACTATGAAAGCAAATACTAATATGAAGTATA
The DNA here is from genome assembly GCF_963455335.1 of Martes martes. NCBI lineage: Eukaryota > Metazoa > Chordata > Mammalia > Carnivora > Mustelidae > Martes > Martes martes. Next base: position 16,670,602 of record NC_137903.1, on the reverse strand, counting down.
CCTCTAAAATATTTACAGACCATTTTCCATCACTGGGTTCCAATTATAATATTGCCCCGAGTCTCCTTCAAAAAAAAGAAAAAAAAAATGTATACCTGAAGCTTGTTGTAAATTCATTAAAATGAATTATGTGATATAGCAAAACAGATATTTCCAGTTTCAAATGTTTTGTGTATCAGTAGGTATCATTTTTTGAATGGTCTATTATACTAATATACTAACATTATTATGCTAATATACTAATATTATATATATTATGTATTATATATAACATTATTGTCATAAAAATCTTATTGGTTATGTAGTCTTTTTATGAAAACCAAGTTTCAAAGAAATGAGGTTATTTGTCCAAAGGCATATTACTAGCTAATGACTAATAATAGAACTATTGACAGAAATGAGACTAAAGATCAGTCTCTTGAGCACCAAAGTAATACTTTTCCTGCTGCACTGAAGACCCTCTACCACATTGGAGGAGAGTTGCAAGGGTGTTTAGTTGTTTGCGGTGTAATTAGTGATGGCTCCAGCTCTCACCCACAAGATACATGGGAAATTATCCCAGGCTCTAAATGAGACTCATAGGCTCATAGGCTTTCTGTGAACTCATTAGGTTTTCCGAAGCCATGTACTCTTTGCAGGTACATATTTTACTCATATTCTGGTATTTCTAATACTCACTAGATGAAACCTGAAAATTGGCACCCAAGAATGACTATAAGAAGAATTCCTGTTTTCAGACAGAAGAAATGTCTCAGGAATTGTGAAAAAAAGTGATGAATCGTACACACGAACATAAACCTTTTCAGTAAATGGAATAGCCCAAAGATGCAAAAGGTTCACTAAGGAGAGAGTGAGTTCCCCGTCAAGGAAGGAGCTCAAACAGAGGCAGAAATACTGCTTGTTATTATGTCATATTATAAAGCCATAAGTTATCGGACAGGCTCCTTAGATGATCTGTAAAGTTCCTTCAAAGTCCGAATTTCTATCTTTACGTATAGATGGAGTTGGCACAGTCGGCACCTTCATGACTATCAATTAAAACCCACAGGAAGCCTACATCATTATTTGCTGCTCTGCTTTTATCAGTTTTGGTTTCATATCTCCTTTATTTTGAAAGGATTTAAAAATAATTTTGGAAACTACATGTCCTTACAAGTATGTGTAAATATAAGGGACAGAATCACATTAAAACATAACCTCACATATGGAGCTAATTCGTTGGTGATTGTTTACATTCACCACTTTTAAAAATATTACTGTATTTAAAATAGTCTCAATTTTTAAAACACACAAAAGCTAATCTGCTTATATAGATTATAATTAACTATATAATACAAAGCAAACCAATGTATTGTTTGCAAAGTTTAAAATGCAGGTTTGTCTTCCAATTAACTTCATGGGATAGTAGTTTGTCTGTCAAGCATTTTTGAACACCTTTATGCCATTGGAACCCTTTGTCCTTTGGCAGTAAACCTGGTGTGTTAAATTCTGGCCAGTTAACACGCTAGCTAGAAGCCAGTGTACCATGTTCAAAATGAATTGAGCCCCTGAAAAAACCCTACTGAAAAAGCCCTATTCTTGTTCTAAGCATCGCCTCAAAATCAAAGTAACAAAAACACTGCCAGGCACTCCATTGCTTCCACCGAGGAAATTCTGGATAAACATGCCATGCGATTAATTTAACAGTTTTTCAAGCTCAGAACAGTCGACAGAGAAATTCTGGAGAGATCTTCATTCCCCTATTCCTGTTTCTGTAATCTTATTAGCATATTGCGACAGTAAAAGCCATTACTAATAATAAATTAGGCCTTAATTGTAAATGATATTCTGGTGAAATTTAGGGGAAAAAAGTGTTTCTGGTCTCGCATTTTCATATGCCTAACAGCAGTTATGCAGACAAAAATCAGTATTAAGTTGTAACTCAGCAATAGGCTTGAAAATCATCTATACCATTATTATTATTATTTTGTTGTCTCTCATAGGGACATCAGACAGCTGGTTTCAAAGATAATGGCAGTAACAATTATTTGCATCATAGCCCTAGCTAACTAGATAGCTGAAAACATCTGTTATGATCTTCAATTCCCCTAACCTGTCCCTGGAGAGGTTTTGATCGCTGAAATATCCTTTTTTTTTTTTTTCATTGTTCTCTGCAATAATCATTTTTGCAAAATACAGATTACTTGATACTTAAGGAAATTGACTCTAATGCTGCTTTTGTCTTTTTGAATTTAAAACTGGAGGAGGGGAACATTAAGGAAAACTTTTGAAGAAAATTACCTTCCCAGACTTGGAATTTTACTGTCATAGCTTTCTTCCATTGCCCTTTTAAACTATGGCCATTGTTTTTCTCTGACGTATTAAATCATTAAAAAAAAAAAAAAAAGGTACTAGTATTTAAACTAACACATCCGAGATTCACTAAACCATTATCATTTTGATCCATTGAAACATACAGACAAATATTAAAAAATGAGGAGCCACTCCAACCAAAAAATTAAATCAGAGGTATTTGTGACACTACCGTATATTAGCAGTGTACTAGATTCTGGGATATTCAGTGCACATTAAAGTTGTGAGTCATATGGTTTGTTCCAGCACTGATCTCAAGCTTGTAGAAGAGCTTTAAACCATTAACACGTGAGACAAAATACCAAATCCTATGATATAGAATATATGCAGCGGTGTTCAGCAGAAAAATAATCAGTGTATAAAAAGAGATTGGAAAGGGAAGATTTTAATTCTCAATGTCAGACTACTCAGGACAGCAGCAAGGGAGTCTGACTTGCCAGAGTTAGGAACTCAATGAGTATGTACTGTCTGCATAAATGAATGAATGCTTAAGTGAATGAATGGAACAGGGAAATCTTTGAAAAGAAATTAAATCTGATCTGGTTTGGGAGAATGAGTGCAGTTTTGTGGTTTGAGAGTATGAAAAAGGGAGAGGAATAGCATGGCCAAGGTTTTTATGATGCTGAGGAAAGGATAGAATGAAAAGTGGGTGTAGGAGGTGAGGCAGAGCGGTCCTTGATGGTGAAGGGGAGAGGGATAGTAAAGAGAAGCTATTTGCTCAGGTGTAAGGCTCATATGAGACATAATGAGAAAAATATTTCATGCTACCATGAGCGTACATTATAGAAGTCTATAATGATGGGTTGAAGAATTCAATTTTAATCCGTTTTTTAAATTTCTTCAGTAGGAAAAAAAAACAACAACATGAGGAATGCTGAGTAAAACATGAAGAGACTGGAAGTACTGTAAACAACTTGGTCTGTTACATAAGACATTATAATGGCTAGGGGCTCCTGAGTGGCTCATTGGGTTAAGCCTCTGCCTTTAGCTCAGGTCATGATCTCAGGGTCCTGGGATCGAGCCTCACATGGGGCTCTCTGCTCAGTGCGGAGCCCACTTCCCCTCTCTCTCTCTGCCTGCCTCTCTGCCCACTTGTGATCTCTGTCAAATAAATAAATATAATCTTAAAAAAAAAAGACGTTATAATGGCTTTACCCAATTATTGTAAAATTGAAGAAATACAGTGTTTGAGAGACCATGACAAGTATTTATTTAATAAGACTTCATGACAATTAGATATGTGGAACAATAATGCTGGGAAATGTAGATAATTTTCTTTAAAGATTTATTTATTTATTTGAGAGAGTGAGAGAGAGAGAATAAGCAGGGAGAGCAGTGAGGGAGAAGCAGGCTCCCCACTGAGCAGGGAGTCCTATGCGGGGCTTGATCCCAAGAGCCAGGATCATGACCTGAGCTGAAGGCAGATGCTCAACCAAACGAGTCATCCAGGTGCCCTGAAACGTAGGTAAGCTGAAGATGTTATGCAAGAATAAGACAACATTGAAATGAAAGATCACTTCAGTGTTGAACATCTGAACTCTGATGATTCAGCCAAGCTCTAGAATGGAAATAGTATTTTAAATAGGCGATTGGAATTCAGGACTAGAATTCTGTTGAAAGATTGTATTTAGAGCTATTGAATTTACAGTAATCAACAAAGATGGGTATTGAAAAAAATAAACAAGAGTCATCTCTCAAAGTGAATAGTATTTATGTTTGTTTGACTTACAAATCAATCTTGGAATGGTTCTAAATACTTTTGCCTCCTGTCAAATTATTATTATTTTTTTTTGTTAGCAGCATTCTGGGTATTTCACTCTACTGTTAATTTTATATGAGCTCCTTTTTATAGAGAAAACCTTTACATTTGATCAAATTGTATACATTATAATTCCAATATTTTACATGTAGTGAAGCTGTTAGAATTTAAAGATCAATTAGTCCTGAAAAAGCTGTATATTAATGAATTAATACATGTTTCTTTTTGTAAAATTAATGCTTTGAGTCTGAATAGTACTAAAATTTACAAACCATGCATTTATTTAATAAAACAAAGACATCCCTAGTTTTATATTTCTCCAAATATATCACTATATCATGGCTAACTTGTTTTCATCTTTTAGAGCTGTGAGATTTCTGTGAAGCTCATTCTCTTTTTATAAATATTCTTCAAATTCTACCTGCTGTGAGCCTAGGTTAGGCTAATTGAACTCAAGAGAATATTTTAAAGTACAAGAAAAAAAAATAGGGCAGCAAAAAAACATATGGTTTCCTAATTATGCTATATTCACTCTTTTTCCCTCTCTCTCTCCCTCTCTCCATCTCTGTTAGTTGTCTCTCCCTCTTTCTCTCTTTCTCTCTGTCTCTCTCTCCCTCTGTCTCTCCATCTCTCTTGTCTTTCTCCTGCATGACTTCTTCCCCCAGTCCACAGTGCATAACTGGTTCTGTCATAAAGACTCTATAGATGGAACAACAGTGACAATCATTTAACTGTGGAAAATTGTCATTTATTTGGGCTTTCAATTGTGTTTGTTAGATAACTAGAATTTATCTAGAGGTTACAAATGAGTGCCTGTACAGAAACTCTGCTGTCAGTAGCAATAGGAGCTCTGTTTTATAACTGACCAAACATTGGAGAATTCAAGGAGTCTCAATATGGAAGGTTGTTTATAATAAAAAAAAAAAAACTGCACTTAAATAACATATTTTCACAGGGGACTTGGGTTTAGTACTACAGAAATATACTGTAGGCTTTTTAAATTTATTTTTAATAATGCTTAGGTTTCACATGGTGTTACTCCTATGTCATTTTACTGAATAGACACAAGTGTCGTGAATCTGTTATATTTCCAAAGCATCAATAACCATGAAATTCAATTTCAGATAGTCATAGTCATGTGCACCCTATGTATTAAGTATGAGTCACAGTTAAGTTTGTGTAGTTTCCACATAGGTTATTTCTCCCAGTTTCAAGAATAAGATTAAGTCACTTTTAAAACTTAAAGCACATATGAAGATAGGATCCATATCACATGTCGTCTGAGACATTCATATTAAAACAAATGAGATATCACTACATACCTATTAGAATGGCCCCGATTCAGAATACCTACATCAAATGCTGGCAAGGGTGTAGAGCAAGAGGAACTCTCATGTATTCCTGGTGGGTGCAACACAATACACCCACTTTGGAAGAGTCTTGCGGTTTCCTACAAAACTAAAGTTACTCCTACAATCTGATCCATTGCACCCCTTACTATTCACCTGAAGGAGATGAAAACTTGTATCCACATGAAAATCTGCACATAGATGTTATCAGTAGCTTTATTCATAATTGCCAATCTTTGGTAGGTAAATGGATAAACTGTGGTATGTCCAGATAATGGAATGGTATGCTAAAAAGGAAATGAGCTACCAAACCATGAAAAGACAGGGAAGAATATTAAATTCATATTACTAAATGAAAGAAGTCAATCAGAAAAGACTATATACTATATGACATATACTATATGACAAAGGCTATATACACTATATGCCATATATACTATATGACAACCCTATGACATTCTGGAAAAGGCAAAACTGTGAAGACAATGAAAAGATCAGTGATTGTTGGAGGAGGTGGGGGGAGATGAGTAGGCAGAGCACAGGGCATTTTTAGGGCAGTGAAAACAGCCTATGTACTACTACAATGATGTATACACATCATTATACATTTGTCCAAACCCATTACAGTACAGCACCAAGAGTGAAACTTTAGGTAAACTACGGACAGTATTTATGATGTGTCAGTGTAGGTTAGTCTTGGTCAAAATGTATCATTCTGATGAGTGATGTTGATAAAAAGGGAGGCGACGCATGTGTGGGAGCAAGGAATATATGACAAATTTTCATTTTATCAAATTTTACCATAAACCTAAACCTTCTTTTAAAACATTTAAAATTTTTAAAAATAAAGCAAAAGAATGCACTGGTTCACAATGCCTGAAGTGAGCTATGTGTATGAGTGACTTATTTTTGAAGTAGTTTAAAAATACTATATTGCTATTTAACCTTTGTACTATTTCTTTTTTTTTTTTAAGATTTTATTTATTTATTTATTTGACAGACAGAAATCACAAGTAGGCAGAGAGGCAGGCAGAGGGAGAGAGAGAAGGAAGCAGGCCCCCCGCTGAGCAGAGAGAAGGAAGCAGGCCCCCCACTGAGCAGAGAGCCCAATATGGGGCTCGATCCCAGGACCCTGGGATCATGACCTGAGCCGAAGGCAGAGGCTTTAACCCACTGAGCCACCCAGGCGCCCCATAACCTTTGTACTATTTCAATCAATGTTCCTGGGTATACGATAACTTCAGATATTCTTGTATCAATTTGCGTATGAATCATATACTCAGTTTTGTTAAGTTTTTTAAAGATTGATTGATTGATTGATTGATCTTAGAAAGAGCACACAAGAAGAGGGGAGGACCAGGGATGCCTGGGTGGCTCAGTAGGTTAAGCCGCTGCCTTCGGCTCAGGTCATGATCCCAGTCTCCTGGGATCAAGTCCCACATCGGGCTCCTTGCTCGGTGGGGAGCCTGCTTCTCCCTCTGCCTCTGCCTACCACTCTGTCTGCCTGTGCTCGCTTGCTCTCTCTCTCTAACAAATAAATAAATTTTAAAAAAATTAAAAAAAAAAAAAAAGAATAGGGGAGGACCAAAGGGAGAGGGAGAGAGAATCTCAAGCAGACTCTCTGCTGAGTCCAACGTGGGGTTCTGTCACACCACCCTGAAATCAGGATCAGGACCAAAATCAAGAGTCAGATGCTTAATGGACTGAGCCACCTGGGCTCGCCCAGTTTTATTAATGTTAATAGAATATGGATTAGGAGAATTCATCAATTTTTTTCTAACATAAGAAGGAATTGATTTGATGTTTTTAAATACTATTTGGCTGCTAGAGTTGTAGTTCCTTCTCTGAAGAAGCAATTAAGTATTTTCATATCCTGGGTAAAGTATTCTTCAATACATTAAATACCTTTTGCTATATATTCTGCTTAAAAAAGTAACTGGTGAATTTCTAAATACACTGAGTCACAGGTAAACTGATAATGGAAAGGAAATTTCCTTAACATTTTCCAGGGATAGACTGATGTGCAGGCAGCTTTTATTCGAAGTTAATAGAGCTCGCTTCGGCAGCACATATATTTGAAGTTAATAAGTTGCCATTCTGATTGGTCAATCACACTTTCATGGATTTGATCAGTGTCTCTCCATTCCCCAGACACTGATCAACTTTCTCAAACTGGTAGAAACAGCTTTCTGCACATGGAAAGGTTTGCACCACACCCCAGATGCCCTTTAGGGGACCAATTTATTGTTTTTATTTTTGAACATCCGGATAACAGCAGAGGACAAAATGGAAAACCAAATGAGAAGTTCAACTTAGATTTTTAAAAAATCATACCCTAAAAATATATTTAAAGAGGATTAATTATGAGGACAAAGTTATGAGGACATATGAGGACAGAGAATACTTTATTTTACACAACGGCTCTAATAACCTGAAACAGGTTAAGATGAATGAAAGCAGCCCCAAAATTATCTGCAAATGTTATGGATGTTAATCCCCTTTCTTCCTCTTGTCTGTTTTCTAATAGAGATGAGGAGGAGAAATTAAGTCTATAAGATATTAGTGTCAGGAAAAAATGTGGTTAGTAATAGCCATTGGTGATCAACCACTTAATTATCTACCACCTACTAAACATTTGGAAGGCAAATTTCCAGGTAAATATTCTAGATTTGTTGACCAAAAGTTAGGACTCTCCTACTTGATCCCACACTTTCTTCTTTCCCCTTCATGACACAACCTATTATTTTCACAGTCCTCCTTACAGTATGAACTTTATACTACAATGGTGTGGTTGTAATGTTCATTTTTACTCTTGCATTTTACACTTAACACTGCCACTGACAGTGACAATAAGCAGTGTGAAATTTAAGTTCTGTGAATAAATATTGTTGGTCATTTCTGCTGTTTAAATGATGTATGAGTTGGGACCTATTAATATATTCTTAAATATGCACTCCTTTTTCATTTTTGCTCCATCTTATTTGTCTATATATTTATTTTCTTATTTACTACTAAATAATCAATAGGTGGAAGGAAGGATAAATTGAGATTTTAATTCCTCTGTGACTTATATAATTCTCCTGATATTTGAACTGTTTAACACTATATTGATTCATCCTAGTGAGCCTAGTGGTCCATTCCTGACTAATGTGAGGGAAAAACCTGACATTTTTCAGCACTGCCAATCCCCAGACACCTTATTTCATGTCATCTTTCATCCTCACAACAATGAAAAACCAATATTATGATCTCTAAATTACTGAGGAAACGAGTCTTCTAAAGTTTCGATAACTTGTTCAGTTATCTCCATAAGATTAGGAGAGGGGAGCTCTACTCTTTTCTCTTTCATTTCAAAGTTCATGATTTTTTTCCATAAATTTGTAGTTCATAAACTCTCATCTTTCATGTAATACTACCTTTTTTGCTATATCCACATATGAACTGTATTTACTATTTATGTGTGTGTGTGTGTGTGTGTGTATATATATATATATATGTATATATATATATATATACCCATACACACCTTATTCTATTTACTACTGTATTTTAATATTTTAGTTAAATGTGTTTATTTTATTTATTTATTTATTTGAAAGCGAGAGAGAGAGAGAGTACATGCTGGGGTGTAGGGAGAAGAGGCAGTGGAAGAGGTAGAGAGAGACTCTTAAGCAGACTCCACACCTAGCATGGAGCTCAATACAGGGCTTGATCTCATGACCCTGAGATCATGACCTGAGCTGAAATCAAGAGTTCGATGGTTGGTGGACTGAGCCACCCAGGTGCCCCTAAATGTGTTTAAATTTAGTTTAATTTGTATTCATCTATTTGAGAAAGAGAGAGAGTGTGTGAGCATGAGGAGGGGAAGGGGCCGAGGAAGAAACAGATGCCCTTCTGAGCAAGGACCCCAATTTTGGTCTTCATTCCAGGACCTGGGATCATGACCGAGTTTAACAGACTGAGCCACCCATGTGCCCAATGTATTTATTTTTGAATGAAACTTTATAATTCTCAGGGCTTAAAACAAAAATCCTCTTACATAAACACACTAATCACAACAATATATTCAATGACAGCAAAATAGTGCTGACTTCCAAATGTTTTGAGCCCAAGAGAAGCTTTATTAAACAAGGAGGTTAATAAGGGTAGAGAAATATTAAAAATATATTAGCTCCAAATGAGACTTTTATTTTTTTTAATTTAATTTAATTTTATTTCTTTTTAGATTCCAAAATTCATTATTTATGCACCACACCCAGTGCCCCATGCAGTACATGCCCTCCATAATATCCACCACCAGTCTCACCCAACCCCCCCACCCCGTCTCCTCCAAAACCCTCAGTTTGTTTCTCAGAGTCCATAGTTTCTCATGATTTGTATTCCCCTCCAATTTTCCCCAACTCAATTCTCTGCTCCACCTCTCAATGTCCTCCATGTTATTCCTTATGCTCCACAAGGAAGTGTAACCATATGATAATTGACTCTCTCTGCTTGACTTATTTCACTCAACATAATCTCTTCCAGTCCCGTTCATGTTGATACAAAAGTTGGGTAGTCATCCTTTCTGATGGAGGCATAATACTCCATAGTGTATATGGACCATATCTTCTTTATCCATTTGCTCATTGAAGGGCATCTCAGTTCTTTCCAAATGAGACTTTTATGTTTAAGTTCATTAGAAAAGAATAAATGGAATTGATAAGAGTATCTTTCTCCTTATATCTCTTTCTCTTTCTCAGTAGATTTTAATGATCTCTCCATGTGCCACCTAAGATCATCCAAAATCCATGGTACTTATATTCCATAGTTGGCAAACACAGTCCTAAACCATAAAATTCAGGAGGAATCAAAGATCCTTTTGGGTACACTATTCTGGAGTTGTGAATCTCTAATTGCCATCTCTACTAGCATTTGCTGTGTATCTATTGACAGGGTGGTCAGACAATAGATATTTGAGATTATAAAGGACTCATAGAAAATGCTTCTATCCACTAAGATCTGAGAGTATTATGCTGTATTTTAATGATTGGCATGTTAACCCAGATCCAGCAAACATTTCAATAATAGGTAAAATAATCAGTTTGAAATGTCTCCTCGGTTAGTCCTTCACATGTCAATAATCTGTTTTCCAGCCAAAAGGTTAAGGCATCAAATAGAATCATAGAATCCAGTATAAAAATATATTCCTAGCAACTTAAAACTAGAGAAAACCGTATAAATTATTGGCATGATCTCCTTTTAAGAAAGGTGTGGAAACAAAGATATAAATAAATGAAGTGATTGCTTAAGGTCACGTGCTAATTAGCATAGCCGTAACTAGAGATTATGACCCATTATTCATCTAAGCCTTTTCGTAGTACACTTGAGGACTATATTTATTCCTTATAAAATGAATGGAAACAGCAACAACAGTAAACAAAACAGATGTAGGTTTTCCTAAGCTCTAATTGCCTGAGAAAACTTGAAGAGAGAAAGTTGGGCCATGCATCTATCAAATGTCCTTTACATAAATAAATACGTTGCTTCCAAACTTTAATTTTCTCCTTTAAGATATATCTGAATGTCTTCATGAAATTATATATTCTACTCTTAGGTTTGCATCATCAAATACCACATGAATTGCTTGTTAATTCCAGTCCCAACACGGATTAAAGTAACCAACAGATTTATAAGGGCTAACCAAACTACAGCTTTCCTATTAAATGGTGTTAAAAGTCATCACATTCCATAGGAATATTGCATGTATTATTAAAACTACTGTCCAGCACCATTTTGAGCCATAACTTCTACTTTAAATGTCACCAGATACTCTGAAGATTACTTTCCAATGCAGTTCCTTAATTAAGTCGTATTTTATACAGAAAGTAAGAGACACAGGCTGAGAGTACACAGAACTGCTGAGCAGACTTCCCGGTTCCACTCTGTCCAGAGAGTTCTGCACTGTAATGATGACATCTTCAGCCATTTCTCATTTTAACTCAGCTACTTTGATAGTTTATCTGGTCCAGGCATGTACATATCCATATGACAATAATTTGTAGCAGTTTTTTTTTTAATACAGTGATGAGTTTGTCGATACAAAGTTAAGTAAAAACTGCTGTAAACAAGTCTTAAATGTGGACAGAAGTATCTTGGTAAGGTATTGGTTCTGCCTTTTGTTCTTACATCTATCTGCATATTTGGAATGATTTCTTATATAAAAGCATCTTCATTGGCTTTTAATAGATTCTTGTTACACTTTTAAAATGATCTCTATGTAAAGAAAAGTAGATTCAGTGTGGGGGAAACTGATAGCATTCACTAAATAGATATATTTAGAGCAGAAAAACTGGCAGTATTCAAAAAGCCCATAATATATTTCGATGTTTTTCTTTTCTCCAGTAGAATGTTTTAGATTCTTTCATACAATGCTATAATCATATAATCATATGTAAATATTATTAACTGCAGTTTTTTAAAGACTTTAATTATTTATTTTAGAGAGAGACAGAGAGTGTCAGGAGAGGGGCAGAGGGAGAGGGAGAAACTCTCAAGCAGATTCCACGCTGAGTACGGACCCCACTCAGGGTTCCATCTTACTATGAGTTCATGACCTGAATGGAGATCAAGGGTCAGACCCAACCGACTGAGCAACCCAGGTGCCCCTATTATTTACTGCAGTTTTGAACTTGGTTTACATAAATGAAGAAAGTACTGGAGAGGAAATAACAAGCTTTTTTTTTTTTTTAACATTTGAATATTTTTTATTCAACCTCTATTGATTCTTTTCAATCTGGAAAGGCTTTTATAGTGCATGCTGTTTAACATTTTTCCCGCAAAGATTGATTGATTGATTAATTGATTGATTTGAGATAGAGGGAGAGAGAGAGAGAGCATAAGCAGCAGAAAAGGGAAGAAAGAGAGGGAGAAGAGGTTCCCCACTGAGCAGGGAGCCTAACATTAGACTCAATCCCATGACCCTGGGATCATGACCTGAGCCAAGAGCAAACACTTAACCAACTGAACCACTCGGGCCCCTCTGTTTAACCTTTTAAAAATAATTTTATTACGATTTATACATAGAAAGATACAGTATATATGAAGATGTATAAAAATTTACATAATTAAACATTCATGCTTAATGCCCCAACACAAAACATGAAATATTTTATCATGAATGATGATTTAATATCTTGATCATCTTCCCCATCTATTTTATTTTTATTTTTTATCTGTTTTTTATTTATTTTTAATTTATTATTTTTTTTTTAGTTAACATATAGAGCAATATTTGTTTCTGGAGTAGAATTCAGTGGTTCATCACTTATATACAACACCCAGTGTTCATCACAACAAATGCCCTCTTAATCCCCATCACCCATCCAGCCCATGCCCCACCCCCTCCCTCCATCAACCCTCAGTTTGTTCTCTATGGTTAACAGTCTCTTATGACTTGTTTTCCTTTCTCCTTTTTTTCTTTTCCTCCTTTCTCATATGTTCATCTATTTTCTTTATTAATTTTTAATAACTTTTTTTAATAGAGGACACAAATACAATGTTCATGATATAGGTTTCTTAAATTTGATGCCTACTTTTCTATCAATTTTAGACTACCACGATTGATAGCATGTATTTGAGTATCAAAACTCTGAATGTTTCTAATTATCTTAGAAGAAGTACTAAGTGGGGACATGAATTGTTAACACACAGAATTCACTGGGAAAACAATAGTAATTGATATAATTTAAATTCCGCTTGCTTCAGGGTAATTATGTTTATTACACAGGCTTCTATGAAGCAATTAAATAATATATCTTTTTATGTATATGAGAGCACAGAAAATAATTACAAAATGTTTACATGGCATAGAATAGAACATTATACTAAATCAGTTTGGTATTTGGATTAGGTAACACTGGATTAGGCTGTCATTAATTCTTGTTGTATCCATTGCAGCAAACACCAAAATGATATTAACATTGCCAGTCTAGTTCACTGCCTAAAATAGAGATCTAATCATGTTATGTCCCTAATTTCAGAATAAAAGCAAGACCTACCAAGTGCTAACCTGGTTAATTTTTGCAGTTGTAACTCTTCTCCAACATGGCAGATGCCTGTCACTGGGCATCTGTTGTGACTTCATACTTCACAATCTCTATTAACTACTACTTCATGCTCTTATCTCTGCCCCTAATGCTGCCACCTGTATTTCTGCTGCCATCCTCTTCAACCTCTTCAACAGGAGGAATCGAGAGCCCTAGTATGCTCTTGGAATGTTTTCCTCCAGTAGAACTAATCCTGTAAATTATTTGTTCCCAGAGCAATTTTTGGTCCTGCTACTCTAACAGGTGAGAAAATCTACTTTCCATTTTAAGTTACACATTTGTTTATCTACATGACTAGGTTATCCAGATCTTTAAGGAGAGGTACAGTGCAAAATTTTATACTCCTCAGAAAGTTTGTACATAGTGCTAAATACATAACATGTTAAATGGCGATCTTTATTCTTGTTAGTATTCTAAATTCCTATTTTTGTTCTTTATTGTCTTTCCAACTCTTTTAAACATACATAATTATTCTCACTGTTTTAGAGTAAAATTTGATTTTATCATATTTTCAGAGAAAATATCTAAATTATCCAATATCTTCATTTCTTCAGATAAAGTTTATTACTATGAATAGATTTTAATACTGATAATATATTAAAAATTATAAGCTTCATTATCGCTTGCCCCTTATTTGTGGAGGACAGCATTTGGAAGGAAAAACAATTTATTTTGCTTCACTAATAAAATAGTTCAATTTATTTAATCTAGGCAAGGGTGTTTACTTAAGCTGTGTGAATTGAATTATTTAATATTCAACCAGTTGTCCTTGAACCACAGAAATTTTCTCTATTATTATACTATATTTTAGGGTAGAAAGATTCTGTGTATTTCTTTATACTCATGAATATATTATCTACAATTAACCATTTTAATAATTTAATTGTATGTTTCAAAGATCACCTTAAATGCACATGAGACAGAAAGTGTGTAAATGTTTAATATTCACAAATCTCCTCTCCCACAAAAACACCAAAGATAATTCTGCTTCTCTAGTTACATTCTTGGGGACTATTGCAATAATGGACCAATAAGAGTATATAATAAAAAGGCTTGGGATGTATAGCAGAAAGGGCAAAGTAATATTAATGGAAGGAAAACTAGATGGTAAGAGTGGATGGAGGGAGAAATATAAGTGTCATAAATTCATTTGACCGAAAAGTAGGGCACACTTTGAATTGTAAACTGACAAAGATCAGGGAAGTTTTTGTAACTTGTGAGGAGCCTGTGGATCAATTTATGCTGAGGATAATTTGGTGCAGGAGTTTTGTTGTATGTCAACAATAACATCTATTTTTAAATGGCTTTGAAGTGTGGCAAAGATTCCTAATTGAGAAGATTATTCACTCAAATTTAGTCTGAGGAAAGCATCCCCATTAAAATGTGCATATAATTGTAACTCTTTTTAAAGGTGCACTGTTGACTGCTAGTTGGACTGATTAGACCCCAAAAATTAGCCAGTGAGAGCCTGGCAACGCTCTAATCTCACAAGTATCACACACACACAGTTGCGATCTCCTGCAGTCATAGGAAACTAGTTATGTGAATGCAGTATTGTATAGAGAACAGATGGAAAGTGAATTGGGTAACGTTAGTTACTCAAAAGAAAAATAAGTAAATAAATAAATGAAAAATCGCTAGAAGTGGCAGAGAATTACATCACAAAAGAAAGTGATTTTAGGGATGCCTGGGTGGCTCAGTAGGTTAAGCTGCTGCCTTCGGCTCAGGTTATGATCCCAGGGTCTTGGGATCGAGTCCTGCATCTGGCTCCTTGCTCGGCAGGGAGCCTGCTTCTCTCACTGCCTCTGCCTGCCTCTCTGCCTGCTTGTGTGTACTCTCTCTCAAATAAATAAAATCTAAAAAAAAAAAAATTTTTTTTTTAAAAAGTAAGTGATTTTAAAAAATAGCATGCCTTATTTTCTGCTTTTAACAATGACATCAGTTGGACTAGAGTTTAGCCCTCCCCACCCCAAAAAACAAACAAAAATGACTATGGCTGATTTCACACCTACAGATGACTACCAAGTGAATTTCTTTCTAGTCCTACTTCTCTCAACACTTGTAAGTAATCTAATAGTTAAAATTAAGTCAAAAACATTGTTGGAATATGTTGCATGCAAGGTAGTTTATAAAATAGTTGTCTTCTTATCTGTGCCAAAGCATTGATGTTATATACAATTGTAGAAGGACATTTGTTGGAATATACTGAACCAGAAAAGAAATCACACTTATTTTTCCAAAATTCTATTCAAAGTTTAAGTTTCAAGAAAATCAGAACACTTAGAGACACACAGTAATATATTACATTTGAGCAATAAAGCAGCCCAAAAATGTAGCTGGAGGAAAAGAAACCTCTTATTTTTGAGTAAGTCAAGCAAAATGTCCTTTTTAACCTTCTTAATAGCACCCTCCCCTGTTTTAAATGGAGTCATTCTGAGTACCTGAGTCTCATGTTTTATAGTTTTATAATTTGTAACGTCTGGCAAAGATCAAGGATTCTCACTTTCCACCTCACAGATGTCCTTGCAAACTGGAACAAGATTTAAATGGTTTACATACATATATTACTTCATTAGTGCCTAATTAAAAATACGTCTGACAGCTGGCAGACAATGAGGTGCTTCAGATAATCCAAGTGAACTGATCAAGGATGGAAAATTGTGCTTGTACCACTTAAATGAATGCCTGGCATTCATTTATCATTTTTAGGAATGGGTTTTTCCCCCACAGATTTTATACACTTTGTATACATGTTGTTGCTGACATATCCACGCTGCATTTAGATTAAATGTCCTATTTTGTGCCATATCCAGAGCATATAGATTATCCTTCCATTAGAAGTTCTCAGGGAAAAAAAAAAAGGAAAAAGAGAATGACAGATCTTTTTTAAACAAGTCATGAATTTGATCATGATTGCCTGATAGTTACTATGTATCACATGTACTTAGTTTTCTCCTCTGTATTTATTAAGGATTCCCTTGATCTGTGCCCTCAAGAATCCATATAGTTATATTGCTAAGGAAATAAATAAGGAATTACCATAGACACTGGATTAGTCCAAGTTTTCCAGGAAAACAGAACAATGGTATGTGTGATATACATAGGCAAGGCTCTCACAGTTATGGGGGCTGGCAAGTTCCAAATCTGCAGGGCAGGCTGTTGACAGCTGGGAGCCCCAGGGAAGAGCTGGTGCTACAGCTCAAGTCTGTAGGCAGTTGGGAGGCAGAATTCCTTCTTACTCAGAAGACCTCAGTGATTACTCTTAAAGATTTTAACCAATTAGGTTACCCCCATCCACAGGATGGAGGGTAATCTGATTTATTCAAAATCTATTGACTTACATGTTAATCGCATCCAAAAAATACTTTTACATTAATATCTATACTGATATTTGCTTCAAAACGGGGTATATAGGCATAGCCATGTTGATGCATAAAATTACCTACCACTCGTAGAGGTAGAGAAACATAAAAAACTTGAAAGCAACCTGAATAAATAATGTAGACAAGAAAGATTATTTAGGGAGAAAAAAAAAGACTTGACTAGAAAAGAGAAGAGTATGGAAGGAATATTTGTAATGATAACAGCAGGAACTTGGAAGGCAAAAAAAAAAAAAAAATTAAATCATTGTTAGAAATTTAGGTCTCAGTTGGTTAATCTTCTGCCTTCAGCTCAGGCCGAGATCCCAATGTCCTGGGAAGGAGCCCTGCTCAGCGGGGAGCCTGTTTCTCTCTCTCCCTCTGCTACTCCCTCTGCTTGTGTGGGCTCTCTCTCTCTTTCTTGCTGTCAAATAAATAAAATCTTAAAAAAAAAGAAATGTTAGATCAGTACTATTCTAGCAGTCTACCATCTTGTCCCACTCTGTTCTATAAACCTGAATCCAGAAATATCTGGAATTCTAAGGTAAGTCATTTGCTGGCAAACTTCCACGTACTGCATCTCCCCGACCCCAAATATAGACAAGAATGCAAATACTATTATTGGCATAGAAAAAAAAAAATTCTTTCAGTGATGTGGAGAAACATCAGTAATAATTAGAAGCTAGAGCTCTGGGTTAGTAGAGCTATAAACCAGCAATAAGTTTGTGGCATCCCAGGAATGGAAACTTGTTGAGAGTGTGGATGCTGTTTTCTATCTCTGTCACTGGGAAGCAGTGTCTGAAACATTAACTTATATAACTGGTTAAAATCCAGCTGGATCACAAACTGGATTACATACCTACATATGCATTCTTTGGGAAGCAAATCGCTAAATTAAAGTATGAATTAGCCTCTATTCCTTTATACTCTTTGATAATGAAAACACTGAAGTATATCAAAATATATGCGTCACATCTTCACTTGCAGAAATATTCCGACAAGCTGGCAAGCATCCTGTGCCTCCTTTCCCAATCCACATTTAGAAATGGCAGTTTGGTAACCCTACATTTGTACCACAGAAAGTGACAAATGCCACAAATCAGGACTGTTTCTCGCAAAGTTTGTTCAATATTTACGTCACTACCTTCAAGCACAAGTTTATTCCTTAAAGTGGAAATATTTATTGGTAACAGTTTACCATTAGACAATATCATTTATATAGTTTATCATTCAAGTAAATTACCATCAAATAGGTTCTAGCCAAATCTATGCAGAAATAGTTAGGTAAAAATCACTATTTCACCTGTTATATATTTTCTCACTTTCATTCATGATTCCAAAAATTCTTGGAATTTCCTGAGTGATAAGTGTCTTTGTTATTAATGATGGTTCTTCAGGCCACACCTAAGTTTATGCTAGTTAGATGACCCGGAATGGGAACTGGCCATGCCAGAAAGAACAATCATATGATTAGAAGGTTGGGACTTTGAAGCATGTAATATCAGCCTGACCTTCAGGGAAGAGAAGGGGGGGGGCAGATATTGAATTCAAACCATGGCCAATGATTCAATCAATCATCCCTACGTAATGAAGCCCAGTTAAAAACTCAAGACTCAGAGCTCAGGTAAGCTTCCCTGGTTAACAGGACTCTGTGCGTGTTGGTACAGGATATGCCAGGAGGGTGCAGCACCCCGACACCACAGGAGAGGATATGGGAGATTCAAATTTAGGACCCTCCTAGTCCTTGCCTTGTGCATCTCTTCTTTTAGCTGGCCTGGATTTGCCTCCCCTTTTGCTGTAATAAAACTGTAATTATAAGTATAATTCTTCCTTGGGTTCTATGAGCCATTCTAGCAAATTATGAAACCTGAAGAATCACAGGAAACTCCAAATATATATAGCCTGTCGGTCAGAAGTGTGAGTGGCCTGGGAACCCCAAATCTTGCAACCAGTGTCTGAAGTGAGGGCAGTTTTTGGAGGTCTTTGCTCTGAACTTATGAAGTTTGGCCTAAATCCAGGTAGTTAGCATTGTACATTATAGACCTGAAAATAAAAAATCTGTAAGAAATACAGTATTAAGTGGAAAGAAATGTGCTATATTTTATTACTATTTTTTCACACTTCCTGTAAGGCTTTATTTGATTCAACCAACAATACTCATGTTTTTCTTTATCAATTGTCTCCATACACTGGCTTCAATAATCATGCATGTAAAAGCTGGTAGGATAGACAGGAGATGTAACATATAATCACGGAAATCACCCTATCTTTTACTAATGACCACCTTTGAGGTTATTATCTCAAAGAGGATGAAAAAAGTCTATTTTGTTCATTATGAATGTTCAAATAGATATTATTCCAAAACTGGAAGGTGGAAAAAAGCAAGGATTACATGACAACATTCTCTTACTTTATTCTCTCCCTCTGTCACTCCTCTATTTTGAATTTTTGTCTCTTCTGTATTTTCACTCATTTCCTTTCTTCTAATTGGAGCCATGTGTATTCAAGAATCACTACATGAATCACTAGAAATAATCTTTATATTATTAAAAATAATTATTCCGCTAAATATGATTTTTTTTTTCAAGAAAAAGAGGTGGGATAGTAATGGATATCTTTTAAGAAATATGATGTTAGAGGGACGCCTGGGTGGCTCAGTTGGTTAAGCAGCTGCCTTCGGCTCGGGTCATGATCCCAGCGTCCTGGGATCGAGTCCCACATCGGGCTCCTTGCTCGGCGGGGAGCCTGCTTCTCCCTCTGCCTCTGCCTACCACTCTGTCTGCCTGTGCTTGCTCGCTCTCTCTCTAACAAATAAATAAATTTAAAAAAAAAAGAAATATGATATTAGAAGCAGACATAGTTGATGCTTAGAGTTTAAAGTAATTTAATTCATCTCCACTTGCCACTTATTTACAGGTGAAAGAATGAGATAGGACTTTAAGTGACCTTACGCAAGATCACAAAATAATTGCTGAGTTGGCATATAAAAAACAAGCTGATGATGTTTAGATTTTAGTTTTTGTGTGGTACCCAGCTGAAATTGAATACTGGAGGAAGAGTGACAGGGAACATTAGGAATCACAGAATAATAAATAGTAGTCAGGTGGTTTATTTTCAGGTGGAGTCTGAGGTAAGATGGTTACACCATATCCTTGGCATTATTCCCAATAAAGGCTCAGCAGAAGTAGCTTCAAATCCTTAGTAACCTCCCTTTTTTGAAAAAAAAAAAAAAAAAAAAAAAGAGGAAGAAGAAGAAGAACAAACAAACCAGAAAAAACAGTAAAGGCCGTTGGATTCCTACCCCTACCCAGAAGTCTGGGTCAGTGGATTTGGGATGCCCCTCAGGAATTAATATTTTTAAAAGGTACTTTTTATTTGAAACCAGATTCTGAAACATGATCTGGAATAATTTCATCCAATAGGACTCTCTGCAATGATAGAAATGGTTTATATTTATGTTCTTCAAAACTCTATCTACTAGCCCCATTATAGATGCTGATCACTTGAAATGTGACTAATGAAGTTAAGAAATTGAATTTTTAATTTTATTTAATTTTAATTTAGATTTAAATGGCTACCCTCTTATACAGAACAGTACAGAAAATGAAAGAGATTTTGATAGCAGGAAAAACACATGCAAAATACACAGATGGAAGTAAGCATAGCTTAAATGTGTGAGAGATAATCAAATAAGTCCAGAAAAACATAGAGGCTAAGGAGTTGTCTGATTAAAAATTTTTTAAAAAGCTAGTGTATACCTAGAGCAAATTGAACAAACTCATGAGGAGAGCCCAACAGAAGAATATTTGCAGTGTATAGCAAGGAGTCCTTAAGAGAGAACTCTTCCAAAGGAATGAAAAATCACCATGTTGAACCCATCCCCCAACTTCCTTGTCAGAGCATAGAAGGAATTCAAAACTATCTAGCTCTTGGATACATAGTTGGGTCCCTGACACAGAAGGCACTGAAAAAGAAAATTGAAATAACTACCTTCTCTGAGTCTGTATAAATTCAGAGTATAAACAACACTCTGAGAATCAATGTGGAAAGAACTATTTTCCCACCCCTTTCCTTAAGATAGGTTCAGAATGTGATGAATGATGGCAGAAAAATGCCAGTATAGTAAATGAGTTTTAGGATTATTTTACTTGTAAGTCATAGAAAACCCAACTTAAATTAGCTTTAGGCAGAAAAAAAAGGAAGACTTCGTACGTGTAATTGAAAAATACAGTAGCTGAAAAGCTTTCATCCTCCATTTGTTTTGCAGGATCAAACAGTATATAAGAAATAAGTCTTTCTGCATCTCTTGTCTCGGCTGTCCTTAGGGTTGGCTTTGCTTACTGTCACCAGAAGTAGATTCAGACTGTTGTTTTCCCAAGTTCAACATTTCCCAAGGTGAAACGAAGGTGTATTTTTCCACATTTTTAGCAAAAGCCCCAGAATTATGATTGAACTGCTGCTAAGACACATGCCTATAAATTAATGGATCACTTTGGCCAGGCGAATGTGGTATTCTGTGGCCAGACTTGGCCATGTCCTCACCTTCAGAGGTGCGGGTAAAATCGGCTCTTTTAAAGTCACATGTACTCACAGAAGGGTAGTTCTCTAAGGAAAACAGGAAGATACTTACTAAAAGAAGAAAAAATAATGCTCAACAGATAGCGCTTGATTTTCTCAGGAGGGCCCAATGGAGAGTGCTCTAGGAATTAAGGAAGACATAAAACCTCAGAGAGTTGGAGGAGTGAAGCCAAGCAAAACTATACACACTATCAGTAACTCCTGGTAGGAAAACTGGTCATGAACATAGATAAAACATCCTGCCATGCATATTAAGTTAGTTTTGAGGTATTAGGAGAGTTGAAGAGTTTGCATATTTAATAAATGGAGGCAAAGAGCCAGTAAAGTTTGGATCTTACTATTAATGAGATCTCAGTACACTATATACAAATGAGTAGTAGAGAACTTCAGATTATAAAAGGAAGTAATATGTAGAGAATTTGCTTGGGGCTAATTTCCAACATATGGCTAGAGCATGAAGGAAAATAATAATGAATTGACAATACAAGAAGTTAGCCAAGTTGAAGTATTTATTATGTATCTCTCTATATATATTATTTATATTGAATGTAAAATTTATTAAAAAGTACTTTGGTTAGTGGTGTGGATTCCTACACTTTTACTCATTTATTTATAGAAATCATTCTATTTTATTTCATATTTTATAGAGAATAAGCAGAAAAGTTATAAAATATGTGTTTATACATATTTTAGATGTATAAACATATAGTCATGTCTTCATCAGTTTGGATTGCTATTCTGTAATACCATAGACTGAGTGCTTAAACCGCAAACATTTCTCACAGTCCTGGAGGGTGAGAAGTCCAAGATAAATGTGCCAGCAGATTGGATGTCTGGTGGGGGCTCTTCCTGGTTGGCAGATGGCTGCCTTCTTGCTGTGTCTTCACATGGCAGAAAGAAAAATCTTACGTCTTCTCCTCTTTTTAGAAGTACATTAATCCTGTCATGAGGCTCCATTCTCATGACCTAATTATCTCCAGAAAGTCTCACCTCTAAATACCATCACATTGGAGATCAGAGCTTCAATATATGAACTTGGGGGGAGGGGAACAAAAACGTTCAGTCCGTAGCAGATAAAGACGCAAATTGTATATGGAAGGGAGGATATGTAGGTGTAAGCATGACGGGGAGACAGATGATCATGGTCTTTCCCATGCTGTTTATGAGAGACAACATTATTTAACAAATAGAGTTATTTTTCTGGACACCAAATGCAATGCTTTTTCATTTCAAATGAGTTTAAAAAGCACTTTTCCACTCAACTCTTGTATTTTATGCCTTACAAAATCGAACTTAAATGTTAAAGAAGAAATACATTGTAGGCACACAACGCCTAGGATAGGAGAGGTTGTGTGAGAAATGCCATATGTATATATTATAAAATGAAGGCAAAAGGAGAAAATCACCACCAGCTGGAGTTAATGGGGAAGGTGTCATATAGCAGTTGACTTTTAAAGGAGACTTTGAAGTGTTGATAAAATTCAAGGAGATAAAGATAAATTTTACCTCGTAATGAAGATATTCCATTTAATCTCGTGTTCGGTGTGCACCATACTGTGGTTTAAGAATGACTAGCTTTTTGCTTTCAAAGCTTAACTAGTAGCTGTACATTTAATTTATATCCTAACAGACAAAATTAATTGCTGTGCTTTGCTAAGTTCAGAAAGATTTTCCTTTTATTTAGCTCTCAAGTGGAAGTATTAACCTACTGTAGGTATCACTACCTCTCTTTGTAAAAGGGAATAAAAATGTGCAATTAACTTCAGACAATTTCTTAGAAACCTTGTGTCCTACTGGGCGATTTCAAGGCAGCATTCGCTTGATGATATATTTCTTCCCACCTGACTTTTGGCTCCTAAAAACATTAGTGGAGCTTTTCAAGTCTGTAAGTGGAAAGGCACGTCTCCGTTAGAAAGACTATTAATGTAGGCCCTAAGTAGAGAGGTTATTAACATTCAAGGAACCAGGGCTGTTCATAACCCAGTTCAGAAGATCATCTTCTGTTGAGATGGCCCCATAGATTTTGAGTTAATAGAAAGTACTGGATCAAAGTTTAGAGAGCTACTTAAGAGCATAAATGAAACAAGGTCACTCTTGAAAAAGTTATCAGAAGAATAATATAAAAAGAAAGTGAACACTTTTAAATACAGATCTCCCTCAATTTACATACTGATAAACCTATCATAAATTGAAAATATAAATCAAAAATGCACTTAATACCCCTAACCTATCAAAAAGCATAGCTTAGATGAGCTTACCTTAAATGTGCTCAGAGCACTTAGGAGAGCCTAGAGCTGGGCAGTCATCTCACACAAAGCCTATTTTACAATAAAGTGTTGAGTATTTCATGTACTTTGTTAAGTACGGTACTGAAAGCAAAAACTGGAATGGTTGTATGGTTACCGAAGAGTTGTATTGGTTGTTTACCCTGTGACCTCACAGCACATGGTCCAGCTGCTAGCTGGCGTCGCCTGGCGTCATGGGAGAGGAATGCACCGCATATCACCAGCCTGGTAAAAGATCAATATTCAAAACTCAAATTATGATTTCTAATGAATGCGTATTACTTCTCAGCACCATAAAAAATCTAACTCAAACCGTTGTAAAATGGGGACCCTCTGTAATCTTAAATTCTCTTTTAAGCTCCAGTTTAGAAATGTTCACTATTGGTGATTTCAATAAAATTTTACTTATGTCTTTTCTAATTGAAGGTATTAAAATCTTTGCATTTCAATTTAACATAAGTAAGGGAGATTTTATTGATTTAGTTTACCTGCTAACTGACTGTGGAAAACAAATCACTACTGCCAATATTCTGAGTCAACTGCTGTATTCCCTTTCCTTGAATCTGAGCTGACTTTCTTGTAACCAGTAGAATGCAGTAAAAGTGACCCTCTCTGACTCTCCATACTAAGTCAGAAAAGGTTCTTTATCCTGCTTTCTGGGAATCGTCATTCTCTGTATGCCCTCATAGCCAACTGTCATGCTGTGAGAAGCTCAAGCCACAGGAAAGCCATTCTTTGGTGTCCTGGCTGAGTGCACCCTTTGGTCATGCAGCTCAGGGGCCACATAGGTGAGGGAATGGGTGTCCTTCCAGATCAGTCCAGCCTCCAAACTGCAAGTGACCCCCTGGCTCCAGTCTTTCCACCTGAGTCCCCAAACATCTTAAAGCACGGACAGCCACCTTTGCTGTTTCTACTTCATCCTGTCCGACTTCCTGACCCATCATCTGTGAGCGTAACACAAAGAATGTTTTATGCCACTAGCTTTCTGGGTGCTTTGTGATGTCGTAACAGTAACAGCGACAACCTTTCGGCAATATTCTCTCAAGAAGAGTAGAAGAAGGCTATTTGATATGCAATCCAATCTGTGTTGTATCAGAGTTGTGGTTTAATACTTTGGCTAGCTTTTAAACTTTTGTCCTGGTTCTTCAGTCAAACTGCTTCTTTAAGTTCTGAGCTTAATCATACTGTTGCTCCTGCAAGATGAATGATATGAAATAATTCCTTTTTCCTACATCTGAGATACTCAGCTATGAATTTGGTTGGCCCATACTCTCAGGCCAACAAACATGATACTCAGTAAATTTTCTGATTATTAGAACCCAGTGCCAGGATAGAGGCAGTCTCAGATTTTGACAAATAAGATGAAGTTCTCCAAAATCAAGGTATTGATGTCAGGGAGCTAGGTCCACCTTTGATTTGCACAGCCATTGTTCACATACTTAGTTCAGTCATCATCTGAGCTGAGAGAAGCGTATATAAGTTACAACTTTTTTATTTAAATTCAGATAAATGCTTATTGCTATAGATTACAATGGATTGACATTGGGTATTTGTTTGAAAATATTTAAATGAAAGGAATATTTGGTCCCCAGAGCATCTGCAAATATAGTAAACATGAAAGAGATGAGGAAGAAGAACAGGTGTTAGAGGACTCAGGGGTAATGTGGCTAAAGAGCCCCAGCTCAGTTCAGTCCACTGGTAAGGCTACATTCCCAGAAATAAGAGCCACAGGGAATTAATCTAGCTTTTGAGCATCCCTTCTCTCAACACCTCAGAGGGAAACTTTCTTTTCTTTGACTTCTTGGTTTCAGTTGATCTCAAAGCTTCCAATGTATTTTCATCCTCAACTATTGCTAAGTATAGATTTTGCAATTAGATATAAAAGGATGTAAAATAATGAGAGCTCTCTCTTAAGTTTGCAACCCAGTAAGGAGGCAGACTAATTAATTAGACAATTTTAATATAAAATGATAATTTGAAGTGTGTGTGTGTGTGTGTACGTGTGTTTTCCCACATCCAGGTAAAAGAGTAAAATGATGTACCTGTGAGCATCCAGGTTATTTGCAGGAGTGTTGTAGGAGTGTTGCAGGAGTGTTCCAGAAGTGTTGGCTGAGGCAAGTAGAGTATGCCCACCTGTTTTTTTCTTAGTAGTGAGCAGCGGAGCAGACCCTATAAGCCTCCCATCAGAGATACCTGCGAATTCTTGTCCAGAGCTGTTGCTGCTCCTGGTTAGATGCCTCCACTTTCACTTTTCCTCCAGGCTTCGCTATATTATAACAAAGCATTCACTCTCCAATTCTTATACATGTTCCAGGAACCAGTGCAGGAAATGGACTGAAGAATGGTTCACTGTGTTTACTAAAACCAACTCTGTCCTGCTGTTAATGAACATTGAAGTAGACAATAAACTGATTAAGATTGTTTTGCTGGTGGATCAGGAAATAAGCTATTTAAGGACAGACGTTATTTCAGCACAAAGAGCTTGCAAATTTATAGTTTGGGTTTTTTGCATTAATATAATGTACACAGCTAGCTGGATTAAAAATGACCTGTCACAGCCACAAACTATTTAGAAAAACAGCATGATTGCATGAAATTATGATGACTTGTTTCTTCCATTACTAAAGAACTCTAAAATGTAGTGTTTTTTAAAGAATATGATGTGAATATAATGGAAATAGTTTCTATGAAAGAAATCTTGCTTTGTGTTCATTAAATTTCCATATTATTAACAGTTGTTTCTAGTTAGAAGGCAAATTAAAATTAGTTTATTCTATTTGGAGGAGGGGCAACCTACTGTTCTAAATAATTAACTGTAACATAGTATGTGAGTATGCACAGAAGATGATAACTGTGAGTAGCAAACACTAAACAGAGTGCTTGAAACCATTACTGTTATTTGCCAATCTGCAAATAATTTCCTTTGTTCTGTTCATTAGGGGAAATCTAGAAATAAACATAAGGATGATTTAAAAGCCATCAATTAAAAGCTATGACTTTAATTAGTGTCATCATCCTAGGGAAAGAAAAACGTTCCTCCCTCAATTCCCTGAATACATCCATCTTCACAACACTTGAAGGCATCCCAGGGGGTTAAAAACAAACAACCAAACAAAACACAGAATGAGAATGTAAATTTAGCTAATAATATATTGTATTGATATGTATTTTGTGCAAGTATGTTGTATCCCATATCAATCTGAAATCAATATGACACAAGGAAAAATATAAAATAACTTTAAAAAGATACAGTCACATTTCTGAGGGTAGTCAGGAGAGGACGATGAAATCTCTCTGAAAGTCTCAATAATGGAAATAGAATTTTGGGGGGAGTGGGGAGGGAGCTTGAAGAATGGCAAGATTTGACAGATGGTGTTATAAGACCTTCCATTATGATATTTATTCTATTTATAATTTTATTTTGTTAATTGAAATATACATACTGGACATCTATTAAGAACTTGACCTACATTTTGGAAGATGATTGGAGTTTGAGCAATAATTTGCTTTGATTCTTTTGTTGACTCCTTCCTTCCCTCCTCCTCTTCATTGTTCTGCTCCTGTTTCTTTTTTTTTTTTTTTTAGATTTTTTAATTTATTTATTTGACAGAGAGAGATCACAAGTAGGCAGAGAGAGAGGGGGAAGCAGACTCCCCACAGAGCGGAGCGCCTGATGTGGGGCTCGATCCCAGGACCCTGAGACCATGACCTGAGCTGAAGGCAGAGGCTTAACCCACTGAGCCACCCAGGCACCCCGCTCCTGTTTCTTTTGCCTGGTTCTTGGAGTATGGAATGAGGTTATTGCATACAGTTATCTATGATTTAATACTTACTTCCATTCAATCTACATATCTCTTCCCTGTCATTTTTCACTATTTGCGAATAATATTTCAGAAGACAGAAAAGTATTTTGTTCACCCATGGGTTCTTAGTCCTATACGCAATGCCTAACCCATCCTAGCTCAGCCCTCAATAAAGACTATGATGTTAGTAAAAACCAAAATAGTTAAGTCAGTGCACAGCAAAGTAGAGAATGTATACATGCACTGGAATAAAATTGTTTGAAGTTGGTAAACAATGTTATTATGGGGGTGCCTGGGTGGGTCCTTTGGTTAAGCCTCTGCTTTCAGCTCAGGTCATGATCCCAGGGTTCTGGGATTGAACCCCGCATTGGGTTCCCTGCTTAGTGGGGAGCATGCTTCTCCCTCTCCCCCACTTCCCCTTGCTTGTGCATGCTCTCTCTCTCCCTCTCTCACTTTCTCTCTGTTAAATAAATAAATAAAATCCTTAAAAATATGCTATTATGTCACAAGGATTAAAAGAAAACCTACTATATTTATAATAATTCCAACAGGCAACAAGGAGCTCTGGCATTTTGTCCCTGCAGAATAGTGGATTACACAGTATTGATGTTCTTTTTTCCCCATCTGCTTCATTTCATTTACCTACATACCATGTGTTACTACATAGCATAACTGTGTGATTTCAGTAAGGTCTGAAAGATACCGAAAGGTAAAAACATCTCTATGATCCCAATTTATTACAGTGTAGAATGGAGAAGTACTACAAGGCATAGTTAAGATTTATGTGCACAGAATTTGAGGTGAGACAGAACCTGGAATTATCCTGGTTCATTACTCGCTTTTATTTAAATATTTAAATATTTCATTAACTGCCTTTCATTGCTACACGTTCTCCATATTTTATTATGTGGGAAAGTGTGAAAACCAATGGACATTGAGGAGTTTGTGAGAGGGAGAATATCAATAACAAGAATCAGGGCACTCTGTTGTCATGCAGATAATCTATCTACTCCTGCAGCATTTGTCTGTGAGGAGCTTTGAGTTTACAGGGGATGTAAAAATTCAAATCAAACAAACAAACAAAACACCAAAACAATTCCTGATAGGCTAAGTGGTATGAATAAATTAAACTCTCATAAGAGATTAAAGGAGAAAGAAATTAACTAGATATAGAAAACATCTTTGACCTGAAACAGTAAAGTAGGGAATT
Source organism: Martes martes (assembly GCF_963455335.1). Taxonomy (NCBI): domain Eukaryota; kingdom Metazoa; phylum Chordata; class Mammalia; order Carnivora; family Mustelidae; genus Martes; species Martes martes. The sequence continues at coordinate 16,641,823 of NC_137903.1, read as the reverse complement.
ACTCAGTTATTATTTTAATAATTTAAGCTTAGACATGTATTTTCAAAATATGAAATATTTTGAAAAATAATGAAATAATAATGAAAATAATTATGAAATTTTTTAAACTTCTTTATTTTTCATAGGAATATGTGGTCTCTGATAAGATGTAATGGTTGTATGTGCATTTTTTAAAAAAATAAGAGGTCTTACATTAATTGGTAGGATGTCAAAAAAAATCTGAGAAAATAAAATCTGATGATCATGTGAATTTTATTGAACTTCAAAAGATCTAATTAAAGCGATGATGTGAAAATTACAAATCATGCTTTAAGGAATAGTATACAACCCAAAAAAATGTTCTTGATCTGATATCAGTACACTACTTGTGATGATTCATACCAGGCATTCAGCAAAATACAGAAAAGGCCTCAGAACTTATGTTCCATGGGTATGAAAAGTTGAGCTTTTGTTTAAAAGTTTCATTCAAGTGGTTTTCAGTCTTAAGAATGGTTTCTTGACTCAATAATAACTACAATAACCACCAACACAATAGCTTTACAAATGGTATCACACTTCATTCTCAGAGCATGGCCTCTGGAATAAGATTGTTAGCTGTGGAACTTTTCAAAAGTTACTCAACTGTTAGACTGAGTTTTCTCAATCTGAAAAACAGGAGTGTTAAAAATATCTACCTCATAAAATTATTTTAACAGCTAAAATAGTTGATCTTTTTAAGTTTTTTCTTGTTTTTTTTTTGTTTTGTTTTTGTTATTGTTTGTTTAGTTTTTGAGAGAAAGAATGCACAAACAGAGAAGGAAGAGCAGAAGGAGAGAGAGAGAGAATCCCAAGCAGGCTCCACACCCAGCACAGAGCCCCATACAGGGCTTAATCTTAGACCCTAAGATCATGCCCTGAGCTTAAATCAAGAGTTCAGTGCTCAACCAAATGAACCACCCCAGGTCCCCTCCATTTAAGTCTTTATCGGAATGTTTTACACATAGCAAACATATATAATCAAGATGAAGAATCAGATTCAAATTGGCTAAGTTGGTTTTCCAAAGCCAAAAGGTAAAAATCCAAAAAAGGACTTGAAATGAGTTTTGTTTATTCTAAAGTGTATAGTATTAGTATTCATGCTGTACATTCTTCAAATTTAGGAAGCAGTAAATATTTAAATTCCTACTACATGATGACACTATATCAGTTCCCAGAATGAAATGATGAAAACTATAAATAAATATTTTGAATCATGAAATTTATATTTTATTTTATTTTTTAAAATATTTATTTATTTGAAAGAGAGAGAGGGCATGCATGAACCGGGGGGGTGGGGGGCGGTGAGAAGGGAGAAGGAGAAGCAGATTCTTCGCGGAGTAGGGAGCCAGAAGCTCCCAGATTCATTGGTTTCAGAATGCTATCAAGCAAATTAAGAGGGTGATAAGAGAGAAAACAGGGAGAATTCATTTAGGTAGGGTAATCAGGGAAGGCTTCTCTGAGGAGGTGACATTTGACCTGTGATCTGAAAGATCTGATTGAGCCATCTGAGCACACAACTGAGAGAAGAACATTCCAGAGAGAGAGATCAGGATATTCATATGCTCCTAAGTAGTACTAGAATGTAGTTTTCCAATAACAGAGAGCCAGCTAGAAAATTTGCATTGCTGGAGGATAGTGAGGATAGAAGATTGCAAACCAGCTGGAGCATTCAAGGATTTGTGGTCTTTGGAATGAATCTAGATTTTATTTTAAAGGCACTAAGAAGTCCTTGAGGGATTTAAGCAGGAAACCACAGTGATATCAATTGCTTTTGTGAGGATGGATTGGAGAAGACTAAATATGAAGTGAAAGCAGCCACAATGCTTATTATAGTGGTAACATCATGACTTAGTGACTTTCAGTGCAGTTGGAAAGTCAACAAATTGAACAAGCTAGAAGAAATGAATGCCTTCCAGAAACATACAAGATACCAAGACTGAATGATGATAATATAGAAAATCTGAACAGATCAATTACTAGTAAGGAGATTGAAGAGTAATCAAAAGCCCTCCAACAGACAGAAATCTGGAAGGCTTCACTGGTGAATTGTACCAAACATTCAAAATAGAGATAATACCAATTCTTCTCAAACTCTTGCAAAAATAGAAGAGTAGAAGATTCTTCCAGACTCATTTTATGAGGTCAGCATTACCCCAATGGCAAATTATTGATTTTTTTTTCCTAAAATAAAAAAGAAGAAGAAGAAGAAAATGTTTTATTTAAAGTAGTCTCTAAATGGTAATTTTTTTCTTTGAAAGAAAAATTGTCTTCTAATGATCCCCTTTCTTTCTAACGGAGTTGGTATGTCTCTACAGGGATAAATCTTTTCCACCATACCCTTTAAGAGAGCACATATCTATTTGGTGGGTAATGAGAGATTCGGTAATGCTAGATAGTGATACATCTATTCCTTACAAAAAGAGGTCAGAGGATGAAGATTAACATCATGAAAGCAAGGGATTAGAGACTATTCTTAATATTTTCAATTTCTAACAGACTTCTGAATAAAAATATCTTCCACTTTAAAGTAAGTCCAGATTTTGAGCCAGAATAGCTTAGGAAGTTGATGCTCTGGTATATTCTTCTGTTCAAATGAATGATAAAAAGGCATCATTGGTCAATTGAAAAAGTAAGACATACATTTTCATAGCTAAGAAATTGAGTAAGAACGCAAAGAAATTAGCAAGAATAGAGTCACAGGGCTGCTGGGCACTGGGTCCAGAGTAGGAAGGGCCCAACAAAAGTCTGGCTCTTGTAGAGGATCACTCTTTATGTGATTACTTACTTTTAGCTAAGAACTGGTGTAGACCTCTTTGCTTTTGAAAAGAATCTGAAGACATAGCAAAACAATGTCTGGATCTATCTATTGTCCATGTCAAACTGTGGAACAGAGACACGAGAGGAACAGAGAGTCTTAAGATTAGACTCTGAATTGAATTGTGGTTTAGCAACTGGAAGATGCAAGACACTTCTTTTGCTGAGGACGAAGGAAAGGGAAAGGGGAGTGGTGCACACAGGTAAAATTGCTGGTAATAAAGCAATAGGAACAAGGGATAGAGGAATAAAACTATGATAATTGGGAAAATAAAACCTGCTCAAAATGATACCAGAACCTAAAATTCTAAATAACTAATAGAAATCAATGCTAATAGAGATATCTCAACAATAGGCACATGAATTCTCTCCAAAAAATTAACTTTATGGCAAAGACTGCTCACGATTTTTTAAAAAATGTTCTTGGGATACTCAAGTAAATGAAGAAATGATGTCCTCTTAAAAAAGATGCAAAGATGTAGCCAAAATGAAACCAGAATAATTAGATGTGCAAAGAACTCAGAAGGGTGCCTGGGTGGCTCAGTCAGCTGAGCATCTGACTCTTGGTTTCAACTTAGGTCATGATCTCACAGGTAATGAGATTGAGCCCCACAACAGGCTCTGAACTCACTGGGGAGTCTACTTGGGATTCTGTCCCTCTGCCCACCTCCCCTGTGTGTGTGTGCACTTTCTCTTTCTCAAATAAATAAACTTAAAAAAAAAAAAAAAGAACTCAGAAATTCTTGGAAATATAAGGGTGATGCTTAATAGTTTCAGATAAAAAGCTAGGAAAGTATGTTTAAAACTTCAGAATAAAAAAGATTAAAAATTACGTAAGAAAATAACTCATAAATTTAACTTCCTAAAACATAAGAAAATAACTCATAAATTAAACTTCCTAAAACTAAAACTTTATATATATATATATATGTATATGTACATATATATGTACATATACATATACATATATATGAAGAAATAATATATATATATGAAGAAATAAGAAAGTGCAAATGCAGGTCTCACAGTGAAAGAATTTTTTAAGTACCTATAACTAATGAAGAACTAGTATCTAAAATATATAAAGAATAAATCATAAGAGGGGAAAACACAGACAACTCTGTTAGTCATCTTGCACTGCTGTAACAAAATATCATAGCCTGAGTGGCTTTAACTACAGCAATTTTTTGTCTCACAGTTCCAGACAGGAACTTCCAGATCAAGGTTTGTCAGAGTTTACTTCTGGTGAGCTGTCTTCCTGGCTTATAGACTGCCAGCTTTTCTCTCTGTTCTCTCACAGTCTTTCCTTGGTGTTGTGCGCGCTCAGAGGAAGAAAGGCCTCTCTCTCTCTTTCTTCCTCTTCTACTAAGACCAGTGATACTGACTACTGATAATATTTATGCTGGGGAAACAGATATAAACCATGACTATCTCAGGCAAACTGTACACTTTACCACATATTCACTAGATTAGCAGAATATAAAAACTTGGCAGTACCAAGAACTGCTGAGAATGACAGTAAGTAGAACTCTTTCTTATTGCCAATGAAGTCGTAAGTTAATAGTATCCCATTAGAACATATTAGCACAATCTAAAAACTTGAGGATGGGGGCACCTGGGTGGTTCAGTGGATTAAGCCTCTGCCTTGGGCTCAGGTCATGATCCAAGGGTCCTGGGATCGAGCCCCGCATTGGGCTCTCTGCTCAGCAGCAAACCTGCTTCCTCCTCTCTCTCTGCCTGCCTCTCTGCCTACTTGTGATATCTGTCTGTCAAATAAATAAATAAAATCTTTAAAAAATAAAAAAATTAAAAACTTGAAGATGCATAAGCCTTTGAAGCACACTGTGTACTCCTCTATATATACCATAGAGAAAACTGTGTACTTTTGGACCAAAATATTTATAAATGACTATTCATTTCAGCATAACTTATTTTTATAGTACATGGATATTAAAGAATACTAAATAGCAATAAAGATAAACATATGACAACATAATTTTGACTGAGAGAAGCAAGAGGTAAAATAATTTATATCATAATATTATGTCGTAGCCTAGCATGACGATTAATTGTATGTGTCCACTTGGCTAGGCCACAGTACCCATGTATTTACTCAATGTTCTAGGCAATCAGGGACAGACAGACACCTGCTGAGAGCGACTAACCTGGATGCAGGCTCTGTAGTGTGCTTTGCTCCAAACCCCATGTTCCTGTGCACTGGTGTGACTGCCCTTCTGGGTCAAACCTGCACCAGTCCAAGCATAGCAAGACCATCTCCTAGAAGACCAGCACGGGTCCCCACCGCTCCAGGTCCCTAAAATGTGGAATTTTAAAACTCAGCCAGCCTGCTTGGGATAGAACCCATAGTGCACTGCGCTGCTCCAGGTAGGCAAGCAACCTGGACACAGACAGCGTGAAAACCACAATCTGAAGAGCACCTAAGGAGAAAGAGGGAAAATTATTTGTTCTTCTGGGAGGGCTTGCCTGACAGCAGCAAGCACAATTCTCCTTTCAAGGAACAAAGGAGCTTTCTGGCCCGTTACCTTCCCGGGCCCCATAGCATAAACTAACTTCAGTCGACAACACAGAGCCAATACTGGCAGCCTAAATTGCTTACACCAAGTCCTAGCTCCCTGCACTCCACTGATACTGCTTTTCTTAGTCAATTGTGCTGAGAGCCAGCATAGCAAACCCTCCCCCACCGCCAGAGACCAGCACAAACCCCCTACACACATGTCTACTGCCCACAGAGTTCTGCAAAACTTTAGCTCTCGTGGAAATAGCATCAGGTCTCTTTAAACAAGCATATCAGTGCACATCTCTTGAAAATATGGCACACTATAGGCAAGATCCAAACACTCCCCACTGCAGGCAAGGGGACATTTCAGAGGACTGCCCAGAGGGACAGAGCAGCCAAAACACAGCAGCAGAGTGCAAGCAGCACATACCAGAGACACCTCCTAAAGTGCCAGGCCCTGGACATTAAACGACCTCTTCATAAAGACATTACTCTCAGGAACAGGAAACGTAACAAGCTTTCCTAACAGAAGAAGATGGAGACCTATACGAATTGCCAAGATGGAGGCATTGATCCCAAAAGGAAGAACAAGAAAAGGTCATGGCCAGGAATCTAATCAAAATAGATATAAGTAACGTGTTTTATTCAGAACTGAAAGCAACAGTCGTAAGGGTACTAATTGATCTTCCTTGAGAAAAGCATGGAAGACATCAGGGAGCTCCTTACCACAGAGAAAAAAGACCTAAAAATGAGTCAGGCCAAAATGAAAAATATAATAACCAAGATTTGAAGCCGACCAAACGTAGTAACCACAGGATGGAAGAAGCAGAGAAATGAATACGTGATATTGAAGAGAGAATTTGGAAAATAATGAAGCTGAACAAAAGAAGAAAAGAAAAATCTTGGATCATGAAAGTAGACTTAGGGAACACAGTGACTTCATCAAATGTAATAACATTCGTATCATAAGAGCCCCAGAATAAGATGAGAGAGAAAAGGAGGCAGAAGGTTTATTTGAGGAAATTATAGCTGAAAACTTAACCAAATCTGGGGAAGGAAAGAGACTTTCTTCCTTAGGAAGGCACAGAGAACTCCCATCAGAAATCAACAAAAGCAGGCCAGCACCAAGACATACTGTAGTTAATTTGCAAAATGTAGAAATCAAAAAAGAAAAAAATCCTAAAAACAGCAAGACAAAGACGTCCCTAACTTATAAGGAAAGATAAGGTTAGCAGGAGATCTTTCCACACAAGCTTAGCAAAACAGAAAGGAGTGGCATGATATATTCAGTGTGCTGAATGGTTAAAAATCTGCAGCCAAAAATATTCTATCCAGCAAAGCTATCATTCAGAAAAGAGAGATAGTTTCCCAGACAAACAAAAACTAAAGGAACCCTACAAGAAATACTAAAGGAGACTCTTTCAGTGGGAAAGAAAGACCAAAAGTGACAGAGACTAGAAAGGAACAGAGAAAATCTCTAGAAACAACGACAAAACAAGAAGTAAAATGGCACTAAATTCATATCTATCAATAATTCCTCTGATTATATAAGTGGACTTATATAATCAAAAGATACAGAGTGTCAGAATGGACTAAACAGACAAGACCCCTCTATATGTGGCCTACAAGAGACTCATTTTAGACCTAAAGACACCTGCAGATTAAGTCAGGGGATAGAGAAACATTTACCATGCAAGTAGATGTCAAAAGAAAGCAGTAGCAATACTTACACCAGACAAACTAGATTTTAAGCCAAAACTGTAACAAGAGAAGAAGAAGGGCACTACATCATAATAAGAGGACTATCCGACAAGAAGATCTAACAATTGTAAATATTTAGGCCCCTAATTTGGGAGCATGAAAATCTATAAAACAATTAATAACAAACGTAAAGGAACTTATTGACAACAGTACGATAATAGAAGGGGACTTTAACACATCGCCCACATCAATGGACAGATCCCCTAAGCCAAAAATCAACAAGGAGACAGTGGCTCTGAATGACACACTGGACCAGATGGACTTAACAGATAGATTCAGAATATTTCATCTCAAGGCAGCATTCTTTTCAAGTGCACAGGGGACAGGTTCCAGAATGCATCGTATACTGGGTCACAAATCAGGCTTCAACAAGTATGAAAAGACTGAAATCATATCATGCATATTTTTCAACCACACTTTTACACTGTTGGTGGGAATGCAAACTGGGGTGGCCACTTTGGAAAACAGCATCGAGTACCCTCAAAGAGTTAAAAATAGAATTACCCTATGATCCAGCAATTTTACTGCTAGGTGTTTACCCATAGGATACAAAAACACTGATTCAAAGGAACACATGCACCTGATGGTTATAGCAGCATTATCAATAATAACTAAATTATGGAAAGAGCCCAAATGCCCATCAGCTGATAAAGAAGATGTGGTGTGTGTGTGTGTGTGTGTGTGTGTGTGTGTGTGTGTATATCAGCCATAAAAAAAGAATGAAATCTCGCTATTTGCAAAAACATGGATGAAGCTAGAGAGTCATGCTAAGTGAAATTAATCGGAGAAAGACAAATACCATATGATTTCACCTGTATGTGGCATTTAAGAAACAAACCCGATGAATATAGGGAGGGGAAAAAAAAATCAGAAATGCAAGCCATGAAACAGACTCTTAACTATAGAGAACAAACCTGAGGGTTGCTGGAGGGGAGGTAGGCAGGAGATAGGTTAAATAAGTGATGGGAATTGAAGAGGGCAACTTGTTGTGATCAACACTGGGTCTTATATATAAGTGATGAATCACTAGATCCTATACCTGAAACTTAAAAAAAAAAAAAAAAGTAGAAGAAAAAGATTATGTAGAAGAGCCAGGATTTTAAACAAGGCTAGCTCATTTCCAAGTTCACATTCTTGGAGGAAAAAATCTCTAGATATTCATATACTTAAAGATTAACATAATACTTATACTGTTTTTAGAAATTAGATTTTAAAACAAGTATATTCAAGGGCACCTGGGTGACTCAGTAAGGTTAAGCGTCTGCCTTTGATTCAGGTCATGATCCCATGGTCCTGGGATTGAGTTCCACATTGGGATCCCTGATCAGCAGGAGAGTCTGCTCCTCTCCCTGCTTGTGCTCTCTCTCTCTCACTACTCTCGCTTTTTGAAATAAATATAATCTTAAAAAAAAGTATATCCGAGAGTTTCCAAGTTCAAACTTTAATTCACCATAACAACCTTATGTCCTGTGAGCGAATATTAAAATGTTGCAGAATCATTAGCTATTTTCATTTTTATATTTAATACAGTGTAATGAATAAGTAAATACTGAAACTGGAAAAAATGGTTTTTAGTGACTCATAATAGATTAATCTGAGCAGATACAGGTATCCTTGATCAGAATGACCAAACCACCTCAGAGGTAATTTTTTTTCCTAAATATTATATCGCCCAGGTATATCTATAACAAAATTCTTACTGTCTTTGCATGTAAGTTCTTTGAAGCACAAACATTTTCTCTTTGGACCCTATAAGGGGTGGTTAGTAGAAATTTAAAAAGAATAAAGAAAAAAGCAAAAATAGAAGAAATATCACAATAAAGTGGACAATGTGTCAACACTTAACTACATTGAGCATCAGTCAAGCCATTTCACTCATTCAAAATTTTCTTCAGAGAATGATTTGAATTGAGGGGAAAAAGATGAGATGCCTTTGCAAGAAGTATTCTCTCAGTTTTATTTCTAATTGGTAAAATAATTTGGTTGACTTCCTTTGTTTTAGGTAATTGTTTGCAATATTGTATTAGTAGAAGAGCGGTTATGTTTACTGTATTAAAAACAGTACATTCTCACTGTTTTAAGTTAGTGTTTGAATCAAGACAACAGAAGAGGAGGATCAACTTGTGAAAACAAGTTTTGTTGATTAACTTTTAATGTATATGTTTGTCTTCTTTCTACTTGAACATAAAAAGTCTAAAAGCTTGACCTTGCTGATAGTAGAATGATTTTAATATTACTTGGACTTGAGTTTCAGAAATATCTGGGCTTCAGACATGCTGGCACCAAATTAAAGTGTTACTTTATTTTGTATTCCATTATATTTATTTATTTGTTTAATATTTAAATCTGAATATTAATATTTATAACTTCTAGATATAGTAAAGTCTCAGTGTTTTCTAAATTCAGTGGTCCTTTGAAAAAGGGCTAAGCTGAAATTGATTCAGCACATTCTTACTTCATAGAGAGGCCAAATTAATAATGAAGAAAACTTTTGTAGGAATAATTAAGAATGTAAGAAATATACCCTCAAGCTACATGAGCACTTCAAAAGCACATAGTACACGGAACCATAGAAAGCCCAATTATAATTTATTCTGATATAGTCATTAAAATAAAGTCCCCTGGAGGTTTTCATAAAGTAATACTTTTATTGCTTTTACTCTAAATATAAAAGCAGCTTTTATTTTAAAATAATCATGATTTTAGCCTTTTTACTAATTTAAAATGATACACTATTTTATTATTGATTCAACTTTCCAATTATTGAATAATTCTCTACATTCCAGGTCACCTCTGAGCTATACAACACATTGCCATCTTGTAAAGTTTAGTATTTACCAAATTACACACACACACACACACATTTTTCAAAATATTTGATTAGTGTCTATCTGCTTCTCTAGAACATAACCTCTGTGAGGACAATGATTGTATTTATTTACTATTAATGTATCCCCAGTCTACACAAAACTGACATGTATTGCAAATGCACTTTAAAAATGTATGATGAATTAGCCTTTAATGAATGAAATAAGTACACGACTGAGACTACTTTCCATCAAATATGCTCCCTTTTAATGCAAAAGGGATGGGTTAAGGAAAAGAAGTTAGCAAAAGAGACTTGGGAAAGGTAGTCAAAATGTAGGAAGTTATCCAGAAACGTCCTGTTACAGAACAAAGTGAAGAAAATGTTTTAAAAAGAAGAGAGTAGTTGAGAGATTGAGTGGAATGAAAAGAAGTTATTTGAATAAAAGCTTTGGCAGCAAAAAAGGTCATGGATAAAATTGACATGAGTGTATTTTTGGAAAGGTGGACTGCCAGAGAGGAATGGATTCAAGAGCAAATGGGAAACAAGGTAGTAGAAGCAATGAGAAAACTCTCTAGAGAGTTGGTCAAGGTGACTAGGCTCTCTGTGTTGGCTCATTCATCTTATGGAAGCTATACCTACCTTCCCTACCTTCCCACCCACAAAGACTTTGAGATAGGGATACTATCATTCTTGCTGATTCTATTTCAAAGTGGTGGACATAGGAGCCCTTGGAAAGACATTCCTAGGTTGCAAAACCGGCAGGCAGCTGAGAGATTTACATCTCAAAGGGGCAGAGAAAGAGTTTAAAATTGTGAGTTTCTAAAGTAAATGCTCTATGAAAAGAGAGGATCTATCTTAAAAAAAAAAAAAAAAATCAAACCTGTCCAAAGTGTAGTCAGATTGAGGGAAACATTAAGGCTTCCTTGGTCACATAGCTTCTGAGATAGAGATGGAAGCGTGAATTAATTAATGCACAGGGGAAATTATCAGGATCAATGGACTAAAGGCCATAATAAAAATGAATAATGGTAAATTCAGGTTACTGCCTAAAACAAGCAGGAAAGTTAGGAGCTGGTAGTTAGTAAGCAGAATATTTAAAAGTGAGGGTTTAAAAAAAAATAGTATGAAGTTTTAAGTAGTAAAATATTCTGGGCTATAAATGAAGTGGAAAGCTGAGGTGAGAGACAGACCTTATTTGAAGATGAGGAGATTCAGATATCACTGAAGTTGGATGTTTCGTTAACATGGCTGCTTTAGTAACCAGAAGTAAAGATAGGGTCATTTGCTGAGAGATGTAAAGTAAGCTTGGTGTTAAGATCTTAACTTCAGTGTTTTAGAATGACTGGGACATTTACAACTGTTTGTAACAAGAAAGTAGTATGCTCTGATGATCAATAAGAAAAGCAGTTTTTCTGGTTTGCTCTGTTTTGTTTTGTTTTTTTTTTTTGTTTGTTTTTCTAGAAGAGAGGGAGAAGCAATTGTCTGGAGGTAGAAAGGAGGAAGAAGACACCTCTAGGGCTTGTACACAAAGTAGGAGTAAGAAAACAGCCACCACTCGAGAGGGGTACAGAGGAGTAATGAGTGATGGCTGTTTTGTTCTGTTTTGTTTTGTTTTTTTCCCCCTCATGCTTCAGTTGGATCAAGGAAGGTGGAAGGAATTTTTGAGAAGTTTTTGAAGATACGGAGATACGGAGTTTGAAATGGAAGTATTTGTGGGATTTGGAAGGGATGGGAGATTAGGTCAGATATATGGAATATACAGGACCATTTGGATAATGATGGGTCATCCGAAATTTTTTGACTTAGGGTTAAGAGCTGAATAAATAGGATTGCAACAAACGGTGGAATTAATACTGTTGTTCTCTTAGGGTAATGGAAGTAATCACAGTAATCATTGCCTCCTTCTAGGAATTAATCTCTTGGGCAGAGTAAATCGTGAGACAGATGGTGTCGTGGCAGAGGGAAATGACTTGCCAGGAACAGGAGAGAGGGCTCTGTAGGCCTCCCTTAAATCTCTCTGCTGGCAAGGTCGTGCTTGGGGAAAGGAGCTTTACCAGGGCCTCTGGATTATTGTTGGGATGGTGATTGCTCCCATTAAAATGAAAACTTTGAGCATTACAATTAAATGATTCATGATGTTATTACAGTAGCATTAAAAACACATAAATGCTTAGTCCTTCACTTACTATTTAACTAGAAAGTTTAACCATTTGTGGATAATTACTACTGGGTAGAACACTACTCTTGACATTTACCCATGGATAAATTTAAATTATATTTTGGAATACTCATTTATTTTCCCACTTGAAGGTGAAAGAAGAGAAAAAACTGATTTAATAAAAACATCTGCTGGTTAATATTTACCTGTAATCTTATACTCGTGAGTTTTTATGAACTTTCATAGAAGGCAATGTGCTAACACAAATGAATGCTTTGCAGGGCAAATGGCTTTGTTTTTATGTTTTTGTTTTTCCCACAGACTCTCACTCCTGATCTCTATCCCCTCAAACTGTCACCCCCCGACCACTGCAGTTACAACACCCTGTGGGACCTTCTATAATGAAATGGATTCTATGAAATTACTCTTCCTTATACAGACTTACTATTTGGTCAATACTGACAGATTCCTATAGCTAACATGGCACTGTGTCAAAATGACATTTCTTTATAACTTGTATTAATGTTTTAAGATCAGGACTCCTGAAATATAGACTTCTTAATTTTAGGGACCACAGACATTTCTCTAAAAACAATGCTAAATGTGAGCTTGTATTTATTTTAAATGTACAGAAAGGAATGAAATTTTAAAATAATCTAATGAATCATACATATATATATTTTATAAACACATTTATATTTGCAATGTAATTTTTTATTATATAAGAGGATTCTACACATCAGGGAAGTGTCATGAAGTACAATACACCAGGGTTTTATTTGTTTATGTTGATTGTGAATTGTTACGTACATGGAAAGAGAAAACAAAATCCATTGTGTGCATGTATGTATACCCCCCCACACATGTAGGTACCCATACACACACACCTGAAAACTTGACCCCCAAATATCTTTCAAAAAAACGTGAATGAGCTGAAAGATCGACTAACTTCCTTGGTGGCACATGAAAAGCAGACAAGTAGTTCAGGAAATCAAATCCTGTTTTAAGCTTGGCACGTTAAGGGAAAGTGGTTGAAAATGTCATAAAACTACAGCTAATGCTCACATAATCCAAGTAGTTTCCAAACAGTTTGGAAAGGATAGAAGCCATGTGAGCTGTTGGTTACCTTATATACAGACCTGTAACAACTGCATGTGTGTGTGTGTGTGTGTGTACACAAAGGTTGGGGGGTTCTTTGTGTTGGTTTTTTTTTTTTTTTTTTTTTTCCAGTCATCTAGCAAATAGTGAATGAGGACACAGTGCCAGGCACAATTCTAAGCATTTGACATACATCAGTAAATGAAACAATTGAAATCTATTAAACAATAAATACATTAACAAGGCTAGGAGGAGTTGAAAGTACTGGCCCAGGATGGAGAGCAGTGTTTATAATTATAAATAAGATTGTTGGGAAGACCTCATTGAGAAAGTATCTGATGTTGGAAGCAGTAAAAGTAAAAAATCCACAAACCTGGATCATCAGCGTTGAAGTTTGAGCCCTTAATACCTTTTAAATCCCCTCAATGCCTTGAATATAAAAAGTGATCAAAAAATTGTTTTACATTATATATATAATATATTCAAAAATATGTACATATTTACATATTTATACATATATACATAGAAACATGGAAAATTATATAAAAGATACAAAGATGAAGAAGAGAATTTAATAACCTTCATCACATGGTATCAAACACACTTCAAGATGCTTTACCAGTATTTATTTCTCCCAATGACACCACAAAACATCATAAAATAGATAGTAGTATTCTTCTCTCACAAATGAGTTTCAGGGAAGTTTGAATGGAAAAGCAACTTATCCACTATCACATAGCTGTTACATGTTCTACTTGACAAGACGTGCTTTTCCAGTGCATTACATCATTTTCTTACAGGCAACATTCCCTAGCCATCTCACGCAAAAGAAGAGACCCAAAATAAATGTTCCCAAGAAACAAATTTTTAAATTCAGGAGAAAAAAAGAGTATGTGCGATGGGAAGAGAAACTGCAAAATCCTATGAGATTGTGTATGAAGATGAGATGATTTCTAGAGAATTTACAAGGGGTGCTATTTCATGAGTCAGGAAGGAAAGGAAAGAATTCAAGAGATCTGAATGGAAAGCAAGGCCATTGGAAGCCGAGCAAACTGAGTTACCTAGCTGATCTGCACTTTATGGTTCCTTTGGTTAGTTTTTGTTTTCCTAATGAAAGGGAGGATAAAGTAACGTGCAGGCAGAGAAGGATCCAGGCACATCAGAAAGACTGAAGTGTCAAATGAAAGGGGATGATTGCTGTAGCCCTGTTCTAGATACGGTAGAACACATCCTCCCAGCTGCCATTTCTCATTGTTTTTACATTTCGACACGCCTGCTGTCAGAATGAGTCTTACAATAGATATTAGAAGGAAGCATCATTATCAAATTCTAATGACAGCACTTTTCCTTTCTCAGTAATACGTAAAGTAATTGTGATTCATTCAGGGGATGGATCTTCAATTTGATGAAATGCAGTAGATAGGAAAGATTTATCTATTTTGCGATTTCCAGATTTGTACTTTTTAACTTTTTTTTTTTTTTTTTTGCTTTGCTTGGAATATTTTTTTTATTAATTATTTTTGTTAACATATAATGTATTATTAGCCCCAGGGGTACAGACCTGTGAATCGTCAGGCTTACACACTTCACAGCACTCACCATATCACATACCCTCCCCAATGTCCGTAACCCAACCACCCTCTCCACACACCCCCTCCTCCCAGCAACCCTCAGTTTGTTTTGTGAGATTAAGAGTCTCTTATGGTTTTTCTCCCACCCAATCCCATCTTGTTTCATTTTTTCCTTCCCTAACCCCCAAGCCCCCGACTCTGCCTCTCAAATTCCTCATCTAAGAGAGATCATATAATTATCTTTCTCTGATTGACTTATTTTGCTCAGCATAATAAACTCTAGTTCCATCCACATCATTGCAAATGGCAAGATTTCATTTCTTTTGATGGCTGCATAGTATTCCTCTCTCTCTCTATATATATATACACACACACACACATACACACATATATATGTGTGTATGCAAATATATATGTGTGTATGTGTGTGTATGTGTATATATATATATAGAGAGAGAGAGGAATACTATGCATTCCTATACTATACTATGTATTCCTCTCTCTATATATATACACACACATACACACACACACATATATACACACATATATATGGTGTATGTGTGTGTGTATATATATATAGAGAGAGAGAGAGGAATACTATGCAGCCATCAAAAGAAATGAAATCTTGCCATTTGCAATGATGTGGATGGAACTAGAGTTTATTATGCTGAGCGAAATAAGTCAATGTATAATACACACACAATACACAATAATATATAATACACACACATATATATGTGTGTATGTGTGTGTGTATATATGTGTGTGTGTATATACATATATATGTGTGTGTATATATACATATATACACATATATACGTGTGTGTGTGTGTGTGTGTGTATATGTATACACACACACACACACACATACATACATACCACCTCTTCTTTATCCATTATCTGTTGTTGGACATCTAGGTTCTTTCCATAGTTTGGCTATTGTGGATATTGTTGCTATAAACGTTCAGCTGCATGTGCCCCTTTGGATCACTACATTTGTATCTCTAGGGTAAATTGTATCTCTAGGATAAATACCCAGTAGTACGATTGCTAGGTTGTAGGGTAGCTCTATTTTCAACTTTTTGAGGAACCTCCTTGCTGTTTTCCAGAGTGGCTGCATTCCTACCAACAGTGTAGGAGGGTTCCCCTTTCTCTGCATCCTCTCCAACATCTGTCATGTCCTGATTCGTTAATTTTAGCCAATCTGACTGGTGTGAAGTGGTATCTCATTGTGGTTTTGATTTGTATTTCCCTAATACCAAGTGATGTGGAGCACTTTTTCATGTGTCTGTTGGCCATCTGGATGTCTTCTTTGCAGAAATGTCTGTTCATGTACTCTGCCCATTTCTTGATTGGATTATTTGTTCTTTGGGTGTCGAGTTTGCTAAGTTCTTTATAGATTTTGAATACTAGCCCTTTATCTGTTACCTCATTTGCAAATATCTTGTCCCATTCTGTCAGCTGTCTTTTGGTTTTGTTGACTGTTTCCTTTGCTGTGCAAAAGATTTCGATCTTGATGAAGTCCCAGTAAGTTCATTTTTGCCCTTGCTTCCCTTGCCTTTGGCGATGTTTCTAGGAAGAAGTTGCTGCGGCTGAGGTTGAAGAGGTTGTTGCCTGTGTTCTCCTCAAGGATTTTGATGGATTCTTTTCTCACATTGAGGTCTTTCATCCATTTGGAGTTTATTTTTTGTGTGGTAAGGAAATGGTTGAGTTTCATTTTTCTGCATGTGGCTGTCCCATTTTCCCAACACCATTTGTTGAAGAGACATTTTTCCACTGGACATTCTTTCCTGCTTTGTCAATGATTAGTTGACCATAGAGTTGAGGGTCTATTTCTGGGCTCTCTATTCTGTTCCACTGATCTGTGTGTCTGTTTTTGTGCCAGTATCACACTGTCTTGATGATTACAGCTTTGTAATAGAGCTTGAAGTCTGGTCTGCCACCAACTTTGGCTTTCTTTTCAACATTCCTCTGGTATTCAGGGTCTTTTCTGGTTCCATATAAATTTTAGGATTATTTGTCCCATTTCTTTGAAAAATATTGATGGTATTTTGATAGGAATTCCATTAAATGCATAGATTGCTTTAGGTAGCATAGACATTTTCACAATATTTGTTCTTACAATCCATGAGCATGGAATGTTTTCATTTCTTTGTGTCTTCCTCAATTTCTTTCATAAGTACTTTATAGTTTTCTCAGCACAGATTCTTTGCCTCTTTGGTTAGGTTTATTCCTAGGTATATCCTATGGTTTTGAGTGCAACTGTAAATGGAATCGACTCCTTAATTTCTCTTTCTTCTGTCTTGCTGTTGGTGTATAAAAATGCAACTGATTTCTGTGCATTGATTTTATATCCTAACACTTTACTGAATTTCTGTATGAGTTCTAGCAGTTTTGGAGTGGAGTCTTTGGAGTTTTCCACATAAAGTATCATATCATCTGTAAAGAGTGAGAATTTGACTACTTCTTTGCCCACTCTGTTGCATTTTATTTCTTTTTGTTGTCTGATTGCTGAGGCTAGCTCTTCTAGTACTATGTTGAATAGTAGTGGTGATAGTGAACAGCCCTGCCATGTTCCTGACCTTAGGGGAAAAGCTCTCAGTTTTTCCTTATTGAGAATGATATTTGCTGTGGGTTTTTCATAAATGGCTTTGATCATATTGAGATATATACCCTCTATCCCTACACTGTGAAGATCTTTGATCAAGAAAGGATGCTGTACTTTGTCAAATGCTTTTTCAGCATCTATTGAGAGTTTCATATGGTTCTTGTTCTTTCTTGTATTTATGTATTATATCACATTGATTGATTTGCAGATGTTGAACCAAACTTGCAGTCCAGGAATAAATCCCACTTGGTCGTGGTGAATAATCCTTTTAATGTATTGTTGGATCCTACTGGCTAGTATTTTGGTGAGAATTTTCGCATCTATGTTCATCAAAGATATTGGTCTGTAATTCTCCTTTTTGGTGGGGTCTTTGTCTGTTTTTGAGATAAAAAACATGATGAGATCAAAAAAATGATGGCCTCATAAAATGAGTTTGGAAGTTTTCCTTCCATTTCCATTTTTTGGAACAGTTTTAGGAGAATAGGTATTATTTTTTCTTTAAATGTTTGGTAGAATTCCCCTAGGAAGCCATCCGGTCCTGGGCTCTTGTTTGTTGGGAGATTTTTGATGACTGCTTCAATCTCCTTACTGGTTATGGGTCTGTTCAGATTTTCTGTCTTCATGGTTTAGTTTTGATAGTTTATACATCCCTGAGAATGCATCCATTTCTTCCAGATTGTCAAATTTGCTGGTGTATAGTTGCTCATAATATGTTCTTATAGTTGTTTGCTTTTCTTTGGTGTTGGTTGTGATCTCTCCTCTTTCATTCATGATTTTATTGATTTGGGTCCTTTCTCTTTTCTTTTTGATAAGTCTGGCCAGGGGTTTATCAATCTTATTAATTCTGTCAAAGAACTAGCTCCTAGTTTCACTGATTTGTTCTATTGTTCTTTTGGTTTCTATTTCATTGATTTCTGCCCTGATATTTATGACTTCTGTTCTCCAGGCTTTCTTTGCTGTTCTTTCTCCAGCTCCTTTAGGCATAGGGTTAGGTTGTGTACTTGAGACCTTTCTTGTTTCTTGAGAAAGGCCTGTATTGCTATATACTCTCCTCTCAGGACTGCCTTTGCTGTGTCCCACAGATTTTGAACTGTTGTGTATTCATTTCATTTGTTTCCATTTTTTTTTTCAATTTTTCTTTAATTTCCTGGTTGACCCATTCATTCTTTAGTATGATGCTCTTTAGCCTCCATGTAATTGAGTTCTTTCTGACTTTCCTTTTGTGATTGAGTTCTAGCTTCAGAGCATTGTGGTCTGAAATATGCAGGGTATGATCCCTATCTTTTGGTACCGGTTGAGACCTGATTTGTGACTCAGGATGTGAGCTATTCTGGAGAGTGTTCCATGTGCACTAGAGAAGAATGTCTATTCTGTTGCTTTGGGATAGAATGTTCTGAATATATCTGTGATGTCCATCTGGTCCAGTGTCATTTAAGGCCTTTATTTCCTTGTTGATCTTCTGCTTAGATGATCTGTCCATTTCAGTGAGGGGGGGGGGGTGTTAAAGTCCCCTACGATTATTATATTATTGTTGGTGTGTTTCTTTGATTTTATTATTAATTGGTTTATATAGTTGGCTGCTCCCATGTTAGGGGCATAGATATTTAAAGTTGTTAGATCTTCTTGTTGGACAGACCCTTTAAGTATGATATAGTGTCCTTCCTCATCTCTTATTGTAGTCTTCAGCTGAAAATCTAATTTATCTGATACAAGGATTGCCACCCCAGCTTTCTTTTGATGTCCATTAGCATGATAAATTGTTTTCCACCTCCTCACTTTAAATATGGAGGTGTCTTTGGGTCTAAAATGAGTTTCCTGTAGACAGCATATTGAAGGGTTTTGGTTTTTTATCCATTCTGATACCCTGTGTCTTTTGTTTGGGGCATTTAGCCCATTTACATTCAGGGAAACTATTGAATGATATGAATTTATTGCCATTGTATTGCCTGTAAGGTGACTGGTACTGTATATTTTCTCTGTTCCTTTCTGCTTTACTACTTTTGGGCTCTCTCTTTGCTTAGAGGACCCCTTTCAATATTTCCTGTAGAGCTGGTTTGGTGTTTGCAAATTCTTTTAATTTTTGTTTGTCCTGGAAGCTTTTTAGCTCTCCTTCTATTTTCAATGATAGCCTAGCTAGATATAGTATACTTGGCTGCATATTTTCCTCATTTAGTGCTCTGAGTATATCATGCCAGTTCTTTCTGGCCTGCCAGGTCTCTGAGGATAAGTCTGCTGCAAATCTCATATTTCCACCATTGTATGCTACAGACTTCTTGTCCCAGGCTGCTTTCAGGATTTTCTCTTCGTCACTAAGATTTGTAAGTTTTATTATTAGATGATGGG
This sequence comes from Martes martes, assembly GCF_963455335.1. Classification (NCBI taxonomy): domain Eukaryota; kingdom Metazoa; phylum Chordata; class Mammalia; order Carnivora; family Mustelidae; genus Martes; species Martes martes. The sequence continues at coordinate 16,622,122 of NC_137903.1, read as the reverse complement.
GTGTGGACCTATTTTTATTGATTTTGAGGAGTGTTCTCTGTGCCTCCTGGATTTTGATGCTTGTTCCCTTTGCCATATTAGGGAAATTCTGTACTATAATTCACTCCAATACATCTTGTGCCCCTCTCTCTCTTTCTTCTTCTGGAATCCCAATTATTCTAATATTGTTTTGTCTTATGGTATCACTTATGTCTCGAATTCTCCCCTCGTACTCCAGTAGTTGTTTGTCTCTTTTTTGCTCAGCTTCTTTATTCTTTGTGGTTTGGTCTTCTGTATCACTAGTTTTCTCTTCTGTCTCATTTATCCTAGCAGTAAGAGCCTCCACTTTTGCTTGCACCTCATTAATAGCTTTTTTGATTTCAACTTGGTTAGATTTTAGTTCTTTTATTTCTCCAGAAAGGAATTTATTTCTCCAGAAAGTGTTTCTCTAATATCTTCCATGCCTTTTTTGAGCCCAGCTAGCACCTTGATAATCATCATTCTGAACTCTAATTCTGACATATTCCCAATGTCCATATTAATTAGGTCCCTTGCCATCAGTACTGCCTCTTGTTCTTTTTTTGTGGTGAGTTTTTCCACCTTGTCATTTTATCCAGATAAGAATATATGAATGAGAGAATAAAATACTAAAAGGGCAGCAAAAACCCTAGAAAAATGTACACTAACCAAATCAGAAGAGATCCAAAACCAGGGGAGAAGAAAGGGGAAAAAATGAAAAATACATATATATATGTGTGTGTGTGTGTGTGTGTATTAGACTAGTGAAAAGAACAGAGCCAGCCATTTAATTTGGGGTGCATTTTGGTCTCTTAGAAGAAACTATGTCCCAAAATTTTGAAGAAAGGAAAACTTATATATATACGCACAAATATGGGTAAACATGATGAAGGGATGGAATATGACTTTAAAGATGAAACATTTTTTAAAAATTCTAAAAAAGGAATTGATAAGATAAGTTGGTTGGAAAAAGAAAAAAAGAAAAGAAAAAAAAAAAAAGAAAGGAAAAAAAAAGAAGAGAGAATGTGCCGAGGCTGGAGACTAGAACAAAGCCATGGACTAGATTAGGGTATATTTTGATCTGTTAGAAGAAATTGTATCCCATATTTTTTTAGGAAAAAAAAAAAAACCTATATGTGTTTGTAAAACCTATATATGTTTACAAAAAAATAAGGTTAAATACAATGAAGGGATAAAATATGACTATAACAATGAAGGCTAAAAATACTTTTTTTAGAAAAGTATTGTTTAGGGGCACCTGGGTGGCTCAGTGGGTTAAAGCCTCTGCCTTCGGCTCAGGTCATGATCCCAGGGTCCTGGAATCGAGCCCCGCATCGGGCTCTCTGCTCAGTGGGAAGCCTGCTTCCTCCTCTCTCTCTGACTGCCTCTCTGCCTACTTGTGTTCTCTCTCTCTGTCAAATGAATAAATAAAATCTTTAAAAAATAAATAAATAAAAGGTATTGTTTAGATAAACTAGTTTAAAAAAGTTAAAAGAGGAAAGAGGAAAAGTTAAAAAAAATAGAATAAGAATAAAAATAAAATAAAATAAAAACTTAATTTTGCAAGACTTAAGGATCATGGGGAAAAAGCCATGAATCCCATGGTATGCTTTCCCCTAGCTCTGGGGTTCTCCTGTTCTCCTTGATAGGTGAGCTTGGTCTTGGCTGGATATTCTTGCTGATCTTCTGCAGGAGGGGCCTGTTGCAGTGATTCTCAAATGTCTTTGCCCGATGGGGGATTACACCACCATTGCCAGGGACTGGGCTAAGTAATCTGCTCGGGTTTGCTCTCGGAGCTTTTGTTCCCTGAATGCTTTCCATACCACTTTGGATGATGGGAATGAAAATGGCGGCCTCCCAATCGCTGGCCCAGAGGAACCGAGAGCTTGGGGCCCCACTCCTCAGTGCACCCTCAGAGAAAAGCAGTCAGTAACCCCCGTCTCCCTGGTCTCCAGCTGAGCTCTGTGCTTACCCAGTCTGTGACTGAGCATTTCTGTCTCTGGCACATGGCCCTGTTTGGAGTCTCAAACATAGCAGATTCCTGCTGTGCTGCTTGTCCTGGAGGAGGAAGGTGAGTCTCCCCATATCTGCCACTGTGGCATCCCTGCTCAAAGAGCAGAGGTCTGACTTTGCCTTGGATCATGGTTTAAGGTAACTGCGATCTGAAAGCTCACTTCTCGGCTCTGTCTCTGTAGTGGGCTTCCCTGCTCTGATATCTGGAAGCTCTGCCATGCTCAGACACCCCTGATCTTTCTGTGAGTCTGCAGGACCTGAGATCACACTGTCCCTGAGAGGGCTCCACCCCCACTTAGCCTCTGGAACAATGTCCTTCAGTGGAGCAGACTTCTAAAAGTTCTGATTTTGTGCTCCACTGCTCTGTTGCTTGCCGGGAGCCAGCCCCTCCCCCCGTGGTCTATCTTCCTGTCACTTCAGATTCACTTCTCCACACATCCTCCCTTTCAGAAAGTGGTCGATTTTCTGTTCCTAGAATTGCTGCTCTTCTTTCTATCTTCTGTTGAGTTTGTAGGTGTTCCGAATGGTTTGATACCTATCTAGCTGAACTCCTGGGATATGATGTTATTTCAGTCTGCTACTCCTCCACCATCTTGCCTCCACTGCACTTTTTAACTTTAAAAAATATATATATTTGTCTCTTTCTCTCCCCCACTTTCCCTCATTTATACTACAACACAACTCACATCTTCATGTTCTTAAAAATCCTTGTGTTTCAAACCATCATGGAATTATTAGTGAGGGCATGGGCTATCTCCTGACTCTGCCTCTCCCTTACCCTCTGTTCTATCTCTGGGATGTTTCCCACCCCCATGTTTTCATCTCTGACTAACAACTCCTTTTTATACATCTTCAATTTCCACACCTCTTGGAAATTATGGACTCATATTCCCCACCACCTTTTGAACATGCCCCGCCCATATATGCCTAAAAGAACTGTATGGTCTCGTGCTAACCTCCCTCTTAAAAAATAACTGCAAAACACCCCTAATTTGGTATTCTTGATCTTGGTTAAAGAAATCAAAATTGGCATGTGCTTCCAAGTGAGAAATCTCAGTTTAGTACAAATACTTTATACACTTACTCAACAAGCACATATAATTAGTCTCCAAGTTCTATTGATTCTACTCCTTAAATGTCTCTTAGGTCATCCACTTGTCTTCTCTCAAGGATTATTTTTATTTCAATAATTGAAAGAAAGAAACATTCATACTTATGCAATAATTCAGCAATACTGAAGTGTCTAAGGGAAACTTGATAGACTTACTCTTCCCTCTGGATTGGTAATTATTGTTGATAATTTATTGTGCATTATTCTGTAATTATCCTTTGCTTACACAAACATATATAAATGTGCCTGCTTCTTTTTATTAACATTATCACCAGTTAAGCTCTAATATTTTTTTGTCAACTATTGAATAGTTTCCGTTCTCTTCTTAAAAACATCTTAAAAACATCCACCTACTATACAATAAAACTGAACCTATCAGAATACAGAAATCTCATGACTAAAAAATGATTTCCTTATCTTTAGATGCCTTTTTAAGGGTACTTTTTTGAATGTCTGTTTGCTAGACTTTGGGTAAGAAAGCAGACTTAAGTGTTGACTTGTGTATTTAATGTATTTGAATTTCCAACTCTTAAAAAAAATGAAACACAATGGGAAAATTTAAGCACATAAATGTTTTTGCATTTGTAACAATAACCTATATGTGTTTCATTAGCATAGATGTTATCAATGAAAATAGTCTGTAGCATGAGATGTTAATATGTATATTTTTAATGTTTCCTTCTAAATCAATTTAATGCACTTTATGACTTAAGTCAAATTTCTGTTTTCCTAGTAAATTTGACTAGTTATATTAGACTTTCTTGTTGTCTTCGACTTCATTATTTCAAAAAAGGCTAACAAAACTAATTATAGCATTTTCAGATTTACACTTCTTATTCAGATGAGATGTGCATTTGCTCTTTTGAACTCAGGAAAGGTGACAGATCATGCTTCACTTGTCTGTTTTTCACATTAAGGTTGACATTTTATATAGATGATGGCTGTCAAAATAAGATGATTGCTATATGAGTCAACTTGGATGGTGTACTCTCCAAAATAGAATGCAATTTTTTTTTCTGTATGTATTGTTAGATAGTGTGCATTTAGAGCTTCCAGTATATTATTATAGTTTTTAACGAACATTAAAAAAAAGAGGAAGAAACTATTTTTAGATTTGGTTGAAAAACATGAAATTGCTATTGTTACATGGTCAGCAACTTTCTGAGTGATTTTCAAATGCAAATATTAAAATGATGAATACATGTATAGTTTGCTGACTATGTTCTTATTCCTTATAGTTCTTCCTTATTTCAAAGATAATTGTTAGTACATTAGAATGATTCTATAATCATATGTAATCTACAACTGTTTTTTAAGAAAGGAAGAAAGATATTCAGAATGTTTTCACTTATTTAGTTATTAAATATCATGATTAAAAATATATTTTAAAATTATTTGAAGACATATTGATTAATTTCCATAGACCTTTAATTTTTGTAAGTGCTATTATTCTCATCTTCTTAAAATCCTAGGAAATCTGTATTCCCCGGAAATATAACAGGGAAGCATTATCCAAAATTATAAACTTCCTAGAAAGAACATTTTTCCTGGGGTGTCTGCGAGGCTTAGTCAGTTAAGTATCTGCTTTGGCTTAGTTCATAATCTCTGGGTCCTGGGATCCAGCCCTGGTCCTCAGGCTCCCTGCTCAGCAGAGAGTCTCTTTCTCTCTTTCTCTCTCTCTCTCTCTCCTTCTGCCTCTCTCCCTTTTCCCCTGCCCTCTCCCTGCTCTTCTCCCCTGATTCCTGTTATCTCTCTCTCTAAAATAAATAAAATCTTAAAGAAAAAAAAAAAAAAAAAGGAAAGAACATCTTTCCTTGAGTTCCTGTCTCTTGAATAAACTGGTTTGAAGAAGAAATGTGAAGAACTACTTCCCTTTCTCACTTGAACCTAGAGCCTACCTAAACCTGCTCCCAGAATCCCATTCTGTCTTCTGGTCAAAGTTTCTCCCAAGAGGATCTCTACTCTGCAAAGTTCAAAAGTAATAAGGAAGGCTGAGAAACTAAAAAATATTTGGGTGTAAACGGCTACACCTTGGCCCCAGACAAGAAAGCCATAGACTAAAGCACTTCTGAGTGTGCAATCCTTTTTCTCCCATAAGAAGTCCCAAACTCCTTAGCCTTAAAATAATCTACAAGGAGAGAGGAGATAAACACCAAGAAATCTGTAACTGTTGGTAAGTTATTTCGTCTCCTTGTGCTTCATTTTCCTCATCTGTAAAGTGGAATAATAATGGTAACTTCATCATAAGGTTACAATTATGTATCTACAGTAATTACAACAGCATTTGGAAAACAGTAAGCATTATTAAGGATTAGCAATTATTATTACTAGTACAATGGAAATTGATACATAATAATTTTGTCATTTTTATAGTAGACAATGTAATTTTTTTATTTTTTAAATTGTGTTATGTTAGTCACCATACAGTACATCATTAGTTTTTGATATATAGCATTCCAAGATTCATTGTTTGCATATAACACCCAATGCTCCAAGCAATCCTCTTTAATACCCACCATCCCCCCACCCTCCTCTATTCTAAAACCCTCAGTTTGTTTCTCAGAGTCCAGTCTCTCCTGGTTCGTCTCCCCCTCCGATATCCTCCCCTTCACTTTTTCTTTGTTTTTCCTTTCCTTAACATGTCCTCTATGTTATTCCTTATATTGTCACATCATGGTCTTTTTGTTTTGCTTAATGCTATTTTTCACCCAGTATTTAAGAAGATTTAATTTTTGTTCACTGCTTATATGCTAGCCTTTCTTTTTCATTTTAAAGAAGTTTACATTCTCTTCTATGACATTGTCTTACATGTAAACTTTTTTAAATTAAAAAAAAGAGTTAGCATATAATCAGTGAACAAAAATTACATCTTTTAAATACTGGGTAAACAGTAGCATAAAGCAAAACAAAAAGACCATGATGTATCAAATATAAAGGGAAACTGAACCTCAAATTAGTATAAAAGAACTAAAAGAAAAACATACCTATTTTAGCAATAAATGTAAAAGGATCGTAGACTTAACTGTTCACTGTACATAGCAGACACACTCAAAACCAACTGATTGTCAGTTTAGACATAAAGGTATGGGTAGAGTTTATAGAAAAATACAAACAGAAAGAAAGCAGAGTTTCTGGTTTTAATATCAGATAGATATATTTTCAGATGACAAGAATTAAACAAGATAAAAAGATTATAACAATCAGTAGTTAATTCCTCAAACGAAGATCTAACAATTATATCTGCACACCTAACAAACACATTCTTTTAAAATGCACATGAAACATTCAGTTTATGGTAGGCCATAAAGCAGGTCTCGGTTTCAAAAGAGTTTGATCATTCAAAGTGTGTTTATTGAGCATAATAGAATTAAGTTGGAAGTCAATAAGAAAAAGATAAAAAGAAATCCCAACTTCTAGTAAGTTAGACAATACAATGCTGAATAATCCTTGAGTCAAATAAGAAATTTTAATGGAAATTTTAAAATGCTTTGAATTTAATGATAACAAAATATTTATATCACAAATCAAAATGCTTATACCCAAACTAATCTACAGGCTTAATAGAATCTGAATAAAAATCTCAGCAGATTTGTTGTTGTTGATGTTGAATTGAAGATGCTTATTCTTCAATTTCTTTGGACATTCAAAGGACAAACACTGGTCAAGGCAGTTTTGAAAAAGAAAATAAAATGGGTATGATACTAATTGTTGAGAATCCTTCTAGCTTGGAGTAAAAAATCCAATGTCTTGGACCACCCTTGGTAAATTACTATGTTGGGCTCTTAATAATGTGTGAATAATTGAGGATTTTTATTTGAATATATTTTTTAAAAAGGAAAAAGAAAGATTGACTATTGGGAAGCCAAAGGGAAAGGGGGAAAGTTCAGAAGAAGAAGAAAAAATAAAAGGCAAAGGGTCACAATCATGCATCTTGACTTTAAGATTTTAGGAGGAAATGGGTAAAACTGATGTTATGTTCCCAATACATACAGTTTTGGAGTAAAGTACTCTACTTATAAATGTTGTCTGCTTTTATAAACCCTTAAAATGACCCTCAGGGTCAGACCTCACTGCAGCAATGACATCCAGATTGTAGTATTTCAAACACATCTGTGTTGCAAAGCATATATTTACCATTGTGATTTTTGGGCTCATGTACAGTATGTGTGATTAAGAGCACCTTATATCCTTTCCAATATGTTTTTTTTTTTTTTTTCATTTTATTTTTTCAGTGTTCCAAGATTCATTGTTCATGCACCCAGTGCTCCATGCAATACATGCCCTCCTTAATACCCACTACCAGGCCCTCCCAAACCCCCACCCCCATCTCCTCCAAAATCCTCAGTTTGTTTCTCAGAGTCTACAGTCTCTCATGGTTCGTCTCCCCCTCCGATTTTCCCCAACTCACTTCTCCTCTCCTTCACCCAGTGTCCTCTGTGTTATTCCTTATACTCCACGAGTGAGTGAAACCATATGATAATTGACTCTCTGCTTATTTCACTCAGCATAATCTCCTCCAGTCCCATCCATGTTGATACAAAAGTTGGGTATTCATCCTTTCTGATGGAGGCATAATACTCCCTTGTGTATATGGACCATATCTTCTTTATCTGTTTGTCTGTTGAAGGGCATCTTGGCTCTTTCCACAGTTAATCAACTGTGGCCATTGCTGCTATAAACGTTGGAGTACAGATGGCCCTTCTTTTCACTATATCTGTATCTTTGAGGTAAATACTCAGTAGTGCAATTGCAGGGTCATATTTTTATAGTTCTATTTTTAATTTCTTAAGGAATCTCCACACTGTTTCCCAAGTGGCTGCACCAACTTGCATTCCCACCAACAGTGTAAGAGGGTTCCCCTTTCTCCACATCCTAACACATGTTGTTTGCTGTCTTGTTAATTTTGGCCAATCTAATTGGTGTAAGGTGGTATCTCAATGTGTTTTTTTTTTTTTTAAGATTTTATTTATTTATTTGACAGACAGAGATGACAAGTAGGCAGAGAAGCAGGCAGAGACAGAGAGAGGGGGAAGCAGGCTCCCCACCGAGCAGAGAGCCCGATGCGGGGCTCAATCCCAGGACCCTGGGATCATGACCCGAGCGGAAGGCAGAGGCTTCAACCCACTGAGCCACCCAGGTGCCCCCTCAATGTGGTTTTGATTTGAATCTCCTTGACGGCTAATGATGATGAACATTTTTTCATGTGTCTGTTAGCCATTTGTATGTCTTCTTTGGAGAAGTGTCTGTTCATGTCTTCTGCCCATTTTTTGACGTGATTATCTGTTTTGTGTGTGTTGAGTTTGATGAGTTCTTTATAGACCTTGGATATCAGCCCTTTGTCTGTAGTGTCATTTGCGAATATCTTCTCCTATTCCGTGGGTTGCCTCTTTGTTTTGCTGACTGTTTCCTTTGCTGTGCAGAAGCTTTGATCTTGATGAAGTCCCAAAAGTTCATTTTTGCTTTTGTTTCCTTTGCCTTGGGAGACATGTCTTGAAAGAAGTTGCTGTGGCTGATGTCAAAGAGGTTATTGCCTATGTTCTCCTGTAGGATTTTGATAGATTCCTGCCTTACATTGAGGTCTTTTATCCATTTCGAGTTTATCTTTGTGTATGGTGTGAGAATGATCATGTTTCATCAGAATTAAACGTGACCATTCTCTTACACCAATATGATTTTAAAACTGAATTTCACTGTTGTGTCTTTTTGTTCATTTAGTTTCTTAGCTCTGTATCCAGAATGTTCTTTTTCCTTTTTCTTCTGATTCTCTTACTTTCTTCCTCCTCCTTACCACAGTCAGTTTCTATTGTGATTGAGTTAACCAAATATGCTAAAAAATCAAAAACTTCTAACTACTTTATCATCAATCCATTCATAAAAATTAGTTAATAAATCTTTAGGGTTAAGAGTAACCATCTAGGGGTGCTTGGGTGGCTCATGGGTTAAAACCTCTGCCTTTGGCTCACGTCATGATCCCAGGGTCCTGGGATCAAGCCCAGCATTGGGCTCTGTGCTCAGCAGGGTGCCTGCTTCCTCCTCTACCTCTGCCTGCCTCTCTACCTACTTGTGATTTCTGTCTGTCAAATAAATAAATAAAATCTTAAAAAAAAAAAAGAGTAACCATGTAGCTAATTGACATCGGAGACAGTTTAGGTGTGATGTACTTGTAATTTTGGCATTGACTATTTCCTGAAAATTTTTGTTTAAATAACAAGCAGTAAAAAACATCAGAAATCTAGCTGTTCTTCAAATTATTTGAAAGTTGAAAAACAATGAGATCTTTAGCATTTTTGTTATTTTTGCTCCTTTTTAATATCTCATGTTTAATCTATTGTTTCTCATGGAATGCGTGTAAATAAAAATGAACACAAATATTTCCTAAGGATTCCTAGAAATTTCTTCTGGCTAGAAGCATAGCACACAAAAATATCCAAGGTAATTTACTTAGAAAAATTAAAAAAAAAAAAAAAGACCTGAGTGGAATGGTTGAAATATTATTGAAAAGAGGCAGAAAGATGGTGAGTAGATACAGGTGGGATTTTCCAAGGTTTTACAGATCCAGGGGTGTTCAAATAAAATACAAGTAGGTTCCTTAGGTTCTCACTAGAAGTACGGATTGTTATGCCCCATCCTCAGGGATTCTGTTCCAGGAGATCTGGTGTATATCCCAAGAATCTGCACTTCTAACCTGTCACTCCTAAGTGACTTCGAAGACAATCAGTGAGGCTGTGTGGGGTTCAGAGCATGTGCAAAGAGCTTGGTCATCCTCTAAAGTAAACAAATGTTAGCAATATTAAAAGTTTTCCATATTTGAATTCAAATATTTTAAAGTAGAAAACTGGGTGCATTGATATGTAAGCTGTGGTTGCCCTGCAGGGGGCAGAATTAATGTCCCACTGGTTGGAATGTTAGTGATGGAACTGCACAGGCATGGAGTAGGAATGAAAAGATTTCATAGTCACAAGAGTGAAATTTTCTGAGGAAAGCAGGGCAGGCTTCCAAGCTGGTTTGCAAATGGTTTGAAAGACAGGGAATAGCTGGTGGCTTGGACGGGGGCGGGGATGGTTAGTAAGTGGGCATGGAATGAGGGTCCTGCTGGAGCTTACGGGCCTTGAAGTTCCTGCTGCGGCCAAAGGAAGAAATGCCTGCATGGGCTTTCCTCTCACAGTGGGGCAATGTTGGGAGATGGAGGGGTGGGGCTTGGAAGCTATCAGTACTCCAAATATCAAAAGTAGAATCAAACTTTTTATTAAAATACCTGAAAAAAATAGCTGGAAATATAAAGTCATTAAGACTTAGTTGAAAGTTCTGAGATATGATTTTACCTGACTGGGATCAGTAGGAATATCTGTATTTCTATCTACCTGTATTAAATAAATACGGTAATTAGCTAGCCATCAATGAGGTCTATAGTATTATATCAAAAATTTTGCAACATGAAAGCATTACTTGAAAAACACTGTTCTATTCCAAACCCATTTTAACTATATTTTGAGTTCTGTCAGTTTAATCAAATAAATTTAAAATAAACATTTCACAGGAAAAAGTCCATGGATTTACTAAATCACACAACAAAATAGTCTAATACTTATAACCAATGAGTATAAATAATCTTGAAGGTCTTTCTATTAAAAAAAAATCAAAAGCAGTGTCTGTAGTTATTATAATATGGAAATACTTTGTTATGGCCAAATTCCTCCAGAAAGTGGATTCCACAGCGATACTTTAGAAATTGACTTAACAATAAGAAACCAAATAATGACTTCCACTCACGTGTATTTTTGTGTTTTGAAGGTTTTAGGGTACCATCCAAAAAAATAGGAGAAATTGTTGGCATATAAACATCCAGCCTAGTACTAATGTTTAGCAAAACCAAAGATAACCCTCAGATAAATACACTGAAATGCTCTTAAAAATACTTTCTGAAGATTATAATTCTATATATGGGAAAAATCAAAGTGATTTCTTTTAAAGAATAAAGTAAGTTGAAACTGGCACCGAAAAAAGCCTTACCACCTACCTATGAAAACAAGTTTTAACTGCAGGTGAGTAAGTAAACAAGCCTTAAAAAGCTTTCAGAGGAATAAAACAACAAGGAATAGAAATGGAAAAAAACTGTCTCCCAGGGAACAAAAAAAGCCAATCATTTCTATAACTCTGCAGGGATAGCTTATGACTGTGTCTGTGAATACAGCATCCAGGGAAAAGTTAGGCTTTCTCATTTCATTTTACAGGTAAGGGGAATGTTTGTATGACTGCTCCCACCAATGTTTTGGGGATGTCTGTCTTTCTTTCTTCTTTCTTTCTTTCTTTCTTTCTTTTTTTCTTTCTTTCTTTCTTTCTTTCTTTCTTCCTTATTTCTTTCCTTTTTTCTTTCTTTCTCTCTCATAATGGTTATGATACTCCCCTTTTTTAAAAGGAAAATTCTGGGTGTCAATGTTATTTTATGCAAACTTTTTGATGGTACACTAAACCACCAAATAGGTAATAAAGTATCAATATTTGAGTCCCATTTTGGAAAGAATAAATTTATCTACTGAGCTATAGAAAGGCCCTTTATCTTCTGAGTTATTAAAAAATTCTATTTCAGCATGATATGAGAAGAATAAATTCAATGGACCAGTAAATTAGAGGTTTAACCAAACTGAAATAGAATAACAAAAGAAATCACTATATGGTACCACAGAAAAATTATGAGCTTTGAAGTCAGAGACCTGAGTTCAAAATTTAGTTAGAAACTTAACCACTATATGAACTTGTAGAAGATACTTAATATGCTTGGGTCTTCAGCTTTTTCATAGACAAAATTTGCAAAATGTTATGATTGACATTTTGATACATGTGAACTACAAGGTCTGGGAACAGTATCAGCCATGTAGTATGTTCTCAAACATTGGTATATGCTATGTAATAATTATAGAATTAGTAATTAGTAAAATGTCCATGATTCCTAAGCCCTGGCTGAATTCTTGCCCCTTGAAGTTTATAAGAACAAGAGAAATTTTGGGATGCCGGGGTGGCTCAGTCATTTAAGCATCTGCCTTGGACTCAGGTCATGATCCCAGGGTCCTGGGATGGAGTCCGGTGTCCAACTCTTTGCTCAGTGGGCAGCCTGCTTCGCCCTCTCCTGCTTGCCCTACTTGTGCTCTCAGTCTCTCTGACAAATAAATAAATAAAATGTTTAAAAAGAAGAAGAAAAGTTTTTTTATGTCAAAATAAGATCGAATAACAGCATATAGGAATACAACACTCAGGGGAACATATGAATATCGTCATAGAGACATTTATGCACAATCGGCACCATTGTACATGGAAGTCACCTTTGCTAATGTCCCTGTGGAAATTCAAAGTGATTGTTAGTTATCAGAAGATCTAAGAAATCTTTTTATATATATTTTTTTAATTTGTCGGAGAGAGAGAGAGAGCGCGCGCGCGCACGAGCGAGCACAGGCAGACAGAGTGGCAGGCAGAGGCAGAGGGAGAAGCAGGCTCCCCGCCAAGCAAGGAGCCCGATGTGGGACTCGATCCCAGGATGCTGGGATCATGACCTGAGCCAAAGGCAGCTGCTTAACCGACTGAGCCACCCAGGCATCCCTAAGAAATCTTGTTATAAGAATTTATCTGGAGTTACATTATAATCCTTTGGCAAATCTTGTAAAAAAAAATTATCTGGAAAAAAAAAAAATGTGTTCCCACACATTTGACCTTAAAATGTGTGTGTGTGTGTGTGTGTGTGTGTGTGTGTGTGTGTGTATTATGCACAGCTGTATCTTACAGAACTGGTTTTCCTTAAACCAACTTTTAGAAAAAATTTAAATATTCACATAATTGTCATGTACATTGAAGAGGTTAGGTTATAGTAGTCTTTTTTTTTTTTTTTAATCCATTTGACCAAGAGAGCAAGCACAAGGAGGGAGAGTGGCAAGCAGAGGGAGAGAGAGAAGCAGACTCCCTGGAGCCTGACATGATGCTCAATCCAAGGACCCTGGGATCATGACCCATGCTAAGGCAGACACTTAACTGACTGAACCACCCAGGCATCCCTATATGAGTCTTCATGTAAAAATGAACTATGGATATCTTATTCAGCTTGGGGTGCTATGACAAAAATATCAGAAACTGGGTGGTTCATACCACAGAAATGTATTTTTCTTATAGTCCTGGGAGCTGAAAGTATGAGATCAGGATGCTAGCATAATAAGGTTCTGGTGAGAGGCCTCCTTTGGTTTGCAGATGGCCCCCTCCCTGCTGTATCTTAGGTCTTTGGTCTCTTCTTAACTTACATAGTGAGTAATCCCATTGTAAGGACTCTACCCTCATGACCTCATCTAAACCTAGTAACCTCTCAGAGCCCACTGCCCCTACCAAATACCATCAATTGGGGGTTAGAGTTTCAACATATCAACTGTGGGAGATACATTTAGTCCGTAGTGATGATGTATCAAATAATTGAATGCTATATATATTTTACTTAATTTTTAAGTTCCTCAGTTTGTTCATGTGTAAATGAAAATAACATTTTCTTAAAGATTTATTTATTTATTTGAGAAAGAGAGAGAGCACAGTGGGACAGAGGGAGAGAGTGTCTTAAGCAGACTCCCCACTGAGTGTGGAGCCCAATGCCAAGGGCTTGATCTCATGACCCTGAGACCACAAGCTGAGCCAAACCAAGAGTCAGCCAATTAACAGACTGCACCACCTAGGTGCCCCTGAAAATAATATTTTTTAATGCCCACTGTGAAGTTTGGAGACATGATTCATAAAACATCTGTGTGACCATAGAAAAGCATGTGCTTAAAAAATAATAGTGAATAATAATGATAATTATTTTGATAGTGCTATAATTAAATACTCCGTTATTCTTTCTTTTAAGTTATTTTGGAGCCTCTCTAATGTGTTCCTTTCAAAGATTTATTTTTAAAGCCTTATGTTAACTTCTTTGATTCTATTCACAGAATGATAGATCAGTCTTTCTCCAATAGATTAGATTATAAATGTCCTTTATCTCCCATTCTAAACCGTATATTCTTCTTTGTGTTTATTGTCATCAGCTGCTGTTCACTTCTCTACTTTCTTTCACAGCCGAAAATCCGTAAAAGAGCTGCCTGTTCTGTCTCACTTTCAATTTACTCCTGACCCTAATGCTTTTCAGTTTGGGCCCATTCTGCTCCAACAGAAAGTGTGTACGTGTGTGTGTGTGTGTGTGTGTGTGTGTGTGTGTGTGTAGTATAAACATTACCAATGACCTGAATTTTCTGAAACAAAGTAATTTATCCACTCTCATATTACCCACCATCACAGGGACTTTGAGCCAGTTGACAACTTCTTTGTTTCTGGGAATAGTTTCTTTGATTAGCTTATAATTCTCTTTCATAATTTTTTCCCTACTGTTTCTTTTAATGGCCACTTCTCCTTTGCTCAACATCTAAGTGATGGATTACCTCAGAACTCAATCCTGGACCATTTTTTCATTCTACTTTCTCTTCCATATGATCTTATTCAAGTTCATAGTTTTAAAACTCATCTATAGGCTGTTGGCTCATCAGTGTACTTTTATGACTTAAACTCTCATCTGATATTCAAACCTATACATCCAACTACCTGTTTGATGGCTTCCTTTGAAAAACCTATAAGGTATCCCAAAACTCATGGGGCCAAAATGGAACTTTTTGAATCTATCATACTATCATATCACCATCAATATTTTTAAGACATACAGATTCTCCAAATCTACCAACCAATTATCAGCATCCACCCACATGACTATTTAATTTAACTGGTTTTTTCCTCTGTTAACTACCTCACTCTCAATCACTCCACCCAATATTTTCCATCAGAAAGTTCTACAATTTCTACCTATTTGCTGTATGCCTATATATTTCTTTATTTGTGCTGCCTTCATGTTATTTGGAGTTTCTTTACATGACCAAAGACAACCAAAATTCCATGAATATAACCCTAATTACATAGAATTGGTTTTCTTTGAAGTGTTAAGTAATTTACTTATACATTTAAAAAATATTATTCTGAGAAATAATCTGTTGGTTTGAGCAGACCATCACTGAGATCCTGACTCATCTTGAATGTTCAGATTCTTTTGGCCTGTAATTCATTCTAATAGACCTTTTGCATAAAATGACTATGGTTAACTTTGTTTTTTATTTTACTTCTCTTTTGTTATGTTGTTGTTATAAACTTTTTGTTCGTGTTTCTGCCTACTTCTGGTGGTTTTCAGCTGTCAGTTAAATAGTATACAAACAGATGCTAAGATTGAAAGAAATTCCTATTTTATTAAATTAAGATACAAGGACACACACACACACACACAAATAAAATCTTAAATAAATATATATATATATTTATTTTACTTGGCAGAGAGATTTTATTTATTTATTTAATTAATTTATTTATTTGACAGCGAGAAACACAGCGAGAGAGGCTTCCCGCAGAGCAGATAGCCCAATGCTGGACCCTGGGATCATGACCGGAGCTGAAGGCAGACTCCTAATGACTAAGCCACCCAGGCACCCCATACAGGGATATATTTAATGTGAAATTGAAGCAAAGAGCAGGAGGGGATCTAATATATCATAGCAGTACTTCTTTTATACCTACACTCCCTAATTTTGGAGAGGACTATGTGTCACAAATTTACCACTAATACTGTTTATATGAGGTAGTCTTCTGTATTGTGAAAGAGGTTCAGCATATTCTTAGCCATAGGATTTTTCTACTAAGAATTACATCTCTTTTCAAGAATCACTCAACTCAATCTCTGTGTTTTGGATGCTCTTAAACTCAGGGTCTGTACAACCATTTTTAGGGTTAAAAAAGAGCTGTCATAGACAGAAAATTAAGGTAGGCTGTCACTGGAAACAAACTGCATCTTCACTTTTTTAAAAACATTATTTCAGTGGCGCCTGGGTGGCTCAGACCTTAGGCTCAGGTCATGGGATTGAGCCCCTGCATCGGTCTGCCTGCATAGTGAGAAGCCAGTTTCTCCCTCTCCCTCCTTCCCTCAGCTCATGCTCTTTCTCTCTGTCTCAAATAAATAAATAAATAAATAAAATCCTTAGAAATAAATGAATAAAATAATAAAAAATTATTTTAATTCAATTAATTAACATAGTGTATTATTAATTTTCGAGGTACAGCTCAGTGACTCATCAGTCACATAAAATACCCAGTGCTCATTACATCAAGTGCCCTCCTTAATGCCCATCACCCAGTTACCCCATATCCACACCATTTTCCATCCAGTAACCGTCAGTTTATTTCCTGGAGTTTAGAGTCTCTTATGGTTTGTCTCCCTCTCTGGTTTTCTCTTACTTTATTTTTCCCTCCCATTCCCTACAATCCTCTGTTTTGTTTCTTAAATTCCACAAATGACTGAGATCATATGTGCATATTCATTCCCTGAGGAGTAAACTCATGAATGCAGGCATGTAGGCAAATTTATTTCCAAAACCACTGGTTACCATAGTAACTAAATTTATTGTGTGTGTGTGTGTGTGTGTGTGTGTGTCTATATGCTTTGCAAAAACTTCTTTAAAGCCTCATTAAAACTTTTAGGTCTGATACAAGCAATAGATATTTAATATTAATCAGTTTAAAATCTGAAATGTTTTTCAAAACCTCTGTGTGTTTATCCTAGTCTCACAGAGCCCCACAATTATCCCACTGATAAGATATTAGAAGAAGTGAAATAAAAGATAAGTCTAATGGCAATGGTTTAAAGCTAGTTATTAATTATATAAAGTTATATTTGGAATACTTAACTCAAATGATCTGTGTCCAAAAGAACAGGTATTACTTCCTCAATTTTCTATCACAATGGACTCCAGGATATTTTCAATAAAATGAACAGACATTTGGTCAAAGTTTTATTTATTTTCTACATCCAGGAATAAGAAGCATAGACTAGCACCTGAGGGGACCATCATACAATATCCTGTTATGCCTTCTTTTACCTCTGTGAATAAGTCACAATTTCTCTTCATTATAATCTGTGTTCTATAAATCAATCATTTGTAGGCTTTCAAATGCCATTTAAAAGAATAAGCCTCTTGTGACCATTATAACCCCTGAATAAGAAATTACCAACATTTGAATATATTAATGATAATATAACCTTTATATTTCTGTTCCAATTGCTCAGCTCAAACTTATGGACTTGGCTGAGTGATAGGTTTCTTTTATTGCAAATATTTTCAAGTTTGAATGAAATGTTTTCTAATCCAATAAAAGTATCTCCCAAGAAATATTGCTTACATTAAAATAAAAAGATATGCTGATGAGAGAACCCATTTTTTTTGTATGCCAAGTGTTCTTCTATCTTCTGTATACCAATATGTCTGTATTCATGCAAAACATCTTTGATATTGGCCATTCTGTACTTAGATCCAACTAAGTTGGCTTGACTTGAACCCCTTCGATGTAGCTCTTATCAAAAGCCCTGATTATTTTTAGAACAGGAATCGTTCCAGCTCAGGATGGTTTTAGGACTACCGATTTTGGGTTCTGATATTAATGAGGCAGATCATTATTTGGTGGAAGCTTCCTTCCAGATGGTAGGTGATAATAGTGCATTTAGGGAGATGTGCTGAGTTGGGAGAAAAGTTTGCTTGACTCTTGGCCAAGTCTTTTCTTTCATCAAAGAAGATACTTTCATACTCTGAATTCAGATTTGGTATCAATTACAAGAGCAAACCCTAAAGAAAGTAGGAGTCCTTACATATACTAGTTCTTGACATTATTTTACTTTTCTTCTTTTAAACCTATCTTTTCTGGGATAATTTTATCCCTGACTCAGAACCTTGTCAACAGTCACATGTTATATAAAGGTATCTGTGTCCTATTCTATGTCACATCAATTTCTGGTGCTCAAATAAATTATTTCCAATGATGACATTTCTTAAAATGGATATCTTGATTTTAGGAGAGGCTGATGTGAAACTTAGCTTCCATGGCTATAACCCTTTACTTGTTCCCTCTATCAGTTTCTGCATGTGCAGTAGTTGATTTGCTTTCCAACCCGGTGTTGATCATTTTATGCCTGAAGCAAAACTCTCTCCAGGATTAGCGTATTTAGGATGAATAGGTCAAGCTGAGTATGAAAACGAGAACAATGAAATTCCTTATCATCAGTGGCACAGAAGGCCACAAATCCTTCTGAAAAATAGGTGCTTAGGGATACTATGGGAGCATCTTCCACAACCTTAAAATAGTGCTTTCTAATGCATGGCAAACAGTGAAATTCAAACAAGAACCTTAGTGTTATATACTACAATGTGTGGATTTTAAATTAAATTATTCACTTAACCTCAGTTTCAGTAATTCCTGGGAAAAAGAAGATCCAAATCATTGAAATGTCAAGTATTTTCTTGTTTCAATTTTATAGAAAATCAAGAAACAAGAAATTATAAGGAGGATTTTTAATCTGTTTACCAAAACAAATAACCTAAATTATAAATATAATCATTGCTGGATTGTTTGTCTATGATAAATTCTTTTGAAAACATTTCTTATGTTGTTAAACTCATCCCTTTCTGTTTATTTTATTAGATTTTAACTCACAGATGAATGGGAGCTTTTACAATGATATGTGCAAATATGTGTATAAAGTCCTTTCTAAACAAATATTATGTATCTGTCAATGTAAAATCTGTCAAATGCAGAAGCATTCCAATGAACATTTAATAGTATTGTATCCTTATACTTTACACTTCAAGTGAGTTATATCATGCAGCTAAACAAAATACAAGATACACATATTTGTTTTTAAGTTATCTTGAATTATATTCATGTGTATGTTGATTATGATTCTTAAATAAGAAAATGCTCTTTTAAAAATAATGTTCCAAATTACCAGCATTTTTTTAGAATAGTTATTTGATGAAAAGAGTATCTGTGAATATATTAACAATTTGTGTTATTTGATTATTTTTCTCCTTTTGTTAATTGTAAATCTAACAGCAATTTTTGCAAAATTATTTCAGGTAAATTATCAGCTTAAATAATCTAGGCAATATGTTTAAATAAACAGATACTTTTAAGGTATATTTAAGGAATACATATGCTATAATACCAATTCTCAAGTCATTTGCAACTCTTCTGAAGAAAAAAACCAACATTACAATGTTTAAAGAAATATATAAGATCACATAATGAATGAGGAGAGAGGGAGGATGTTAGGGAAATCCTGAACTGGAAATATAACAACCTGAGGCTAATTTTAAACTGTGACAACTTAGATGTTTAATCACAACCACCCTGGAAGGGAAGAGTGAAAGGAACGGGATCTGCCTCACTGGGAGAAAAGTACATACATTCTAAAGTAAGTGTTAAGCTTTAAGAGAATGATATAATGACAAGCCTTGAATTTTAAGATGAGAAGCTTGGATTACACTTGACATTGCATAAAAAGCCATGAGGCAGGCTGAAGCATGGAATTGGCATCACAAAATCTGCCTTTATGACATGCAATTCAGGGTGAGCTGGAAGGTGGAGATAAGAAAGAATGTCCATCAGGAGGTCATTGTATTATCCAAAAATAAAGTGATGCAAGCTTAGAGTGTTGACAGTAAGAACCAAAGGACAGGGCAAATTCAGCAGGCACTTCAAAGAAAAAATCAGAAAATTTGGAAATGATTAAAATTATTGAAACGCATGATGTATATGAACATCTATATCTAATGGGCCTCCATCAAATTCTATAGTTTATTACTGCCATTCATTACTTAATATTTGTATCTTGCCATTATTTTCACAATTATCTTCATATATGGAAAAAATTCCTTACAAAAGGAATTTTTAGCAATTCCTTTATCTTTCTTTTTAGCACCATTTTCTGCCTGGAAATCTGCTCTTGAGGCCAAACTGAGATATGAAACAACACTGGAGTAAGACCTATGTGAGTTTAACATGAGCCCACAAATTACTAAATGAGATTCCTTGCATGCCTAATCTAGTCACACTTTCCATATTGCTAGGAAGTTCTCCAGCACAAAATAGGTACTCTGAATACTGATTGAACATGAATGAATGTTTAATGTTTTAAGCCTGAGTTTCTTCATCCATTAACTGATAGTCCTATTAATTATATTTTAAAAGTTGAGATAATTATATGAGATAGTCTAATAAATAAAAGTGTTTGTTCTACCACTAGATAAAAATGCAGACTAAAGTTTCAAGTAGTTTATTGCCTAAGTATTTGATTAGTTGAATAGTTTAAACATTTATTTTAGAAACGTTCTCTTTGTATGTATTTTGTGGCAGCTAGTGTTTCATTGCCGTATTTTACAGATAAGTCACTGAGCCACAGAGAAGTTAAATGATTGGCCCAATGTGACATGGCTTGCTAATGACAACTCTACAGTTAATCTCTGTGGCTACAGTTTCTAATCTACTGCTCATTGATTACTGTTACACAGCATTTTACTAAACATGTGTTTTGACATTTATGCCGTGCATTTTGGTAGTGCCAGAACATGAATTCATGAGCAAAAAGAGATGTCACAAATCTGATAATGTCCATGGCAAAGGAGTCAAGGAAACATTGAAGAGTTTTAAATCTGGATATTTGACTTAAATGGATTACGTTTGTGATACCTCAGTCTGCAATATATGTGACTAAATGACAGAAGGTAAATAGGACTAGTGCCTACGTGTCCAGTTAACATCTAGAGCAGAGGTCTGCCTGAAGCATAATTCTAGCGGAAGGAGAGAGGGAAGGAAAGAATGAGAATGAGGAAAGGCATTCAGCAGGGCTCAGCTGCATGTACAATATTTTATTTTAGTTTACTCTGATAAAATTGTGGAAAAGATGAGGCTTTGACATTAGATTTGTTATCATTTGATACAAAAGACTTATATTTTATGTTCTGTATAGGTTTAAAATATGGATATGATTCATAATGAAATATAGAGATGATATGTTTTTGAGCACAGGCCATGAGATTGGACATGTAGAGAGGGGAATGATTTTGTAATTGTTTAGAATCTCAATAAGGAGGTAAGGTGGAAAATATAATTAGGGATAATTCCTAGGTTTATCAAATGGGTTTATAGGAACATGATAATAAACATAAGTGAACCAAAATAATGGGGAAATGAGGTTTAGAGAGTGAAACTATAATTACATATAAGAAAAATGTGTATTTTATAAATGGAGGACCGAGAGAATACAGGAAGACCTTGTATCTAGGGCAAAGATGGAGCAGGTAGCAATATACAGGAAAAGTGACATTATACACCTTGACTAGGAAGACAGAAGGTAGAAAGGAGTATGATTATGAAGACATCTCTCCCTGACATCATAAACCTCAAGACAGCAAGAACCTCTCAAAATATCTCATCACTTTCATTTTACTCATTCTTTCTTGCTAATTAGATTTTGTGCCTAGAAATAGTTCCCTATTGTTTCTCACCTGAATATATATTTTAGAAGATTAAATTATCGCCCCAAACTTGTCATATCCTCTACTTTTAACCTAATGTGGTATCTTGCAGATTTCTAAGTAGCTGCAATATGACATTTTAGTCTGCCTTCCACTCAGTTTTATAATTTTCATCATTCTAATACAATGGCATGGGTTAAAAAAGAATCGATTGAAGCTAAAAGAAAGTAGATATTATGAAGTCATTTAATTGTTTTGTAAAGGTAAGTATTAATGAAACCTGCTGTTTTAGAGTCTAATCAGCAAAAGAAAATCCACACCAGATATTTTAATAGAGGCAGGAAAGAAAAATGCATTCCTTTTATCCAGCTGTTGGGAGCTGGCCATATATGTCCCTGATGAACATAAACAATTTCACAGAACATCGATACAAAATGGCTGTAATTGAGAAAGACCAAAACAAGACCATTCTGCAATCATGTCTGAGCACAGACAAAACAAGAATACTGTGCAACAACAAAAGGACTGCCATACCTCTCTTGCAGCACATAAGGGTGGTTGCTGCTTTCTCACAAGTTACACCTGTACACTTGCTCTGTTTTGTGCACATACTAAATGGAAGGCATTAAGGTAGCCAATAACATAATTAACACTGTCTTTTAATTGCACCCATTTCAGAGCAAAGAAAACCCACTTCCTTTTATTCTTCTCAAAATCAGCTAATACAAATTCAAATCTATTAATGAATTCAAGCTATCCCCATCTCTCTGAGATGCCCAGTCTTCCTTTGTGTGCTCTCTTTTAGCTGTAGCAAGTAAACCCAAACCTTGACTAAAAAAATAGTAAAGTAAATCCAACTTTGACTAAAGGAGTGTCAGGATTCTGAGCAACAAAATGCTGCCATACTCTGTTAGTCACAAGGTCACTGAGGAATATAAATGGACTGATGCACAAAGTATGTGGCTGAGCAAAGACATACTTAGCTACTTGCTGGTATTGTTGAAAACATATAGACCTGACAATGTTGGTTAGACCATGTAAAGCTGCAAATATTTGTCTTGCCAAGGCACAGGTAGATCTAAGGAATGTAACTAAAACATATCAAGCAGCTTCTCTATTTCTGTGTCTTTTCCTGAAACAAAATCTACTTTTTATTTTTTTGTATTTTACTATTTGAACTTCAAGGAAAGGAATGCAAAAGAGACAACAGGAGGGTTTGCTTTAAAATCCATGAAAATATGGTCCACATTATTCATCCTAGGCCTTTAAAAGGACACTGAGGGGCTCCTGCGTGGTTCAGCCAGTTAAGCTTCTGACTTTTGATTTCAGCTCAGGTCATCCCATCAGGGTTGTGAGATCCAGCCCTGTGTCAGGCTCCTCGCTGGGTGCAGAACCTCAAATTCCTTCACTCCCTCTCCCTCTGCCCCTCCCCATCTCTCTGGCTCTCTGAAACAAACAAACAAATAAAATAAAAAGACCCTGATAATTTACGTTCAATACCAGAGCCTAAGAAATAGCCTACATCTTGATCTATATTTATCAACACTCCTTTAACTATTTGTTTTTGGGGGTGAGGTAAGAGGTCCTTGGAGGGAGCTTCTCATGTCTTTAACACAATTTCCTTCAATATTAGCTGCTTGTAAGAATTTTAAAAACAAAATGGTCAGTGCTCCACTAGAGACTAAATGAATTACAATCTCTGTGGCTGGGATCTGGGCATTGTTCTTTTTTAAGAGTTACCCTCTGAGGGAAAATTGATAATCACTGAGGACGCAATGGGCTTGACTCACATTAATCAGCAGAACTGTTACCTTCCTTGAAGAAGATCAGAAAAATATCAATCAGATAAATTTCTACTCACCCCTCCCTGTGACCATTTCACAATCTATACCAATGCCATACAACTATCTAAAACCAATGAGATACAGAGTTAAATCTCCCAATATCTATAAGAATAAATGTTGCCTGCCATCCTCCCAAAGCTCTGAAATAGTCAAAAAATCAATTACTTTTACCCAAAAGTTATGCCAAATTCAAGGCAAAAAATTGTTCTATTTCTATTTCATGTTTCAAATTTTGCTTACTCTACTTTGTTGTTCACTCAACTTTACTAATTACATCTAGTAAATGAAGAACGAATAAACAAATACCAATAATACAAAATGCATCAGATTTTCTGCTACTTTAAAAATAAGTAATCATTTAAAACACTGTACAAAATATCAGCAAAAATGGCAGCGTAAGGACCTCCAAAAATACTTTTCTTTATAAAATCAATAATAATAATTTGACCAAAAATGTTAGAATCAACTTTTTCACCACTCTGATAATTAACTAAAGGCTTACAAGTAAGGACTCAGGAAGGATTTATTCAATAAAAATGGTTAAATCTTGGTAACAACTGCAAGCTTTGTGGTGTTATGACAAACCTCATACCTGTTCCTCCTTCCAGCTCTGTGGTACTCTTGAAAACCAACAACCTGTAATTATAGTGAACAACACCAGCCTAACATCACCAAAGGGGGCAGAACAGAGTTGGAACTCCAGAGCTTAGTTCCCAGAGAACTGTCATTATCTGACTTGTCCAGTGGTCTCCTAAAGGACTCTCACTTGAAAGAGTCTTGAGCACCTGATTCAATGTCACCCAGCATGGAAAACATTTTACAAAAAATATATATAGAAGAAATAAATAGTACCACTAAAGGTAAAACATAGGTACATATAAAAGACAATACAAATATTTTTTTCTATTGTAATTCTTTTTTTCTCCTATCACATTTTAAAGAAAATGGAAAAGCTTAAAAATTAAAAATCTTTGTTTATAGGAAAACAATGGTTAAAGATATAATTTGCATAACAACAGAACAAAGAATGAAGAATGGAATTGAGCTAGCTGTATATTAGCAAAGTTTTATATACAATTGAAATTATATAGGTATTGATCCAAACTACATTGCTATAAAATAAGATGGTAATTTTAATCTCCACAACAACCATTAAGAAAATAACTAAAACAGTATATTAAAAAATGATAAAGGGATTAAAATGAAACACTATGGTTCTTATATAGTTTCATGGGCTTATATGAGCCTTCTTGTTTCCATTAGTGAAGTCATTATTAGTAAAATGAGATCCTGATAATTCCACATAGAAACTTGGATTGTAAATGTACTAGAGGATCAATATAATTCATTAGCTGTTTCTGGAAAGAAATTTACCTGATAGTTCCCAGCCATTACTTACTGACTAACCCACATCAAGACCAACCACCAGCCAGCTTTGAAAAAAGAGACAGAAACAATAGGAGACATTACCCAAACTTGAGTTGAATGCTATAATTCTCATGACACTTCAGACCTTCATTGCTATGACCCAATAAGGCTTGATGTTGACCCAGCATAATCTCTAATTCCCATGCTGTTGGTAAAAAACAAGGTGGTGGGAGTAATGTGATAATATTGAGTTTTTCTTAGGGACTTCCAAGCATTGTTCTCATTTTTTTCAGATAAATGGCAATTATTGATGCATGGGTAGTCAAACTGTGAACTGCTTGTTATATTTGGCTCTTTCATTTGTCACCTACAGCTCTTCGAGCCTTGTAATTTGTACTGGCAGCAGGTGTGGGATCTTTTGTTGATTATAAGATTCAGGTTTACCCCCATAAGCATAGCTATGGTGATTGGTATGTATTACCAATGACTTCTTATTATACATGTGTGTTGAATGACCTATCTATTGCCTTTCTGCACTTTCTAAGTATTATTGGAGTTTGAGTTTATTAACTGGTTTCAACTGTAAAAGTGAAGCTAAAAATTGCAGAAAATATGAAATTCAGCATTTGCCCTGAAGATGATTTTTATCTTTTACAGAAACAGAATTTTGGAAGTTAAAAAAAAAAAAAAAAAGAAAGAAAGAAAGGAAAAGTTAGTGATCTTCTTGTGGGTTGTAGGAAACATAAGTAGGAAAAATGGCACTGTGTCCTAAGCTCTCTGAGGCCCAATTAAGTTTCTTTTACTTCTAGCTAACCAGGATAGATAATAAAAGCACCACAAGAATAGCTACCAAATACATGAATTATAAAATCTTCTGCTGTTTCCCATTATCTGAAAAATATCTCTGCATAGTAGGAATACTAAAAAGACCAAATACCACAAAGAAAAAAATAAAGCATTGCTCTTAAGGTTTTTCTCATTGACTTCGCTAAAAATGAACTGAATCCTTACTAGGTGCCTAACTCTATAATAGACATTGGAGAATATAATTAAGACATTTGTTCTGTCTGTCATCATTCAGATGGCTTACAGATCAGTGGGGAAAATGAATCCATAATATGATAAGTGCACTGTAGAGCTATCTTGCATAGAACAAAAGATGCTTTTCCATTTGGTTTCCATGTATCACTTAGACAGCCTGGTGCATTAATTTTTATGTTGTTATCTTATCTTTACTTAGTATCTCTGAAACCACAACTACTCCAACCATTCATAAATCTCCTCGCATAACATAATTTTATCTTGCTAGTACATTTATCACTTATAATTTCTAAATATATTTCCATCATTTGTGTTCTTTATTTTTGCTCCACATCCTGCTCTTTCTTGCTCCATTTTCTAGTTCTAATTTTCAAAAAATGTCTCTATTGAATATTTATTTCTCGCTCATATTGAGTGATACGTATTTCCTCTGTTATATTTCCCCTTGCCATGTCTTAATTATTACCTTCAATGGTTTTATTATCCTCCATGCTATGCAAAATATAAAAGATATTAAAAGTACTAAGATCACTACTATTAGATTTCGGTGAAACTATGACAAGTAGTAACAGAGGCAATATTAGCGAACTGAGTACTCATTTTACTTCCTCAGTTTCGAGTTAGATAATGTGGACTGGACATTGTGTATTTGAGCATTTCAGTAGCTTCTTTGCTGTTCAGTATTCAAAAGGTCCAGCTATAAAACTGTCCAAAAATTCTTTAGAAACTTTTCTCAGCTTGCTTTCTATTCTTAGTGATCTTGAAATCATTAAGGGAGATGAATGAAATCTTAGTTCATTCCATTTCTTTCCCAAAAGAAGAAGAAAATTTAATAAGGAGTTCTTAAATAAGCTTCTATTAAAATTTCAGTACTAAAAAGCTTTTGAAAAATATTCCAGAGTATATTGTCAGATTTTTTGACAGAATGACAATCAGGTTTAATAAGCTACTGAAACCTACAGAGGTATATAGAAAATGAAACAAAGTTTTGATTGAGAAAACAAAAGCTATACAAATCTTCCTTAATTTACAATGAGATTATGTCCTGGTAAACCCATTGTAAGTTGAAAATACTGTAAGTTGAAAATACCTTCATATACTTAAGGTACAAAAACATTGTTACTTCACCTAGACTATCTTAAATATGTTCAGAACAATTACATTTGCCTATAGTTGGGCAAAATCATCTAACATAAAATCTCTTTTATAATAAAGTGTTGACAAAAAACAAACAAACAAACAAAAAAATAATGAAATGTTGACTGTCTCATGTAATTTATTAAATATTATAAAAAGTGAATATGAAAAACAATGTTTTCTGGATACAGAATGGTTGTAAGTGCAGTTGGTTGTTTACACTCATGGTCACAGGGCTGACTGGGACCCACGGCTTGCTGTTGCTGCCCAGTATCATGAGACAGCATTGTGTCACATGACACTAGCCCAGGAAAATATCAAAATTCCAAATTTGAGGTATATTGTTCCTACATGATCACAGAGTTGAAAATTGTAAATCAAACCATTACAAGTGAGGAATTATCTATACTTCTTTGTTGGCTGTTACCGATAGCTAATCCAATAATAATATTCATTTTATTTGGTAAATATTTACTTATATTTACAGAAATAATACATGTAAATAAAGTATTAGATATTTTTCTTCTATCAAAGCAAAATACCTTATGTTTTTAAAATACAACCTGTAAAAGCTGTGCAGTTTTTTTTTTTACTAACTACACCTCTTTATTTGAAACTTAAGATCTCTGCATTTTTATGTAAATAATGAGAATAACCTTCATAGACACACAATTTTCTAAACATCCTTTATGAACTCATGTATTTTTTGCTGGTGGATGTCTATGCTCCAAACAATTATAATAATGCCCATTTCCCTGTTCATAAAAAAAACTACAAGATTGTTTTTAGGTTCATAAGAAAACTTAATTATTAAAATTTTCTGTCAGTATGTTATGGACATATCATCTGTACCAGACTTTTTTTATAGAAACACAATTCTGACAAAGGTACATTAAGGAAATGATACCTAAATGTAATTTCTGAAAGCCATTTTCTAGTAATATGTATTAAGTGCTGGGAGGAAAAGTGACTCAAATGTGCATGTTGAAAACTCACTTGTGCCAACTTTAATGCCTCTCTCTAAAATCATCAGGTATGCTTGAAATTTAAATATTTTCTCAAATTCTTTAACATATTTTAAATATTTTAAATAATGGCACTAAGCTTCAAAATACTTCATTAACATTTAGAATATCCAGAAACCTTCTACTTTAAAGTATTGCATTTCAATTTTTTCTTCTTACATTTTTCTGTGGGAGACTGGGAATCCTATAAATTTGAAGATTTCTTGTACTTAGCAGTTATTTCTGAAACTAATGCTTCAGATCACCAAAATATGAATATATATAAATATATATAAATATATCTTATCTCCTACCATATTTTATATTTTTTAAATAAAATTCTTTATGCTAGCGACATTAAATTATCAAAATGTATGATTATTCAGCAAACAGTTGAAGAATTGGAATCATTTTTGATGAGGATATAGACAAACAGGAGCTTTGGCCAGTGTGACTAAAGAGGTTCATCTACACAAGATGAGTCTGTCAAAAGTTGAAGAGGTAGCTGTTTTATCTAGCGTGTTAAAAACAACACAAAGCATTAAGGAAAATAAACAAGAGATTATGTTCCAAATGAAAGACAAAGATGCATCTCTAGAAATCTTAATGAAATAAAAAATGGATGATTTACTGGATAGAGAATTCAAAACGACTGTCATTACTAAGGACAACAATGCATAAACTAAAAGAATTCAATGAAGAGATCTAAAATATAATAAAGTAACAAACAAATTATAGAGCTGAAGAATAAAATAATACAAGTAGAGGGGACTAACAACAACTAGACCAATCAGAAGAATGGATCAGTGAATTTGAACTTAGGACAGTGGAATTCATCTAATCAGAGGAGCAAAAACAAATGCTAATGAAAAAAGAGCAATGATAGCTTAAGCTACTTGTGTACACCATCAAAGAGACCCATATATGTATGATAGGTATTCAAAAAGGAGACAAGAGAAAGGGCAGAATACCCATTTAAAGAATTAATGGCTGAAAACTTCCCTAATCTGGGAAAAGAAACAGACATCCACACCCATGAAGCCCAGAGGGTATCAAATAAGATGAATGCAAAAAGACCCACACTGAGACATAATATAACTAACTCTTAAAAGTTATAGACATAAAGAGAATCTTAAAAACAGCAAGATAAAAGCAACTTGGTACATACAAGGAAATCAAAAGACAATAAGCAGATGTTTAAGCAGAAATCCTGTAGGCCAGAATAGAGTTGGATGATATATTCATAATGCTGAGAGAAAGGAAAAAAACGGGAAAAAAAAAAAAAAAGGCTGAATGATAGAAACTTCCCATCAAGAATACTCAGCCTGTCAAACTCATCCTTCAGATTTGAGGAAGAGAAAGAGTTTTCAGGACAAACAAAAGCTGAGAGAGTTCAGCTTTTAACTAGACCAGGGTTATGAGAAATGGAAAGGGAGTACTTTGAGCTTAAATGAAGGGATGTTAATTAGTAACGTGAAAACATACGAAAGTATAAAACTCACTAATAAAGGTAAGTATATAGATAAATTCAGAATACTAGAAATATTGTAATGATGATGAATAAATCAATTACAATTTAGTATGATTAAGAGACAAAAGAAGTTGAAGTGATTTATTAATGGATACACATTAAGAGGGTGTAAATTATTAAGAGGGTGTAAATTATTACATCAAAATTATGAGATATAGGAGAAGGAGAATAAAATATAGATATAGGAGGAGAATAAAATGTAGAACTTTTGTATACATTAAAAGTTCAGTTTTCAACTTAAAATAGTCTTATAAGACAGTTTATGTGAGCCTCATGGTGATCACAAAACAAAAACCTCTAATAGATACACAAAAGATAAAGAGAAAGGAATCAAAGGATACTACTATAGGAAAATGATCAAATTGTGTTAGCACTGGGTATTTTTTTTACCAAGTAAAAATATAAATTTGAAATGAATGTATTAGACTACTACTAAAATAAATGAAAACAACCTTCATTTATTTTGTTAAGAATATTTTCAAGTTTATAAGAGGTATTATTTTTTCATTCAAAACAGATCATTATCATGAATTACATTTACAGTCTTAAATTTGACAGAAGAGTGTTGGTAATACAGGTGCTTACTGCTAGTGTGGCTATCACCAAAGGAATGAGATATGAGAAAGTTGTATTTTAGGTGTAGTTTAACTTTTGTAAAACAAGTTAAAATCTTTCAATACTTTTTCCATTCATGTCTTCAAATTAATAACATCAGTGAATGAATTTGGACAGCTCACCAACATTTGCATGTGATCACAATGAGGATTTTTGTGCAAAGTCCTACTTGTCACATGTATATTGATAATCTTGCAGCTCTGTCCTTTTTTTTCTTTTAAGATTATTTACTTATTATTGTTTTTTTTTAACCTTGTCAGAGAGAGAGAGAAAAAGAGAGCAAGCACAGGCAGAGGAAGAAGCAGGCTCCCTGCTGAGCAAGGAACCCCCTGTGGGACTCCATCCCAGCACTCTTGGATCATGACCTGAGCTGAAGGCAGATGCTTAACAACTGAGCCACCCAGGCATCCCTGCTCTGTCCTTTTTTATCTGTGGTCTCAGGCCTATTTATTCTCTTATTTATTTACTCTTATTTCTTTCTCTCTTCCTCTCTAGATACTCTTTCTGGACATCAGTTTCTTTCTCGAAAATAAGGATAATGATACCTATTCTTCAGAGGTGTTTTGAATATTAGTTGAGATAACATGTGCGAAGTATTGAGAGTTGCAAATTGCACATTATAAACACTAAGTGGCAGTAATGGGAGTTAAGGAGGAAGACTAATAGTTCGAATCAATCAATTGGTTAGATCAATAGATTAATGATTGCTTTAATAATTTAGGCATCTAGTTGTTTAGGCTCTGCCGTGGACACAAAAGCAGTAAAAAGTACTCATTTCACAATTATTTAAAATTTCAGTTGTGTGAAACCCAGTGCTAGACTCTTTAAAATAGGAAGAAACGTGTTTCTGTCGTTAAGAATGTTGTCTGCTCCTAAGGAAGACAGCAAGTATTGAGAATTCAGCCATAACCCACTTGAAAACAATGAGTGACAAACAGCATGGAGTTTTTGAAAAGTACAATAGGCACCAGAGAAATAAGAGTTAAGGGTACTGCAAGAATTGGAAAAGACTCGAACTAGGATTTAAAGAATGAGTGAAATCTAAGTAGGTAGAATGGAAAATGAAGTCATTTTGAAAGGAAGGTGCAAAAAAAGTTCAAGGACTTTGAAGTCAGCATAGAACTGGGTGTGCCTTCTGTCCCATCCACTGAATAAGTATAATATCTGAAGAAGTAATTAAACCTGTTTCATTATAATGTCAGGTGCATAATAACACTATGTAGCAAATTCAAATGGTGTTTGCACCATGGGGCAACGATTCGGAAAGACAGAGAGCACAAAAATATCCACCTTGGCCACTGCAGGAAATTGACTTATGATAATAGTTATATCTTTGAGTGCTAATGTGGCCCCCTCATTCAGCTTAATGGTGTAGAAATCAATGAGCCCATGGTTCTTTACCTGCCCCTATCTGGGTGAATTTGTCTTTCTGTGCATTTCAATTAACAATGAACACAAAGAGAGCCTTGGTGAGGAACTAGGGAAGCATTGGGAGGATCCTATGCTCTTTCATTTGCATCTTTAGTAATAAATTGTTACATTGTTTCTGTTGTTGATGTGTTAGGAAACCCAGAAGAAGGCAATTTGAACTATGCCTGAGTCGCCATTTTTTAAGAATCTTTTTATTTGAAAAAAAAAAAAAAAGAATCTTTTTATTTGTTTTTAAGTTTTTATTTAAATTCCAATTAGTTAACATATAGTGTAATATTAGTTTCAGAAGTAGATTTTAGAGATTTTCTTAAAAATCTTTAAGCCAGGGGCACCTGGGTGGCTCAGTGGGTTAAAGTCTCTGCCTTCAGCTCAGGTCATGATCCCAGGGTCCTGGGATCGAGCCCCACATCAGGCTCTCTGCTCCGCAGGGAGCCTGCTTCCTCCTCTCTCTCTGCCTGCCTCTCTGCCTACTTGTGATCGCTCTCTGTCAAATAAATAAAATCTTTAAAAAAAAAAAAAAAAAAGAATCAAGCCAGCCCTTTTGGGTCTGGTCTAGCTAATGGTTTTTGGTTTTGTTTGTTTGTTTTTTATAGGAAGAGAGAGGGGGTGGGAGGGAAGGTTAAGAGGGAGAGGGAGAATCTTAAGCAAGTTCCATGCCCCTAGTGAGGAATCCTACACAGGGCTCAATCTCACAGCCCTGAGAACATGACCTGAGCTGAAATCAACAGTCGGTTGCTTAACTGACTGAGCCAGCCAGTCGTTCCAGGTCTAGCTAATTATTATCATATCAGCAAAAGGCAAAAGAAGGCTCTTGTTTTATACACACACAGACACACACACACACACACACACACACACACACACAGACACACACACACACACCTGGCCACATAAACTAAGTCAGAATAACCAAGAGCCTTAAAACCCTGAAAGAATGGAGAATTATTTTCTATATCCTAGGTTGAGTGAAGAAGGACTCATGTTGGCATTCTGTCAGGGAAATAAAAGTATCAACCTTAATTTCATCTGCTACATGACCCCAAAGGTGGTAGGCATGGAGTTGTTAGATAAGTGATTCACCATGGTTGTCTCCTTTCCCCCAAACACACAAGCTATGGTACCATTTCAGACAGGGACACAACATGTGGTGGGAAAGAGGTTTCTGATGCAGGTAACAAAGTGCCCTAAAGGTATGGTTCTCTCCTTACCTATATTTGACTCATCCTGAGGCTGGCTAAATGGCTTTCTTGCTCAGCCTGCCATTCTGATCTGTGTTGCTGGCTTCCTGGTCATTCGGTTCTCAGGGATCATTGCAAGGGAAAGCAACAGAACCAGCAAGGAGCCTAATCATATCCCACAAGGTGAACACTAGCATGGCTACAGAGTGAACTGAGGGACTGCAACTGTCCTTATTACAGAACCTGATCTCGACCCTGACCAAAGAACCTATCGGCACTCGGAGACTTTGGAGGATCAGAGGTTTACTTAATGCCAGCAGGCTCAGAGGAGAGTATCTCCCAAGGTCTGAGTCCTGAGCACAAACAAAGGGGATAGTTTATACACTTAAAAAAAATTTTTTTATTAACATATAATATATTATTAGCCCCAGGGGTACAGGTCTTGAATGGCCAGGTTTACACACTTCACAGCACTCACCATAGCACATACCCTCCCCAATGTCCATAACCCCACCACCCTCTCCCTACCCGCCTTCCCCCGGCAACCCTGTTTGTTTTGTGAGATTAAGAGTCTCTTATGGTTTGTCTCCCTCCAGATCCCATCTTGTTTCATTTATTCCTTTCCTACCCCCCAGTCCCCCACATTGCCTCTCAACTTCCTCATATCAGGGAGATCATATCAAAATTGTCTTTCTCTGATTGACTTACTTAGCTCAGCATAGTACCCTCTAGTTCTGTCCACGTCATCGCAAATGGCAAAATTTCATTTCTTTTGATGGCTGCATAGTGTTCCATTGTATATATATACCACATCTTCTTTATCCATTCATCTGTTGATGGACATCTAGTTTATACACTTTTACTTCCATATCTCATGCCACTCTTGAGGCCAAGGCCGGCAGGGTGGGAGCAGGGTGGTGGTGGGGGGATCCCGGAATGGCCCTGGGGCCGGAACTGGGTTTCTGCTGCTGGATTTTCAGCCACCTTAGAACACAGATTTCTCTTACCATCCTCACCTATATAACTTCATTTAAAAAAAATTATAAAATACATCTATAGAAACCAATAGATTTCTATCAACTTCAAATCAACTTAAATGAAAGTTTAACAAATTACTACAAAGTCTAGGCTTTTATTACAACACAGCTCACATAAAAAAACAGAACCCACCATAACCCACCATATGCCCCATTCCAATCATAACCCCCCTTCTTTCTCCAGAAGGACCACCATCCCCATTTCATAATAACCTTTTTCTTGTGTATCTGTAGTGATATCACCTGAGTGTGTGTCCCTGCACAATATGGTTTCATCCTGACCATTTTTAATTTTGGTATATATTAAATCTCTTTAGTCGATAGGCTTTCCTTCTACCTTTTTTCCTGACTTTTCTGATGAACGACTTGGGGTGTACGACCTGTGTCCTGTCACCCAGCCGATGATTGTACACTCAGCACAGCTCAACATGTCCCCGCATCCTCTGTATCTCCTGCAATATGGCAGCTGGATCCAGAGGCTCCATCAGACCCAGGTTTGGTCGCTTTATCGGGACTCTGGATGATATTATCTTCTCCTATCAGGAGACCCCATGGCATCTAGATTTCCCTTTATGTGCCTCATTTTAGAAGTCATTGTTCGTTAAATCACGGCAGATGGCAAAATTGTGATAGTCTAAGTTTTTCATTTATTTTTCATACTTAGTTGGGATACTTTTTATAAAGAGATTCCCCTCCTTCATCTACAACTGGGCTCTCTGGCTATAGAGTTTGTATAGGAAAGGCAAAATAAATGAGGGATTCATTCTTTTATTTACTAGTTTTATTATAATGAATAGATTTACTCTAACTTTCCAAATGTAGACAATTACTTTTAACATCAGTATAAACTCATGGATATAAACATATTTCTTGGATTTAATTCAGTGCAATTATTATCCTTACTCAAGATCCAAGTATCCCATCTTAGCCTACAGTAACCTCTTCAAGTAGTCTAAGTCCTTTTATCATAACATATCTACTTTTATTGCTTTCTTTCTATATAGAAAGATGTTCTGGGCTCCTCTGATGCCTGGCCCAGACCTGGAATCAGTCATTTATTCAAGAAAGTGTTTTTTGTTTGAAGTAAATTGTGTTACAAGGATAATATGTATAACAAGGATATTCCTTGCACCTGGATTAGTCAAGCTGTTTGTTTCAAAAGACATGGACAATCTCCATCTAGAATATTTGTTTTATTAACATACAATGTACTATTTGTTTCAGGGGTACAGGTCTGTGATTCATCAGTCTTACACAATTAATAGCACTCACTATAGCATATACCTTCCCCCATGTCCCTCTAGAATTTAAGATAAATGCTTCATATATTCCTACTGACATTTTCCATTAGAAGCAGGTATATAGGGTTTTGTTGTATAATTTCTTTCTCTTTCCATCTGTATCTCCTTTTTTCCACACTAAGAATTTCAGTTCTCAAAGACCCAGGAGGTGATAATTTAGAATATCTCATATGAATTAATTTATGTGGGGTGCCTGGGTGGCTCAGTGGGTTAAGCCTCTGCCTTCAGCTCAGGTCATGATCCCAGGGTCCTGGGATCGAGCCCCGCATCGGGCTCTCTGCTGGACAGGGAGACTGCTTCCCCAGCCCCCTCTCTGCCTGCCTCGCTGCCTACTTGTGATCTCTGTCTGTCAAATAAATAAATTAAATCTTTAAAAAAAAGAATTAATTTATGTTATAAATTTATAAACACAGCAATCTTAAAATAACACTATAACATTACTAATATTAATTTGATTACTACAACTCATATTTTTGTTTTCTTATTCTGTCCACATTTTTAATAATTGTACCATATATCCATTGTCATTTATACTTAATTCTATAATTAACCATATTCTTACTATTTACTATCCATCTTTATGTCAATGTCCTTCTAGTCATGTTAGTTCTGTAAATATTATTATCCACACATTGATAATAGTTTGTTTTTTCCTTAGTAAATTGAAAGCTATTTCATATCTTTTGAAGTGGAAAGTCCTTGCTTCAAATGTTATTTTCTGAACTATATTAAATATCTTAGTTCATTTTCTGCTGTCAAAAAGAGCTCTTGAAAATCAGATATTAATATAACTTTATTTCTCTTTTATGTCACTTAATTTTTTTTCCTAGATACCCAGATAATTCTTTTTATTTGAAGCCCAATAATTGTTTTAGAATATGTCTTTAAAATGGTTATTCTGGGTCAGTAATCTCAGTTACACAAAGTGTTCCTCAATACATACTTTCAAATATATATTTTTTTAATTTCAGAAAAATGTTTTTGAATTGTCTTTTTTTTTTTAAGATTTTATTTATTTATTTGACACAGAGAGAGAGAGAGAGAGATCACAAGTAGGCAGAGAGGCAGGCAGAGAGAGAGGAGGAAGCAGGCTCCCCGCTGAGCAGAGAGCCCGATGCGGGGCTTGATCCCAGGACCCTGGGACCATGACCAGAGCTGAAGGCAGAGGCTTTAACCCGCTGAGCCACCCAGGCACCCCTGAATTAAGTCTTCAATATTAGCTCTGTTTCTTTGATTCAGTTTTCTTCCTAGGGTCTCCTATCATCTCTATGTTGGATTTTACTAGTCTTTGAAAATTTCACTCAAATCTTTTTAAGTCTTTCTTTCTTTATTCAGTTTTTGGATTGGCATCCCTTTCATCTATTTGTCTCGAGACAGCATCTGTTGTGTTTATTCGCTTTTAGAATTCCTTTAATTTCTTGTATTTTTAATTCTTTTCTGAATTGTGACAACTTGTGTCTGATTTATGTTATGATTTCATTTATTATATAAATTTCCTAATATCCTTTGGTTCAGTATGAAGTAATAGATTTTATTTTTATCTGTTCTGTGAGCATTTTATCTGGAAATGTAGCATTATCTGTGTGACACTATTCTTTTTATTCTCATTTTTATCCATCTAACAATTTTGTATAGGATATAACTTTGATCATTTTTGGTTGCCTATTTTTTTTGAAATATTAGTTTCCCTCAGCTTTTAGAAGAAACTGTGGTTCAAGAGTTTTCTAACTTTGTAATGCCTCCTCATGGTGTCTTGGGGTAGTGTTTAAAATATGGTGACTTTCTGACTAATCCTGACTCTCTCTTCAACACCTTTACCTGAAATCTTCTATTTCCATCTTCTCCATTAGTTCTATCCTGTTCAATTTTAAACCACTCCCCAAAGTTATCCCCCCTTTTTAAGATTTTATTTGACAGAGAGAGAGAGAGAGAGAGAACGAACATGAGCATGGGGAGCAGTTGAGGGAGAAGGAGAAGCAGGTTCTCCCCTGAGTAGGGAACCCAACATGGGGCTCGATCCCATGACCCTGGGATCATGACCTGAGCCAAAGCAGATGCTTAACCCACTGAGCCATCCAGGCGCCTCTAAAAGTTACTGCTTAATCAGCAGCCAAAGGAACTGGGAATGTCATTTCAAGAAGTTTCAGGGATTTCCATTTTATTGTAGAACTTACTGGCCTTACTGGCCTTCCTGTAGAACCATTGCACTCACTCAGTGTTGGACTGGAAAAAAAAATCCTCAGAGTTCAGCTAATGATCTCAAATTGGCCTTCTGTCCTATCTAATGAATACTTGATAGCCATTTTGAGTTTTTCTGATTCTCAGAACTAGCAGAGTTTCTATTGCTTCCTTCTGCTTCTTCCCACGTCAGTGCTGACAGCTCACAAACTAATATGCTGGTGTTTTAGCCCCACCTGTTTTTATCTGGGGGCTCATGAGGACACCACATCACCTAGCTCTATTGTGAATGTAATTTTTCCATCTGTTTTTATATGGACTGATTCACCTCCTTCTCCCAGAATCTCCTCTGCCACATCTTGTTCTGAGAACTCTAAGTCAGGACCCTAAAGTGCTGTCTTTCAGAAGTAAGCATAGTGCAGGCACAGGACTCAGTAAAGGAAAATAAACTCTTAAAGTATTCATGACTACTATAAAAATACCAGAAACGGCCGCCACTAAAATGAACAAGTGAACATGGGAACACATTTCAGCTGCAATTACACTTTTAAAATTATCACTCTTCTTTCCTTCTATGCGATATGAGGCATGTCTACTGAAACTCAATGCCTGATCTAAGCTAATGAAGGACTGTGGAGAGACAGAAAACCTTTCCATTCAATTAGAATTCACCTTCCTGGGATGCTTATCGAAAATCCTCTCGCAGGGCTCCTGGGTGGCTCAGTCGGTTAAGTGTCTGCTTTTGGCTCAGGAAGTGATTGTGCCGTATCAGGACTAATATAAAGAGACAGAGAGGCAAGGTGAGGTCAATGTGACTGGGTTCCTCTGTATGACCTCGCTGCAGGAAGAATTTAATTCTTCACTAACCACTTCTACATATTGCCCTGGACTAGTAGACATAACAGATAAAACGATGACACTGGTCATTCTTGGCTGGTTACAGACTGAAGGTTTGTGTACCCCCAAATCCATATGTTGAAATCCCAATCGATAATATTTGGAGGGGAGTTTTGGGAGGTGAGAAAGTCATGAGCATGTAGCTCTCATGAATAAGATTAGTGTCCTTATAAAAGGCACCCCAGAAAGATCCCTTTGCCTCTTCTGCTATGTGATAATATGAAGGAAAGAAAGAGAACCATTTATGATCTGGGAAGCAGGCCCTCGGGAGACACTGGATCTGCTGACACTTTGATGTTGGACTTTCCAGCCTCCAGAACTGTGAGAAATAAGTGTTTTTTGTTTAAGCCCCCCAGCCTACAGTGTTTTCTTTTAACAGCCTAAATGGACTAAGACAGGGCTGGGACTTTCTGTTGCTGTCCACAATTTATCACTACACTGAGGTGCATGATAAGTCTCCCACTGAATGATGACCAAAAACAACTGACAACAGTGTATGGTAAGGAGAATCAGATGTCCTAAAAACCTGAGAGTCACCTGAAGATTTGTATACTTTGTAGACAATTCAAGGTAGAAGTTTGCATAGTGATTTGTATCACCTGTTTATCACAGTGACTTGTTTACAGGGTTGAAAAGTTTACATCTATTCACATTGTACATAATTGTTGCCTATTTACTGGGAATAAGTAATGGTGCCAGAAACAAAAATGTCAATTATGACGAGTCGAGTCGTGTCTAGGTCTGCTGTATGTCTAAAGCTTTTGCAGAAAGCAATCCATTATGGGCATCTGGGTGGCTCAGTGGGTTAAGCCTCTGCCTTTGGCTCAGGTCATGATCTCGGGGTCCTGGGATTGAGCCCCACATCGGGCTCTCTGCTCAGCAGGGAGCCTCCTTCCCCCTCTCTCTCTGCCTGCCTCTCTGCCTGCTTGTAATCTCTCTCTCTTGTCAAATAAACAAAGAAATCTTAAAAAAAAAAAAAAGTAATCCAGTGACTTATGTGCCTATAACACCACAAAGAATTTATTTATATGGTATTTATAGATACTTGATTATTTATGTGTCGCTTCCAGTGGTCTAATGATATAAAAGGTTCTAGTCCATGGCTTTCTTTGCTCATTCAGTCTTGATTGAGTGGATTAACTAAAGTGACCAGAGAAATACTGGGAGCTGTTTGCTTACTTTTAATTGACTTCTTATATCACAAGTCCTTCACAATTTTGTTTTCATGCTAGACAGTAAAACAAAGTGAAAGCTATTTAATCTCATTCTGACTCATCACTTTTGCCAGGCTCTGAATTCTGACAAGTCTCCTTGTAGTGTAACCCAGTTTAATTGGCATTAACCATTTACTTGTCTATATATTCCACAATACAAATTCTACTGGGGAATCATTTTTGGTTCATTCATTATTGTATCCTGAGAACCTAGCATTGTCCTCATCAAGTGTGGAATAAATGAATAAGCATGTCTATCAGATATATATGAAATGGGTTTATAGATGAAGAACTTCAGGTACCCAGTATTATATATCCCAATGATATATTATCAATAAAGTAGTAAGTGAAATGTACATGGAATAAGATTGTTGCAATCAGAAATTTGAGATATGTTTCCAGGAAGAAAACAGTATTTCTAAATTTGTGTGTATTGTATAGAAAACCATGAAATCATGAAATTCATAAATGGGGGGGGGCCGGGGAACGAACCTTGGAAATAAGGAACCACTATAATTTCCCAGTGCTACACAATGGTGTATTTCTCCGTACTACATATATAGTATACATGAGAAGAGAAAAATCCATGTTTCTAGATTTCTAATTTAATAGAGTTAATGGAAGCACCTAGTATACAAAAGCTGGGAGTTTACCAAAAATATGTACTCAGACTGAAACATTCATAGTTGAGTAAATGATGCATATCAATTTAAAAATCTTTTTATGATAATTATTATTATGGAAATGTAATAGGAGACAAAAAGTTAATTTGGGCTATACTAATTATTTTATCAACTAGTTTAAAGATTTGAATGATGATTCAAATGTTTTGCTTTATGTATGGAACCAGAAAAGACCCTGAACAGACAAAGGAATCTTGAAAAAGAAAACCAAACCTGGTGGCCTCACATCTCTGGACTTCAAGCTTTATTGCAAAGTTGTAATCATCAAGATAGTCTGGTACTGGCACAAAAACAGACACATTGATTAGTGGAACATAATAGAGAACCCAGAAATGGACCTTCAGCTCTAATATTCAACAAAGCAGGAAAGAATAGCCAATGGAAAAAAAGACAGTATCTTCAGCAAATGGTTTTGAGAAAATTGGACAGCCACATGCAGAAGAATGAAACTGGACCATATTTGTGCATCACACACAAAAATAGACTCAAAATGGGTGAAAGACATAAATGTGAGACAAGAATCCATCAAAATCCGAGAAGAGAACACAGGCAGCAGCAACCTCTGTGACCTCAGCTTCAGCAACTTCTGGCTAGAACATCTCCAAAGGCAAAAATAAACATTGGGACTTCATCAAGATAAAAAGCTTTGCACAGCAAAAGAAACAGTTGATAAAACCAAGACAGCCAACAGAATGGGACAAGATATTTGCAAATGTTTTATCAGATAAAGGGCTAGTATCCAAGCTCTAGAAAGAATTTATTAGACTCAACACCCAAGAACAAATAATCCAATCAAGAAATGGGCAGAAGTCGTGAACAGGCATTTCTCCAAACACATACAAATGGCCAACAGACACATGAAAAAAATGTTCAACATCACTCCATCACTCCGCTTCAGGGAAATGCAAATAAAACCACAATGAGATACCACCTCACACCAGTCAGAATGGCTAAAATTAACAATTCAGGAAACAACAGATGTTGGCAAGGATGTGGAGAAAGGGGAATCCTCTTCCACTGTTGGTAGTAATGCAAGGTAGAACAGCCACCCTGGAAAACAGTATGGAGGTTCCTTAAAAAGTTGAAAATAGAGCTACCCTATGACCCAGCAATTGCACTACTAGGTATTTATCCCAAAGATACAATGTGGTGATCCAAAGGGAAGCTGCACCCCAATGTTTATAGCAGCAATGTGCACAATAGCCAAAGTATGGAAAAAGCCCAAATGTCCATCGACGGATGAATAGATAAAGACACACACACAGACACACACACACAGACACACACACAGACACAGACACACACACAGGAATACTACTCAGCCATCAAAATTGAAATCTTGCCATTTACAATGATGTGAATGGAACTAGTAGATAGTATGCCAAATGAAATAAGTCAGATAAACGCAATTACCATATGATGTCACCCATATGTGGAATTTAAAAAACAAACGGAGGACCATAGGGGAAGGGAGGAAAAAATGAAACAAGAGGAAACCAGAGAGGGAGCCAAACCATAAGAGACTTAATCATAGGAAGCAAACCTGAGGGTTGCTGGAGGGGAGTGGGATGGAGGGATGGGTACCTGTGTGATGGACATTAAGAAAGGCACATGATGTAATGAGCGCTGGGTACTATACAAGACTGATGAATCACTGACCTCTACCTCTGAAACTAATAATAATATATTATATATTAATTAATTGAATTTAAATAAACATGTTTTTCTTAATTTTTTTCTCTGTATGTACTTTCTCAATACAGCTCTCAATTCATGTTTTTTTTATTAATTTCTAGTCTTTTGTATTAGTTTAAAGATTTTTTTTATTTTTTTTAAAGATTTTATTTATTTATTTGACACACAGAGATCACAAGTAGGCAGAGAGGCAGGCAGAGAGAGAGAGAGGGGAGGAAGCAGGCTCCCTGCTGAGCAGAGAGCCCGATGCGGGGCTCGATCCCAGAACCCTGAGATCATGACCTGAGCCAAAGGCAGTGGCTTAACCCACTGAGCCACCCAGGTGCCCCAGTCTTTTGTATTAGTTTAAAGGAATAAAAGTCTTGAATCCATACAAATGTTCTGCAGTTATTCTCTGAGTTAAATAGCATTTCATCAATTTTAGATATAGGTGAATAAAATATTTGAAAATCATTCGGAGCAATTCTGAAGAAATGCTCAAGTGAATTTTATACCCACAACAGAATCAGAAACGATAAGTCAAAATTTATACTGGGCCAAATTCTTTTAATTACCTTCCAGATGTAATTATGCATATACACAGATGGCAGGTAAAGTAGCTCTGTTATATAAAAGAATGTGCATGAATAATTGCTATAGTTTAAACAACAGAAGTAAGTTGTTTTACATATAAAATGATAGGATAAAAGATGTAGTGAATTCTATATCTAGTTTAGAAGAGGGGATCTGATTGTCATTGTATCCTCAAAAACACAAAACGGCGAGGAACAATACTGAGTGAATGGTGGAGAGCACATCTAAATAGCAGTTTGTAATTGCAGAGTGATGCAGCCTGTCTTCTTGAAGGTCTTGGAAAACAGCTGAAACATTCAGATAAACAGTGTTTAGATGATGGAAAAGCTGGGCAACAAGCATTGCTGAACACCTAAAATATTACAGGCAAGCAAGCATTCAGAACTGGTGCTGCCCTAAAGAGGAGCAGCCATGAAATCCCATAGTGAAAGTGAGGAACTATTTGGCATCTATTTTCTCAGGACACAGAGACCTTAAAATAATGAATAATGCTTTATATTTTCCTAATCAATATGTTTGTTTTTTTCTTTTTTTTAAAGATTTTATTTATTTGACACAGAGAGAGAATACAAGCAGGGGGAGCAGCAGGGGCAGAGAAAGAAACAAACTTTCCTCTGGGCAGGGAGCCCAATGCACAACTAGATCCTGGGACCCTGGGATCATGACCTGAGCCAAAGTCTGACATTTAACCAACTGAGCCACTCAGGTGCCCTGATATGTTTGTTTTTCTACCATTTTTGTATTTATACTTACCTTGGATTATCACTAACCAAGAGATTTGAAAGAAAAATTTTTAATTTGATTTAATCAGGGGGTACCTGCTAGCTCAGTTGGTTGAGTGTTCAATTCTTGATTTCAGCTCAGGTCATAATCTCATAGGTGGTGAGACCAAGCCCCATGTTGGCCTCTGTGCTCAGCAGGGAGTCTGCCTGACAGGAAAAATGAAACAAGATGGGATTGGGTGAGAGAAAAACCATAAGAGACTCTTAATGTCACAAAACAAACTGAGGGTTACCGGGGGAAGGGGGGTAGGGAGAGGGTGGTGCGGTTATGGACATCGGGGAGGGTATGTGCTATGATGAGTGCTGTGAAGTGTGTAAACCTGGCAATTCACAGACCTGTATCCCTGG
The DNA here is from genome assembly GCF_963455335.1 of Martes martes. Lineage (NCBI taxonomy): Eukaryota > Metazoa > Chordata > Mammalia > Carnivora > Mustelidae > Martes > Martes martes. The sequence continues at coordinate 16,578,749 of NC_137903.1, read as the reverse complement.
GGCTAATAATACCTTATATGTTTATAAAAAAAAATTAAGAAAACAAAAAAATTTTTGATTTAGTCTATCTGGAAAATACAAAAAAATTGGGTAAGTTATAATGCATTTTGAAAGCTGATGTATGCCAAGATGAAGAAGATTAAAAGTCAATTAAAAACACTTTCAAAATAAGCCCTTAAATAATGTTATGATAATAATAATGTTAATTATGAGCATGAATAATGTTAATGTTCTTTATAAGAACATTCATGTTAATTATTAACATTCATTATTAACATTAATAATGTTCTTAATAAGAACATTTTTAAAGGCTAAGAATGCATACTCTACTTATAATGAATGAAAATTTCTCCTAATCATTTTAAAACATCTCCAAATTTTCATAAATGTGTCAGACTTTCAATTACATGAGGAAGTAAAAGAATCCCTGAAACAAGTAACAAATATGAACAAATCTTTGCAATATTATTTAATGTGATTTAGTTGGTACATCTTATTATTTAATGAACAAAATACCAACTATTAAAAACAGTTTAGTGACAATCATCAAATGTTTCTACTTAAAGCATTAGGGATATACGATTCAAATAATTTTAAACCTAAATGCATACTTTCTACTACATAAAAATTTATATTATCTACAGTAGAGTTAAGAATGTTTCCATCTTCTAGACTCAGAATACAGACTATAAATTCTGTCACGTCATGTATGCAGAGTACTGAATGCCAGACAGTTTTTATAATTTCCTGAACTAAATATGATAAGCACCTGTATTGCTATACTTGCTTGTATTTCTGGGTTAGTCATTGTTAATGGATAACTTGCCTAAGTGGAGTGTATGATTATGCTATTGGAAATAAAGTAACCACTCTTCAATTATTTTAATTGGTAATTAATGACAATAATTCTATATACCTATCATATGTATACAAGGAGAATACACTTTTTTAAAAGATTTATTTATTTATTTTGAGAGAGAGAGATTGAGAGAGAATGACAGGAGGAGCAGAGGGAGAAGGAGAGAGAGAATCTCAAGCAGACTGGGCTGATCACGGAGACCAACACAAGCCTTGATCTCACAACCCTCAGATCATGACCTGAGCCAAAATAAGAGTTGTGTCCTTAACCTACTGAGCCACCCAGGCACCCCAAGAAAAGTAAACTTTTAACATGCTATTATGAAGACCATAGTGATTTTTAAATTTATCTAACATGGCTTTCTTAAGCAACCTAAAACTCCCTCCACCATTCTTTCAACCCTCTTTTTCTTTCTTCAGTTAGTTCAGAAGTTGGCAAACTTCTCTCTACAAAAGGCCAGACAATCAATATTTTAGGCATTGCAGGCCATACGTTCTCAGATGCAACTACAGTCAAGCTTCCTTATTTGCTGATTCGGTATTCACAAATTTGTCTACTTACTCAAATTAACTTTTAACCTTGAGATCAGTATTTGCCCACTTTTCAGACAACATAGAGAGTGGCAACAGCTTTTGTCACTCAACACACACATTCCTGACTGAAGTTGACAAGGTAGTTCTCTGCCTTCTGGTTTCAGCTCTCATGGTATCAAGTGTCCTTTTTGTGATATATACTGCATTTTTGTATTTTTGTGATTTCTGTTGGTGAGTTTGTTGTTTAAATTGGCCCCCATTGCCAAATTACTGTCTGGTGTGCCTGAGCAAAAGAAGACTGTGATGTGTTAGAGAAAAAAAAATACATGTATTAGATAAGCTTCTTTCAGGCATGAGTTATATTGCTGTCGGCCAGGAGCTCAACGTTAGTGAATCAACAATATATATTAATATGGTATCTTTAACAGAAACACATATAAAGCATGGTTATACATTAATCAGTTAATGGAAATGTGTCACCAGAGGCTTGCAGTAAACTAACTCTATGTATCTTCTAGAAGAAATGGTTCAGTATTGGCTAGTTTGGGGTTTGTGGTGACAGACAACACTGGTGTTGTAATGGGAAAGCAGCAACAGACAATCCTTAAACAGACTGGTGCGGCCATGTACCAATACAACTTTATTTATAACAGCAGGCAGCCTGCTGAATATGGCCATGGGCTATGGTTTCCCAACCTATGAATAAATACAAATAATTCCTGAATGTTAATTATACAAAGCATTGTACCAGGCACAATGAATTATATAATATTAAAAGCTGTATTTTTATGAGTTAATAGAAATGATATGCCATATTCCCACATTTCTCTAGAACAAAAGTGCCACTAGAATGGTGCACATAAAGGAAAGTAACACGACTTTTGACTGAGGGAGACTGAAGTAGATTCTCGTTCAACCTAATACTGAAGTTTGAAGGAAGGATACAAAGGGAGAACAGACTAGAGGCCAGGAATTACTGTGTTTATTAGATGAATGGTTTGTATGTTAGTCTGAGTACTCCCAGCAGCACGTACCAAGATAGAATTGAGTGTGTAATGATTTTATTAGGGACAACAAATATGAGAGAAAATATGGAGGGATCTGGAGAAGTCAGGGAGGGCAACTCCAACCCTGAGTGATGGAGGAGAGGAAGATGGCTATGCAATCTATGGCCAATGTCAACCTCAGAAGAACCTTCCTCAGCCCAAAGGGTGGTAGAGGGCAGCAGCTGGGACCCATGTGTACTTGCCTTCCAGAAGGGGGAGCTCTCACGGCCCCTGGAGATTGTAAACTGAATAATTTAATCAGGTTTATAATATGCATTAGAGTATTAATATATGAGCATTAGAAGATTTAGCTATATTAGTTGGAACTATTAGTTAAGCTGGATTAGTTATGCTGGAGTCTGAGGAAAAGTTTGAATCCTAGATACCCCTCATATTGTCTTGTGTAAGATATTTAATGTTTCCGAGTCATGCCTTCTTAATTTGCAAAATGGTAAGTATCTCAACTTCATATATCTCTTATAAGGAACAAACATGGCAATGTGTGTAAATTCTAGCACTATGTGTGCCCAGTATATAGAGGGGGTAAAAACAGTAATACCCTCCAGATTTTAAACTTAACAAAAGGTGCACTCAAGGTTTTGAAATATCATTCTATTCTCAACAAAGAAACATGTTTAACTTCAGATAATCAATGTTAGTTCGTTTTTACTAATATCATATCCATGAAATATTATATCTTGATCTCTCTGTTACCAAGGTTTGCTGAATGATTTGTAAAAGTAATTTTAAAAGGAAGGAATTATAAAGTCATCTGTCACAAAAGCTCATTCTGCCTGCATAACTCATAAAAGTTAGTATGGCTTCATCATGGAGTTGTTCCACAGGGGATATGAAAGCATTTTCATATTGTCAACAAAATAACTGTTGCATGAGAAATTATTACCTAGCATACCTATCCATTAACTAAAGTATACACCTAAAAACCATTAGGAAATGAAGGGAATGTAACAAAGTCTTACTAAATTGATTTTTAATCTGGTTAGATTCTTAGGTTATTACTCTTTACAATTACAGTTACTAAATTGCATATTCCAATAATTTTTCATTAGTATATTCAAAACATGCTGTGCATTAAAATGTTGACTGTACAGACTGCATGAATATACAATTTAAATTAAATATAAACGTTCTTAAAAAATAATGAAGACTTCAGGTTTCCTTTGGTAATTTAAAATACATTTTTTATATAGTGAAAACAAAATAATGACAAAAGAACCAATTCAGTTGAATATGGCCTGAGAATTTTCTTTTAATGTTCTACTTGAATTAAATATAATAAACTTGTATGCCCAGAATCAAGACCTTGATAATTTTATGTTTAATACCACCCTTACTTTGGGAGGTAGAGAACATAGAATCAATTCTAAATATAGTTAGGATGCATCCTTAAGAACATATTTCCTTCTCTGGTAACTACTCTTTGAGATTTCTTTATCTTGAGTAATACCTTCTTCCAGATAAACTTACGCATTCAGTCCAGACTAATTTATCATATTATCACGTGCAAAGATTTGTGATAACCAACACAGAACATCAGGAATGTCTTCAGTTTCAAAGAACTGGCCTTATAGTAGAGAATATAACTAAAATTCAAGCTAGAATTTACCAGGGGTGTAGGAAAACCTATCCATTTAGTTGAAGAAGTCTGACTGATGACAGAATCATCCACCCATAAATATTTATTGATAATCTCTTGTGAGCCATGAGTGGTATAAAAACTAGGATATTGTAGTTACTAGAAACAATAAATCTCTGCCTTCAAGGTTTTCCTTCTTGCAGGAGAACACAAACAATAAACAAATCAATAGAATTATCTATAAGATTATCTGTAATATGAGTCACTATCATATATTGAAAAAAAAACACAGAAACTGGAGCCGTGCTGCAAGGGTTTCAGTCTCAGCTCTGCCAATTTATAGCTCTGTAGTCTACAGCTAATTCTCAACATCACAATGCCTCAAGTTTCCCATGTGTAAAATGGGAATAACAGAACTGGCTCTTAGTATTGTTAGGAGGATTAAATGAGTTCCTGGGATAATGTATGGAACATAATGTCAAAGAAATACTGGTGTGATTACTAATACCATTTATCATATAGATATAAGAGCAGGAGGTGAGGGGTTTAAGGAGTTGAAGGCAACTAGTGGGGAGTTTGTGAATATTTGGTAGAGGATGGTCAGGGAAGACCTGAAAATGGAGTTTTCAAATGAATTTGGTCAATGCTGGCATGCCTTAACATAATTACTTGAAATTATAATGTTTGTGTGTGCATGTATCCATTGGTAAAATTCTCTGGGGAAATTGTCTTTTGGCTCTTGACTCCTCCTTATAGCACAGATACTTTTCTTCTTCCAGCCGCTATACTATGCCCTAAATTAGATGAAATCAGTAGTCTTTTATTGTGACTAAGTAAATAACACCTGATTTGCATTTAGGAATAAATGTTACATAGGAAATGAAAATGTATGAACACATTTTGACTATACATTAGGTATGAATGGCTTATTTTTGCATGGACAAGTAGCCTTTTTAAATGTCTATAACATCCAGTTAGCCTAATAGAAAGAAGTGCCCTTAGTGGCTCTTTCTTGGGGCAGCCACTCCATGCCATTCCTGGGGCACTTCCTGCTCTGCCTACCTAGGGCAGATCTGGATTTTTAGGAACACACAGACTATAGAATAGTTCCATCTCCTTCGCTCTATCACCAACATCATGAACCATATTCTGGTGGAGGTGGTAAGAAACTGGAAACTTTTTCCCTTCCTTGAGCGTAATTTTCTCTGCCCCCTTCCCATGCCTCCACATTAGAGCTATGGCTGGCATGAATGACATCACATGTAAATTGTGTTCTCTGTGAAAAGTCCATTCATTAAGAAAAAAATAAAATAAAAATATGTTTCAGTTCCATCTTAATAATTAGAAAAGTAGATTAAGAAGTTGGACTTATTTAGACTAAGAAAATGTGTGCACGCAGTTGTGTGCATGGGTCAGTATAGCTTGCACAGTTCAGAGGACTAGGAAGTCAGAGACATCAGTGCTCAAAGAAAAAGTTCATTTACTTATGGGATATGGAAAAGTAACAAATGTTCTGAGCTTCAATTATCTAATCTATTAAATAAATAGCTGTTTCAGTGTTAACATTTGGGTGGTTGTATTGAATAATATTATAATATAAATTATAAATAATAGAATATAATTAATATTTATTGAACACTTACTACATCCCAGGCACAGGGATAAGTGCATTATGTTGAGCATCTCATTTTACCTCAAAATAAAATTCATACTGAATAAGGGAAAAAAAAAAAAGAGCAACTTTTGGTCATTTGAAAATTCAATCTTTGTGCAAGTTAGACCAAATTCTGATCTACTGAACACACACAAGTAAACCAGTGACCATAGAATATTTTAGTTTTCAGCAAGTGCCACTGGATATTATCTTAGATGTGCAGTTCAATAACAAATTTCAAGTCAACCAATATTTTTGACAGTTATCCTTCGTGAAGTCTGTGACTATACCAACAAGATTTGCAAAAGCAGAGAGCATAGAAAATTGAAAAAAGAGATTCATTTTTATGGTTCAGACATATTACAAAACCTTGACCAGAAGGTCTCAAGAAAGTAAGGGAGGATTTGCAGTTTTAGAGTTTATTATCCAATTGAGAATCCTGTAGAGTATTTGATTAAGGAGAGAAGGCTATGTCTGAAAGGCAGAACGTCTAGTGAAACAAGCAGTAGGGTTCCAGGGTCACCATATGCATTGTAAATAATATTTTATAGTTTCTCATATGGCTCAGAGGATTAAGGCTTAACTTGCAAAATAACTATCTTATCTCCATGATATTTAACAACTATTTCAAGCTAAATTTCTAAAACATGGTCAACTAACCTTTCATGGGATAATGAAAAATATATATTTTGGCAAGAAAATCTATTAAAGTGATTTTTAGTACCCACAAGGATTAGCCCACAAAAACTATAATACTTTCTCTGTTAATCACCAACTCCAAAAGTGGGAAATTTGGCTTTTTCAATATAAATTTGATATGTGATCAATTATCAGAACATAATTATTAAATGGATTAAAAGGAGAATTTTGAAAAGAAGGATGATTCAAAAAGGCTTATACCTTCTTTTTTAGAAGAATGAGCATCAGTATGTCCTCTTACACAGAATATTATTAGCAAAAACTCCAAATAGCTATATAATGAAAGAACAGCCTTATTTCTTTTTTTTTTTTTCAATATTTCTCTACTCTGTACATCCCTCAAATCCAAGCAATACTGTTTTCAGTTTGAGGATTTCGTTAGAGAAATGGTACAAAGATGCAAGCTTCAGCCCAGTTCTTTTTCTTAAGGGGAATTGCAGTCTTTAGCCATTATCTTTAAACACAAAACACAATTGGTTCAGCATGCCAAACAAGGCAGGCCCACATGATAGTAGTTGTTCACCCCATAAAAAGCAGTGTGATCACCTACTAATTGTCTAATCAGTCTACGTTTACATAAATCAATTATCTTCAATTAACTACTCTAGGGTTCTGTTCTGAAGCTCTTCATGTTCTGGAGCTTACACTCATGTTATCTTGGAAGATCATCTTATCAAAACACTTAATTTAATTGACATTGTTGACATTAACTTCAAATATAAGCAGCTTCCACAGACTAAGAAAATCGTAAGCACTACGTATGTTTTTCTGAGTACAGATAATTGTGTCATTGTCCATGGGCAGAAACTTGGGAAAGCATCTGGTCATATAAAGCCCTAACAAAATGAATATCTTTTATAGCTGTAATTTATTATATTGTAATCATCTATGTTCATTCTAAAACTACATTTTAGAGAAAATACAACTTTTGCTCAATTCTTTTTAAGTGGCAGCAAGACTATCCTTCTATGCATATTTATATTCATTTATTTTCAAATTTCTCATACTCTAAGTTTCATTTCAAGGAATGGAGAAAGGTAAAGATATTTAAAATGTTCATTGAATAAATAGATACTGCTAAGGTTTTTCTTGAAATAATTAATGTTCACTTCAGCTACAGTATAGTAGAGACACAACTGAACAATTAGCATAATAGGAAAAACTGAAATATGCATATAAAACCATATTGCATAAATACATATATATTTCCTTACTTTTTCAGCTGAGAGGGTCTAGAAGCAATGACAACCCAGTAACAGTGAGCACACTTAGTGCCCAGAACTTGGATTACGATACCATTTTCCATTAAAAAGAACATGTGTTCCTTAGAGAAATAGCTGATTCAGTGATCCAGGAAATGTACAAAATGAGTTCACAGCATCTCATAGGAAGTGCCAGAAAATAAGGAGGTATTTAAAGATAAGCAAACAAAATTTTCAAATATACATCAATGTGACAACTATAATGTCCCAATGTCCAAAGTGGAAAAAATTTGAACAATAAACTAAATTAAGTATTATTGGGTTATAACCCAAAATATAAAATAAGTATCCATGAATCCATACTGATATAAACAAATGACTGAATAAGTAAGTAAATAAATAAGAAGTGACAAATCTCTCATGCAGAAAATTTTCAAATAATTTATATACACACACTCTCCACTCCTTAACTATGGACTGTGCATAGTGACTTCCTCCCAAAGTGTTCAGTATGAAAAGGAGAAAGGAAAGGTAAGTTTACAGTGGAGAAACCTGACAGATGGCTACCTCAGCCAGGGGATCAATACCAACAGCGATAAGTCGAATGGGTAATATGTATGCTTGATATGATGTAATGAGAACAGCACTTTACCTCTGTGGTTTTCTTCTTCCTTAAAACTCATCATCCCAGTCTGATCCTGAGAAAAGCATCACACAAATTTTCATTGAGGGTTAGTTTAAGGAACACCTGACAACTCCTCCTTAAACACTTCACGGGTGTCAAAAATAAGAAAATTCTGATAAACTGTCATAGCCAAGAGGAGCCCAAGGAGATAGCCAATGAAATGTAATGTGGCGTCACAGATGGGAAAAGAAAAAGAACATTAGGTAAAATTAAGAATTAATTTTAATGAATTAAGTGTGGGTGTTAGTTAATAAAAATATATTAATACTGGTCCATTAATTATAGTAAAGTTACCATCCTACTGTAAGAGATTAATAGCAGAAACTGGATGTGTGGAAATATGGGAACTTTTTGTAAGATCCCTGTAATTTTTCTGTAAGTTTTAATTATACTAAAGTAAAAAAATATATATTTTAAAAAGATATGGTTTGTGTCTTTTGTGAACAATAAGCAGTTTAGGTTAAGTGAAATGCAGCTCTGCTCTTTTTGTGTAAAAGCATTTTTAAATATTGATCCAACTAGGGTCCTGGCTTAAATCTTCCTCTGTAGATTCTTCTCTTTACTTTTCAGCCAGGTTTATGATTTCTTCCTGTCACTTCCACAATTCTTTGCATATACTTCTGCTAAAAAATGTATAACCTGACTAATGACATGCATTTACTTTTATCTCCCCCTGTAGATTTTGCCACTTTAGGGAGTCAATGAAATTGATTCATCTTTACACTGCAAGCTTTAGCACAGTGCCTAACATACAAGAGAACTGAAACATTTGTTGAATGTCTGTGTGTGTGTGTGCATATATATATATATATATATATATATATATATGAATAAATGTCTACCTGATGCCCTAAATCTAGATAAACTCATGGAAATCAAAAACTTGTTATCATTCACCAATAGGTCTTAAGTTGCTATAGGGAGGCAGAATACAGGGCAAACTACTAACAATTTTTGGCAATAGAATTATAACTGTGACCTTCATTTATGAGTGTTTTTATTGTCCATGGGTCAAACATAATGCACGTCTTAGTTGTCACACATAATTACAAAATTACTGAAAGTGACATTGATGTATGTAAGACAGTTTGTTTTGGCAGAATGTCTTTTTATAATTTAGCCATGATGGTCTTTTTAGCTTCATCTGCAGTTACTCCGATAAACCCTGTGTTCCAGATATATAAAACTGCTTTTTCCTTAAAATTGCATTCTTCTTCTTCTTCTTTTTTTTTTTGTAAGATTTATTTATTTTTTCCAGAGAGAGAAAGTGCATGCACATCAAAGTGCAAAGTAGGAGGGTGGACAGAGAGAAAGGGAGAGAGAAACTCACACAGCCTCCATGCTGAGCCTGGAGCATGAGGGGCTGCTTGATCTCATGACCCTGAGATCATGACCTGAACAGAAACCAAGAGTCAGAGGTTTAACCAACTGTGCCACCCAGGTGCCCCCAAACTCCATTCTATCTTGTAGAACACACACATACACTATTGCTTCTGGCTGGAATGCTCTTGTTATTTTCCCATTTTGGAAATTCCCTATTCACATTTCAAAACTAACCTTGAATTGGTGAATATAAAAAACACAATATGAGTTCTGACAAAACCATGTAGTAGTTGCCAAACATTTATAAATTTATTTCTAAATGTAATGATGAAAGTCTAGTTATATCTTTTATGAGTCCAAAATTGCTGAGATGAAAGTGTTCAGAAATGTCCTAAATTCTCTAATAAAACAGATTAGAAAATAATCGCTATGACCAAGAAATCCTAAGGACCAAATTGCAAATAATTCTTTTCTATTTAAAAAAATGTCGTATCCATATTTTGAGGGTTACAAATAGGTTATTAAAAATATAGTGAGTATAAATATAAATTTATATTTTTAACCTTCTTATTTTGATTTAAGTAATTATGAAAAATTCTTTGAAAATGGATTCCCGAATCCTCAAGATTTCAGTTGCTTTTTTTTTTTTTCTTTCATGCAGTCAATTTATACATTTTTCTTTGTGGGGGCCAAGTTTGGATTGCACTTGTCTCTGCTCTCAACCATATAGCAAAAATGTATCTCTTCTGATCAAACCCACCCTATTTTCTCATCTAAAATTGTACTGAAATGGAAATTTTTTGCTTGAACTTGACCTTCACCATTTCCAAGCCTCAGTTTGCCTATATACCAAGTTGTATATGTCAGGAACAAGAGATATGTCAGTGAACAAGACAAAATTCCTATAGTTAGGATCTTACATCACAGGACATAGAAGGGAAGAATGCGATAAATGAGTATATTAAGAAATATACAGGATAATACCAGAATAGAATGAAAACCCCATGACAATAACTTTGAATATATGAATGAGATTATCTCTCTAAAATGTGGACTAATATAATATATTTAAGAAAAATAAAAACTCATTGGGGTGCCTGGGTGGCTCAGTTGGTTAAGTGGCTGCCTTCGGCTCAGGTCATGATTCCAGGGTCCTGGGATTGAGCCCCTATTGGGCTCTCTGCTGAGCAGAGAGCTTTTCTCTCTCCCTCTGCCTGCCATTCTACTTACTTGTGCTCTCTCTCTCTCTCTCTGTCAAATAAATAAATAAAATCTTTACTTAAAAAAAAGAAAAATGAAAACTCATAACAGGTTGAAACCATTTAAGAAATTGATCCAAACGTAAAATACAGCTATAAAAAAAAGCACCAGGACAGTCTTAGGGTGATAGGGTGATGTAGAGTTTTAAAAACTTCTTAATGTTTTAAAATATGTACAGTTTTATTATCTTTAAAGGAACTAACATTCTCTACATTATACAAATAGTTTTCACGATGAGAAAAAGAAGGAAAGCACCTTGAGTGTTTTACAAGGATATGTACTAAAACATTCATTGGGAAACCCAAGAAGTTGAGAAATCAAAATTATGAATCCAATTCAGTGCTGAAATAGATGCAGTGATTTTAAAGAAAATATTACTAATTGAAGCCAGAACAAGCACACACACACACACACACACAGAGATGTATGTACACATTTCATGAAAAATATAAAAGCATGTATCTGGAGAACACGTTATGGTTAAATATTGAGGAAACTTTTTCTTTATATCATATTAACGGATTAAAAGGGAAAACATGTTATTTTAATAACAGCAGAAAACCATTTATTAAAATTTAGAAGAATAATTCACTTTTATGTATTCTGTTTTAATTTTTAGTTGAAATTTACCAAAATACTAGAAAAATTTGCATAACCTCCAAAATATAAGTCTTTAATCATTTAAAGGGGGTAAAAATTCCTTTCAGAAAATTAGAAGAAGATGAAATCTCCCATATGCTGATAAAACTGTTAAAATATACAGAAAACATTATAGCTCCTTGTGAAGCTATAGAATTATTCTATTTAAAGTCAAGAAAATGAGAAAATTCCCATTTTACCAATGGAATGAGCCAGCAAATTAGGATATGAGAGGAAAAATAAAAGCACAAAGATTGGAAATAAGTCAAAAAGATTGGAATCTGGATAAATTTTAGAGGACATAACTGTCTATATAGAAAATAAGAGTCTATGGGGTACATAAAATGCAATTTTATGTTCCCCACTCAGTGTAATTCTTCACCCCTAAAGAGCATAGTGAACAAAGTGACTTCTTTTCAACCGACCACTTTACGGAAAGGGTTTTAAAAAAAAGAACTTTGCAGTGGAGAAATGTGACAAACACTACCTCAAGCCAAGTGATCACCATTAATGTCAATAATGATAGTTATATTGATAGTAGGCCCTTGATAAGATGTGAGGAAATGACACAGTATCCCTGTGATCTTCCTCCCCCAAACCCATAACTCTGGTGTAGTCATTAGAAAAACATAAACAAATTTTACTTGAAACATATTCTAAAAATACCTGACTAGTACTCCTCAAAACATTTAAGATGATCAAAAAACAAGGAAAGTCTGAGAAAACAGCCAGAGATGGCTAAGGAGTCATTAGGACTAAATGCAATATGGTATCCCAGATATGATCCTGGAACAGAAAAATCACATTAGGGGAAACTAATAAAATCCATATAATGTATGGAACTTAGTTAATAACAACATGTTAAATATCGGTTCATTAAGTATTTATTCAGTAATTGTGACAAACGTACTATAATAAAGTAAGATATTAACTGGATTTGGGGGATATGAGAACTCTCTTAGCTTTTCCACTCTTCTGTACTCTACAACTATTATAAAATTAAAAGTTTATTATAAGTGCCCATTTACATTAATATTAAAAGATTTGATTCACCAAAGAGCAAACCTAATAAATATGTTGGTATTTTACAAAGACTATTGAAGATAGGGAAGGAAATAAATTAAGAACTTAGAAGGATATGCATGTGAAGACTAAATATTGTAAAAATAGATATTTCTCAAATCAGTTTGAACTACATGCAAAATTGTTATTGCATTTTCTTCAAAAAATTGATAAATGTGTTCTAAAATTCATATGGAAAAATAAAAACTAAGAATAGAGGTTGACCAAGCAAACAGAATAAATTGCTTCTAAGATACCTACAGTTATTTGGGTTTTTGGTATATGTCAGAAGTGGCATTTTGGAGCTGGGAGGAAATCTTGGTTATTCACTATATTGTCTGAGGTAATTGCCCACCCACATGGGATGGGAGTAGTGATACGTAAAATCATGCCTCACACCAAACTGAAAATAAATCCCAGGTAAATTAAACAGGTGGAAATGTGCATACTGAAATTATAAAATAATTTAAAAGAATATAAGAGAATTGCTTCAATCATATCAGATAATTACCAACACACGAGGTGAGAAAAATCTTTCACCTGTAGGTGAATGGAAACATTGCTATGAAATCTGAAAGTACCCACTCAACTAGAATTTCCAAGACATAGTCTCACACTGAGTTAGAAAAAAGAAATACAGCAATCTTTCACAGAAATGCTTTTATAGAATGATGTTTCCAAGTTTTGGCTTGACTATAAGAATATTGAATTTTCTTACACTATTATGCCATTGGTTAAACATTATCCAGGTTTCTCACCCACTTTTCTCTATTACTGGTTTTGTGATAAGGGGGCAGTGTCTCTGCAAACCACATTTTTCCTTTGACAGCTGACTCCTCTTGGCTCTAACAACAGAGAATGCCTGGAGACTAGCAGCTGGAGAAGGAAGAAGGAACACACAGTCCCTCTTGGAGCATAGTTTTTTGTTGTTGTTGTTGTTGTTAATTTAGTTTTGTTGTTGTTGTTGTTGTTTTTTCTTTCCACACTTGCACTAGTAGTTTATTCCAATTTTCAGTTTGCCAGAAATTGCTAAACCAGCTTTGCGCATGCTCTCTGAGATGATAGTCCAAGCCCCCTGGAGGTTGTACAAGGTCTGGCTCCCAACTCCCAGGGGCTCCTCTCTCAACCTGTAAACGTCAATAATTCTAACACTTCCTCGTGGTAGCTGCTTCCTACTGTTTCTATGTGTTGGTATGTCCATTCTCCATTTTTGCCTTTTTAATTATTCTATAGCTGGTGAATGATTCTTTATATTGATTTATGTCTGTTAAAATAACTGGAGCTGTTTTCCCTTTCCATACCTTTAACTGATCAAAGAGAGTAAGTTTTAAAGTTTGGGTTGGTTTGAAGAATATTTTTCCTGCACTAATAATTTTTCTGTTATTTATTCCTAGAAAATTAAAATTACATTGGATACCTTAAACCTAAAAAGTGATTCAAAGATGTGGTAGACTTTTAATAGTAAATAAATATCTATTAATTCTAGAGAACATACTTGCCAGAAAGCTAAACTGTTGCCGTATGAAGCTTTTGTCAAGGAAGAAGGTTGAAGACCCATAAACAGTCAGAGGGGTAAGTGTAAGTTTGGTGCCTATGTGATTCATCAACGTCTTGATTAGCAGAAAGAAGTTTGAGTAATTATTTACCACATAATTGGATCCATATAATATACTACCAGTATACTATCCTATACTTTTAAATTGCATGTTATTTATTTAAGACCTTTGCAACATGGATTTTTTTTCACGGTTTGTGAGCAGATATGGTATTTTTAATTGTATATTTAAAACAGTTTAAAGACCTCTTGTGAGATTATCATATTGGCTTCTTGATTTTCCTTCATGGATTGTGTTAATTAACTGTTAGTCTCTCAAGCATATGTTATAATTTAGTGCAGTAGCATATAAAATTTTATGTAGGATTCAGTGTTCATAATATTCTCATAGGATCCACTGTACCACCGAATTTAAACTAATAATACTGAAAAGGATGTTTACCTTCAAGATCCCTGTGGCACTTTAAAAGATCAATCAACTTGGCACTTTTGAAAATTTAAATTAAATTGACGATGTCTCATTACACTCTCTTTGATGATTATGATTGCATAGAAGTAGAATATAAATCTTAAGGAAACTAGCTCTGAAAGACTAATAGAAAACATGATAGATGATGAATGTAGACATTGTGACTTTTGTTTGACTCTGAAAGAATAATTAATCATTTTAATTTTCTCTTCATTGATATCTGAAGTACACCTTGTGAACTAGAAAAATATTAAAAGAAATACAGCTGAATTTTAAATATCCAAATTATATATTTACTTATAATGCTAGTTTATTATTAAAAATAATTTTAGGATTATTCCAAAATTAGTTGATTTTTAGATAATAAACTATTTTAATATATATTCCATATCATCTAAATATCAGTGTATAAGTGATGCCTCTAAAACAGTATTAAAAAAATAAAAACCAATGCTACCGCTTAAACAATATTTCATAAGATATCACTTAATGGTAATTTCTTTTCCTTAAAATTTCTTATACAGTTTGAAGGAGAAAAAAATTAAGCATCTTAATTGATGCAAAAGGACATTTTCTAAAAATCAATATTCATTATTGACTTTTCAACCTTCGTAAATTCAAATTAGAATATTTTCTGTGTCTAAGATACCTATTTTCAAATTACATTCTACATCTTAATCACTATGAGAGTTATGATAATCCTACAATTTGAAGCTCTAGCAACTTCAAAAAATAAGATAAAATTATGAGGTAAAATTGAGTGGATAAGGCAAACCAGTCATTTTCATCTAGTAGCTATTTTGCATCTTTTGGCGTCAAGCAGTTAAAACTGTATTTTAAAAGGGATCATATTAAGAATGGCAAAAAAAAAAAGATAATATATTTAAAAATAAATTTATTAGAAAATAAGCCACACCAATATGAAAAAATGCATAATAATTTATTGATAAACATAAGCCATGAGAGACAAAAAAAAAATCAAGGGAATAAAAATACTGTGAATTCCGAAATTATATTAGAATCTGAATGGGATTTTTAAAATTTATTTGGCAGGGGCGCCTGGGTGGCTTAGTGGGTTAAAGCCTCTGCCTTCAGCTCAGGTCATTGTCTCAGGGTCCTGGGATCGAGCCCCACATCAGGCTTTCTGCTCAGCAGGGAGCCTGCTCCCTCTCTCTCTCTGCCTGCCTCTCTGCCTACTTGTGATCTTTCTCTGTCAAATAAATAAATAAAAATCTTAAAGTTCTTAAATATTTAAAAAAAAATTCATTTGGCAAAAAACATTGGAAAAATAAGTGGTTCCTGCGGCATGCACAGCTTTCCCAGTACTCGGTTCCCAGAGCAAGATGGGTTTCTCTGGCACCGAGCTGTGGGCGACACTCAGTCTCTGGAATCTTCCCCAGCATCCACTCTCCCCCATAGGTTGTTCCGTGGCTGAGCATCTCCAGCAAGACATCATCTTTTGAACCAACTTCCCTGATATCCCCCAGTAGGTGTTGGAAGACTGTGGCCTGTATGCCAAATCGAGCCCACTAGGTGTTTCTATAAGTACAGTTTCACTGGAAGCTAGCCATGCCTACTCCTTTAATCGGTTGCCCTGGGGTCTTTCGGACTAAGCAGAGCTCATTCGTTGTGACAGAGTCTGTGTGACCCACAAAGCCTAAAATGTTTACTTCTTGGCCTATAAAGAAAAGGTTGCCAATCCTTGCCCTAGAAGATGAACGTCCAGCAACATTCGTTGGTCAGATTTCCAACATTCCGCTGGGCTGTGCTCTCTCCAACAAGATTTGATCTAACCTCCGGCAGGAAGGGCTTCCTCCTCGTGAGCTCTAGCTCAGTCTCCAGGGGCAGTAGCTACTCTTTATATCCGTGATTCCCCCATTTCCTAGAGTTCTCTGTATTTCTTACTAGTCAATCCCTCCTCACTCCAATTCCCTGTTATAATCATTCCTTATAGTAAAATTTTTCTGTTCAAATTATTCTATGGTGTTTTGTTTCCTCACTGGATCCTAGATTGATACATAAACGTACCATTTTTCCTCCTTTTATTTTTAATCTGTATGTTTCATTTATTTAAAGTAAGTTTCTCATAGACAGCATATAGTATGTTATTCATTCATTCTTTCTAATGCAGTCTAACCACTTGTGTATTTTACATGAGGCATGTGACCATTTATTTTTAGTGTAATGTATTAATATGGGTGGATTCTAGTTTTTCATCTTTCTCTTTGTTTTCTCTTTTTTCCAAGTGTTTTTTTGCTTCATGTTTTCCTCTTTTTATGCCTTCTTTTGGATTAATTAGGATTTTTAGGATTTCTTTTGTTTATTAATGTTTAATAATCATCATTTTATATATTTTGTCTAGTTTTCTACTTGCTTATGACAGGAAAAGGAGTCTGGTCCATATTACTACATCAGAGTTAGAAGCTCGAGTCCGAAAGGGTTTCTTTTTAATTCTGGATATAATTTTGATACTATATATACATATAAAATATAGATATTTCTAGATTCGTATGAAATTACTTAGGTTTCACATAAAAGAATAAATATTAAAAACAGGAAATAATGATAAATGGGTGAATAAATGCCAATATTTGGTGGGGGGGGGGGAGATTTCTGCTTGAGATCTCTCTGTTCCTTGACATGACAAGTCATTTTCCATTGAAACCTGAATGTGTTGAGTATTGTGGTACAAGATTCAGGATCACATTTGAATCTCATGATTCAGCAGGCCTCCTCCTCTATTACTCCTTATTAATTCTATTACTTCTTATTAGTCTTATGGATGAAGATGAATGTCACCTTATAGATGAAGATGGTTACTACCACGTAGGTGTGGACATAGGCTCCCATGTGGTCTCCAGTGACAGTGGTGGGACAAGAGGTAGGGACATGACTTGTTCCTTCTTGGAGGTGGTGACTGTCTGGGCTCCAATGTCATGAGCTCTACCTCAGCCCCTAGAGGTGATAGCTGCCACTCTACTTTCTCTGACAGGAGTGTTGGGGCACCTCAGCAGACTGGCAAGTGTGGATGTCTAGACTCTCCATTTAGCCTTTGCTGACACAGCTGAGAGAAGGTCACAGATTTTGTTTCTTTATGTTTGTCTGTTTTGTGTATTTGTTTGCAGTAGATTGGTTATTGTTTCAAAGTTTTCTGTGTTGCTAGGCTCTTTCCTGGATTTTTGGTCAGAGAGGTCAGGCTTTTGTGGGGTTTTTTTGGTGGTGGTGGTGGTGGTGAGGTGTTTTGTTTTGTTTTGTTTTGCCACATCTGTTAGCATTTCTGGGTGTCCAGCTTCAATTCTTTGTCCAGATAAATGAGGAGAAAAGAAAAATCTATGGAACTTCACACCGTATCAGTCCTCAGGTGCTGAGGTTCCTTGCCACTGTGCCTCCTTCTCTCCACCTCTCACAGACCTTTCATATTTGTGTTATGTATGATGTTTATAAGGTTACACTGTATTAGCTAGAGAGAGAAGAAAACAAATCTAGAAATTAGGATGACACCGTTTTGAAAGAAATACAGCCATTCTTTTCTCCATACGTTTGCAAGGACAAATGAGAAAAAAATCATCAAGAAAACTGAGAACTCCACTGCAGTTTTTGTTTGTTTTTCTGCCTGCAGAGAATCTGCAATCTAATTATCTTTAGAATGACACAGAAGGTTGTTCCAAAAGTTGCATCACTGCTGGGATATGGGACGACTCCGTGCTCTTTCCAGCACGCCACTTTTCATATTCCACCATTAGAACCAGGGTAAAAATGAATAGGTCACATCCAGGCCAGGGGCAGTCAAAGTGAAATCAGAGAGATGACAATTGTGTTTTTGTTTTTACTCTGGGATGATGTTGGCCTTTGCTGTTACCTTTTCTTTCTGTAGGCTTCTCTTCAGTAGCTCCTCTAAATCCTCCGGAGGTCCCTGCTTTCTGTGTGCTGCTATTACAGACGGCAGCATGGCTGTGACGTGTGGAAATGCTTCCATGTCTATTCATCCTTCTGCTCAATTAAATGTACTTAACCTGTTTCTCTCTCAAGGGGCTCCTTATGACAGCTAATTATCTAATTCAAACTGATAAGACACCGGGTTGTTAAACCTCCCAAGTCATATACTTTGATTTAACGAAGATTTTTCTGAAGGTCACGTCATAACTCAAAGGAGTTTCTGAAACAGGGATGTTAGGCCTGGTGCTAGGCCCATGGGGATGGTGAGTTATTGGAGAGATTGATTTTGTGCTTAAAGGATACAGTATCTCATAACTTATAACTCCTATGTGGTGCTCTGTCTCTGATGGAGGACTGCTTGTCCACTGCTACGTGCCAGGGAACCAGGATGCTTCTGGGAGAACTCAGCCTCTGTGCCCCTTCTCTGTGTATTGGAGGTGCTGAGAGAGCAGGGCATTACTGGCAAATAGAAATTTACCCCTGCATGCACTGTACCTTCTCCCCCCTTCCCTATTTTGAATTGGCACTGAAGCTTATGTTAAGTAAAATTTTGGTAGGGCAAAAGAGAAGATTGGTTTTGGTTTTGGTTCTGTTTTCTTTCTGTAATCTATTAAAATCAATACTATGATCCACTCCCTTGAAGTTACTTTTGATGGAAGCAACCGTAAAGTCAGAATCCTGGTAAAATCAAAGCAACAAACAAATTGCATCTGTAGAGACGAGACTTAAGATACTAAATGAATTAGTCAAATCATCGTTCTCTTTATTCTCACTTACTCCCTCAGTTAATGCTTTTTTCTTCTCTTACTCCTTCCGCTTTTTCTGCCTCCTTTTTCTCACATGCCTTTGTTCTTCCCTCTCCTGCCCTCCTTCTCAATTCCACAAATGCTTTCTCTAAATGAAGACGAGCTTGGCTGTTGATCATTCTCTTAGTCTTATGTTTACCTATAGGGAGGAGTGAGTTATAAGCCATGGACTTCAGGTTATTCATGATAGGGTTTTGGCATTCTTGCTCTGGATACTGCCCCATCCTTCATAGTACCAAGGTTTAAGTCCTGCAAGCATCACATAACTAAACTAAGCATCACTTAATAGCCCTGGACTCTTGCACTTAAAACATAATCTTAGCCTAAGTTCCTTTTCATCCAACAGATTTGTTTTGTAATGCTGTATCTATTGAAGGAGACAGGTATGTTAAACTATTTCCAGTAAGAAAGCATAGATCACAAAAAAAGCTTACAAAGAGGAGTGCCTGGATGGCTCAGTCGGCTAAGTGCCCGACACTTGGTTTCCGCTTAGGTCATGATCTCAGGGTCAGGAGACTGCAGGCATCAAGCTCCAGGATCAGCAGGGAATCTGCTTGAGATTCTCTCCTTCTGCTTGTCCCCCAACTTGTGTACACCCTCTCTCTTTCTCTCTCTCAAATAAATAAATACATCTTTTTAAAAAGGCTCACAAATACATTTTTAATAGGGTTTTTTTGGAAAGAAGTCACTAGTGCACATGTTTTAGAACTGGGAAATACTTTCTCCCCTCTTTAACAGTTAAGCAAAGAGCCCATTATTGTTAAAGGAAGGCTAAGTTCATCTTTTAAAAAGATTTATTTATTTATTTATTTATTTGCCAGAGAGAACCCAAGCAGCGGAAGCAGCAGGCAGAAGGAAAAGCAGACTCCCCGCTGAGCAGGGACTGCCCTCCCTTGTTTTGACTCAATCCCAGGACCCTGGATCATGATCTGAGCCGAAGGCAAATGCTCAACCCAGTGAGGCACACAGTTGTACCAGTTCATCTTTTTTTTTTTCTTTTTTTTTTAGATTCAATTTATTTATTGTGGGGGAGAGTGCAGAGGGAAAGGGAAACAGAAGCGAAAGCAGACCCTCAGCCAAGCACAGAGTCCCGTGGGGGGCTTGATCTCAACCCTGAGATCATGACCAGAGCAGAAACCAAGAGTCGGTTGCTAAAGGACTGCGGCACCCAAGTGCCCCAGACTAAATTCATCTTCATTTGATCATTCTTACACTATTTGACACTTTCATTGCTCCCCTTCCATGTGTAAGTCACCATGTCAGGAAAGGTACACAGGCTCTAATCCAAACAACAAGTTTATTGAGGTAGACTTTCAAAACTCATTCTAAGTACTGAGGAAACCGAGGTTTACAGGACTTAAGGTACTTGTCCCTAAGTTATGGCTACAAATGGCAAAGCTAGAATGCAAACAGAATTCCGTCTGACTTGTTCCACACCTTTGACTGCTTCTCTGTCTGTGAAACACAGTGAAGTATAAATTGTAGCAACACTTCAGGGCCCATGCAAATCATGTTTTAAGTATATAATCGCAAAGTGAATTTGGTGGCTAGAACTACCCATATGTGCCTAGCGATGTAAGAGGTAGCCATTCAGAATGGCAGTTTTAAATATGACTTGTGAATGATTCAGAGAGAGATCTTGCTCTCTCTGCTGTCAGCCTATCTCCACTTGCCCTTCTCCTTAAGCTGGTCTAAAGGAAAGGTGAAACAAGGTTACTCTCTTCGACTAATGTGACTGCGTGATCAGCTCTGCTGAAAGTTTTAGCAAGGCAGCAGATTGAATGTAACTGCAGGAATCAGATTGAGGATTATCTATAGATTTCATTTTCTGTCTTCCCCCAAGAAAATAAAAAGTTGGTTATATCTGTATCAAATTTATCTCTTTCTTAACTAATTTATTCAGTTATTAGGATTTCTGTAATACTTCTAGATATGTCAGAATATTTTAGAATGTAACATCTTGAATGTGAGAATTATATCTGTTTAAATGGCTCCCTATAAAATGTGTTTACATGATCGTATTAAGGTGATCGAAAGGATTCTAAAATGTTAGCTAACACATTTAAGAATTGATTGTTTATCTTTAAATATGACATCATTACATTAAAAAAGCACCTTAAGAAATTTACTGGTATAAATATAACTTTAATTTATTTCCTTTTTTTCCTATTTTTAATTTTGTATCTTTGGGATCAGCTACAGAATTCACTTTTACTATTGACAGATTGTATAGATGTGTATTTTTTTAAGAAAACGAATGTATAAGTATACATTCATCTATGTGGTAAGTCCAATATTATACCTATCACACAATTTCTAACAAAAAGTAAACAAGTGACAAATAGACTACAAACTGAAAGACTTTAAGATAATCACAAGTAAGAAAGATTGAATAAATTAAGAAAATAGTACTGTAGTTTTGATTTATTGTTTTACATAATACTCATTTTCAAAAGAACAATTCACACACCTTATTTTTACTCTCAAGTTTGTTCACATAAACACACATTAGAACAAAACATTAGCATTCAGTTTGTAGATCAAATTAAATTCTAAACATATTGCTGCCCTTGAATCCTATCTATAAAAAATATACATCTACTGTGGCCCTTCTTTTTAAGAGCACTCTGTGTCCATGGGAACATCATTTAAACTCTCTGAACTTCTGCTTCCTCTTCTTTAAAAAATGATAATAATCACCAATCTGGTATATCTCAAAAGTTGTTTCAGGACCAAAGATCCTAATTATAAATAAAAACTCCTTGAAGAACTATAAATAACACTCTGCAAATGGGGGTTATTACAATAAATATGCAAACTCAATTGTTAGTCATTTTTATAATTTCTTGATGGTCACTGGAATAAAATTCCAAATAAATGACTGTAGTTTTCCTTGTTTGTTTCAAGTTTTTATTTACACTCCAGTTAGTTGGCTTATAGTGTAATATTAATTTTAGGAGTAGAATTTAGTGACTCATCACTTACATATAACACACAGTGCTGATCACACCAAGTGCCCTCCTTAATGCCCATCACTCATTTAATTCCTTCCTCCACCCACCTTCCCTCTAGCAACCCTCAGTTTTTTCCCTATATTTAAGAGCCTGTTTTATGGTTTGCCTCTCGTTTTCCCCCTATGCTCATCTGTTTTGTTTCTTAAATTCCATATGTAAGTGAAATCATATGGTGTTTGTCTTTTTCTGACTTATTTCATTTTACATAATATACTGTAGCTCCATCCATGTCATTGCAAATGGCAGTATTTCATTTTCTTTTTGTGACCGAGTAATATTCCATATTTCACACACACACACACACACAGCCCTTCTTCTTTATCCATTCATCAGTCAATGAACATTAGGGCTCTTTCCATAATTTGGCTATTGTTGATAATTTTGCTATAAACATTGGGGTGCCCCTTCAAATCAGTATTTTTGTATCTGTTGGGTAAATACCTAGTAGGGCAAGTGCTGGATCTAGGGTACTTCTATTTTTAACTTTTTGAGGAGCCTCCACAATGTTTTCCAGAGTGGGTGCACCAGCTTGCATTCCCACCAACAGTATAAGAGTGTTCTCCTGTCTCTGCACCCTCTCCAACATCTTTTATTTTCTGTGCTATTAATTTTAGCCATCTTCATAGGGCTGAGGTGATACTTCATTATAGTTTTGATTTGTATTTCCCTGATGATGAGTGATGTTGAGCACGTTTTATGTGTCTGTTAGTCAACTGAATATCTCCTTTGAAAAAATGTCTATTCATGTCTTCTGCTCATTTCTTAACTGGATTATTTGGTTTTTGGTTGTTGATTTTGATAAATTCATTATAGATTTTAGATACTAACCCTTTATCAGATCTGTCATTTGCAAATATCTTCTCCCATTCCATTGGTTGACTTTTAGTTTTGTTGATTGTTTCCTTCACTGAGCAGAAGCTTTTTATCTTTTTTTTTAATTTTTTTTTTTTTAGATTTTATTCATTTATTTGAGGGAGAGAAAAAAGAGAGAGAGTTAGCAGAGTGGGAGAGTGAGAGAAGCAGACTCCCTATTGAGCAGGGAGCCTGACATGAGGCTCTATCCCAGGACCCTGGGATCACGACCTGAGCCGAAGGCAGACACCCAACCAACTGAGCCACCCAGGGATCCCAAGACTTTTTATCTTGACAAAGTCCCAATAGCACTTTTTGTTTGTTTGCTTGTTTTTTGTGTGATTTTTGTTGTGATTTTTATTCATTTTTTTGTTTTACTTTTTCCCTTGCCTCTGAAGACAGATCTAGTAAAAAGGTGCTATCCTGCCTGTCTTCTTGGGTAGGATTTTCATGATTTCCTGTCTCACGTTAAAGTTTCTCATCCATTTTGAATTTATTTTTGTATATGGTGTAAGGAAGTGGTCTGGTTTCATTCCTTTGCATGTTGTTATCCAGTTTTCTCAAAACCATTTGTTGAAGCAACTGTCGTGTTGTCCATTGGATATCCTTTTTTGCTTCATCAAAGATTAGTTGACCACAGAGATGTGGGTCTATATCTGGACTCTCTATTCTGTTCCATTGATCTGTGTCTGTTTTTGTGCTAGTACCATACTTTCTTGATGATTACAGCTTTGTAATAGAGCTTGAAACCTGGAATTGGGATGTATCCAGCTTTGCTTTTCTTTTTCAACATTACTTTAGCTATTTGGGATTTTTTGTGGTTCAATACAAATTTTAGAATTGTTTGTTCTAGCTCTGTGAAAAATGATGGTGGTATTTAAATAAGGATTGCATAAATGTATAGTTTGCTTCAGGTAGTATAAACATTTTAATAATATTTGTTCTTGCAATTCATGATCATGAAATTTTTTCCCATGTCTTTGTGTTATCTTCAATTACATATACATAGACACATATATATATATATTTATTTTTTTGGTTACTCTTCAACCATTGAAATCACACATTTTCATGTGTATTTCTATAAAATAGTAATAAAATGCTAGCATTGCTTAGTGTGATGATAAGTCACAGTATAGAATACACCTTTCTATTCATATATTTCATTAGTATAGCAACCAGTATTTATAATAAAAAATAAAAAGAATGATTCCTGGGGGAGGATCAGTTATTAATGTGGGTAAGGTAGATATAGATACTTCTCTTTATGTTTATGAACAAAAACAAAAAGCTTACTTCTCTAAATTTTATGTGAAGGTATAATGTATATCTACAAGGTAGATAGATAGATAGGTACAGATGTTAAATAAGCACATAATTTATGTTATTTTTATTAATATTCTATTTATATCTAATTCAAGCATGTAATGAAGGTTTATCTCTGGGAAAATAAAATAGTAAAGAGATCCACTAAGACACACTAATTTTACTTATTTATAAAATATTTTATTTTATAGAAGTACAGATAACATCTGTCATAGCTTATTTTTTAAAAAAATCAATTGAAGAAATAGCAAATTATATATATTGATTTATATACATATATATATATATAAAATTATTATGCTTACCTCCTTATGATAAATTTCTAATATGTTTTGGAAGAATTAGTCTCTCTCCCCTGTGTTTTCATTAATGCATTATAATGTTTATTAAAAGAATGTAATTTCATATATATACCCTTCACTTCATACAGATTAGATTCTTTGAGTGCAGGAAATGTGATTTTATTTTATTTTATTTTTATCACTAGAAGCTACTCCACTTCTTAGATGCAGAGGTACTTAAAAATATTTGTATGCTGTGAAATTAGACAAAAGTAGCAAGCAGAATCAATATGGAATTAAACATATTTAGCATTAAAAATGGATAATCCCTGGGGCGCCTGGGTGGCTCAGTGGTTTAAGCCTCTGCCTTCGGCTCGGGTCATGATCTCAGGGTCCTGGGATCGAGCCCCGCATCGGGCTCTCTGCTCAGCAGGAGCCTGCTTCCCCCTCTCTCTGTCTGCCTCTCTGCCTAGCTCTGATTTCTCTCTGTCAAATAAATAAAATCTTTAAAAAAAAAAAAAAAAGGATAATCCCTAACAGGAAAAAACAGAAACACTAATAAATAAAAAGAACCAAAAGGTACAGGAATTTAGAACTATTTTTTAAAGCCACATAGTCATATCTCTTTTGCTCCCTAAATATTACTAATTCACAAGGCAATACAATAAATCATGTTAGGTTTTGATGATTCAGCCAAATGAGAAGGCTGAAAATCATTTCAAAAAATTTATTTTCTGGGGACAGTGAAGTATTGTACTATAATAAAAATCTCTCAAAATATTACTAAAATACATCTACTGAAAATAAGAAATTATTTTTATTTTCTTCTAATATTTTCTAGAGTGATTTTTATCTATGTGATTTATTTTTAAAAATTTACTCGTATTTTGTTATTTATTTATAGTGTGTAGTTTGGGAGCTTACAAAGTAAGGACTCATTTACCTAGTGAAACTACTTATGTGGTGTTCAGCAAATGCAAAGGTGAGTAGGAGGATGTGTGCTCACATGTGTGAAAACACTCAATAATCTTTTCTGAATATGTAAAAAAAGAAGAGCTATTAGTAAATGGTTATAAATTGAATGAAGATTTAAATTAGGTTTCATATAATTAGTCATCTTTTTAAGAAGTAGTTTATCTGTGAGGAATTGAAATATAAAAATTCAGGCTCTAAGATACTTTACCAGACATACAAACATTTAGAAAAGTACCTTATTGGCTAACTGATATATTTAATAAATGATTTCCATTCTCATTCAGTCACATTTTCATTAGTATGAAAATGTGAACACTTTGAAGCTTGATTAGTGGTCTTAAGGAAAATAAAGTTACCTTTTTAATCTCAGAGTTAACTGTGAGGCAGAATGAATGTTCTAATTACCTACGGGGCTGAAATTATTCATGCATGACGAAGATTTAATTGATCCAGATGCATCCTATAAGTAGAAGACAAAACCAGCTCTAAGGGAGTCTTTCTTCTGAAGAGCTAATGGAATTCTGTATTTGCAATAGAGGGAATAAAGAACTTTACTTTTCTTATAATGTCCTAATTTGCTCAGTAATGCTTAATAAATTATATCTGTCTCAAGGGTTGATTCTTCAACCTCAATTCATTCGTATGAACACAGATACTATATTTTCACAGATTTTGACATATCCTCTTGGAGTTAGCAAACATTTTTCTAAAGGGTAGGTGAGGAAATATTTTAGGCTCTGGACCACATGGTCTCTGCTACAATTGCTCAGCTTTGCTATTGTGTAGAAAGCAATCATAGACAACACTTAAAGGAATGATTCAGCTGTGTTACAATAAAACTTTATTATAGAATAAGAAACCTGAATGCAGGCCATTAGTGACAACTCATTGGAGTAAAGCCTATCTCTGCTAACATAACTAGAAAGTCTAAGGTTTTGAAATAATTTTTTTCTGCTACTCATTTAGCTCATTCTTTATAACATCAAAGATATAAAGTTCCAATGAAACAGTATTCATAAAATTTCAATATATTCAACATTGAATATGTTGAACGAATTATCACATGGCTTTTCATAATAGGGAGTATTAGTTTTAAAAAGAGTAGATATTTTTGTAAGATTGTTCTTTAATCCATGTAATTTCTAAGTAAACCAGATATTCTGAGTGCACTGCATATTTCCAAGCATGATTTAGAGGATTTAAGCATGTTCAGTCAGTCATTCTTGAACAAATAATGAATACCTTAAAGAATGCATGCAACTTCCAAAAATGCTAGAACCTATTAAGATAATGGATAAAGGTGATTTATTTCAGCTTATTGAGAGATTGAATATATAAAAAGACAATGGCCAGGCTGTATAAGATAATAGAACTCTGACCCACAATCTCTACAGCAACCAACTTTAAGAAGGCAAACCACAGCATCTGCATTAAATGGCACAGAAAGATCAGAACTAATCAATGATGACTAGCTTTCCTATTTTTTGCCCCTCCTTCCAATATAGGACTAAGTAGAAAAAAATCAAATATGGTCCCACAGTTTTTTGAAAATGGATATAATAAAGATACTAGAAATTGTCTTTCTCATTTCAGTTCTTAATTCCAAAGATGTTTGTAAGCAACATGTATTGAAAGTCACTTTGATACTTCAAATTGATATTTTCTGACTTCCATTTCAATTTATAGTATATTTCTATTAATATATTCATTTTCTACAAAAGTACAGTCCAGTTAATAAGTGCTTTACATAACACATTATGGCTGAGTTATGTGGGAGGAGTTGGTATTCTAAATCTCTTAGAATAAAGGAATCATATATTTAAATTTAAAAATTATGTATATATTCATCTTTCTGTATATAATGAATATTGAATAACTTCAATAGAATGCTAAGGATTTCATGAGAAGCAAATACACTAAGGGTTAGAAATTCCCTGGAAATTTTTATCAGAAAGGAAAAAATTTGCATTTATATATTTACTGATCACATTTTTTTATCAGAAGTAGTTATATTTTATCTTCAGTGCGTAATAGAGGAATTGAAAATATTAGTAATAACAGATATGTATTTTGTGAAATATTTTCTGTCTGTCATATGAAAATGAAATAAGAATACACACTGATTTTAGGGACCACCTGGGTGGCTTAGTTGGTTAAGCCTTCTACTCATGATTTTGGTTCAGGTCGTGATTTCATGGGTCTTGAGACTGAGCCCACCTGGAACTCCAGGGTCAGTGGGGAGTCTTCTTGAGATTCTCTCCGTCTGCGCATCCCCCCACTCACATGCATGCACTCTTTCTCTCTCTAAAATAAATAGACTTATTAAAAAGGAATACCCTGATTTTAATTTTGTCTCTGAATCTGTCCTTTAATTATATGATGTAATAGATTTACCTACTTCTTTATGTTAAAAACCATAATGTCTCATGTACTTAAACCGATACAAAAAAAATTTTTTTTGGAAAATAACAAAATTTATGTTTTGGGGGCTATCAAAGTAACAAAAGGAATTTTCTCCTATGGAAAAAATCACTGCTTTATTTGAATCATGTTTAAGATTTATATTGTCCAATATTTTGGATGACTCTCATGTGAAGATTTATACACTTAATAAAAATCATAAAATATTAGTGCTGGTGGACACTGAAGTTAGTTAGTCTGAGTCCATTTCACCAATAATTAAATTGAAAGCCTGAGAAATGAGTGACTTGACAAAGGTCAGAAATCCAGTTATCAGTTGACTTTAGATTGAAAACCAGGATTTGTACATTTTTTTCTATAATCTATTGTTCTTGAAATAGATCAAATAATGATTGTAGAAGATATGATAGGTGAAGTTTAATTATCAAGAGGAAATGAAAACTAACCTTTATTTAGGACTTTTCATAAGTCAGACATAACAGAGCCCTTCAACATGGACCATCTTATTTAATCTTCCCAATAGCCTTATTAGGTAAGTTTTCTTTTCTTTTTTTTTTTTTTTAATATTTTATTTATTTGACAGAGAGAAATCACAACTAGGCAGAGAGGCAGGCAGAGAGAGAGGAGGAAGCAGGCTCCCCGCGGAGCAGAGAGCCCGATGCGGGGCTCGATCCCAGGACCCTGAGATCATGACCCGAGCCGAAGGCAGAGGCTTTAACCCACTGAGCCACCCAGGCGCCCTGGTAAGTTTTATTTTCCATACCACTTTACCATCAACAAAACTGGAACCTAAAAAGATTTTAGGCCCCATACCTAATAAGCATCAGACACAAAACTGGAAGCCAGGCAATTGGGACAGAGATCAAATACCTTTAGACTCCATCCATTAATGCCATCCATTAACCAGCCTCAAATTGGTCCGCTTGGCCTAACAGCAAATGTATTGTCTTCTCTTTAAAACACACCGTCCAGGGGCGCCTGGGTGGCTCAGTGGGTTAAAGCCTCTGCCATCAGCTCAGGTCATGATCCCAGGGTCCTGGGATCGAGCCCTGCATCGGGCTTTCTGCTCAGCAGAGAGCCTGCTTTCCCCTCTCTCTCTCTCTCTGCCTGCCTCTCTGCCTACTTGTGATCTCTGTCTGTCAAATAAATAAATAAAATATTTTAAAAATAATAATAATAAAATAAAATATACTGTCCAACACCCAGTTCTAAAAAATGTGCCAAAATTGTAAGACTACTTGTATGCAAGTACTGACACATAGTAAACACGGAGTAAGATCCTCTGTTCTCCACTTGCACAAATTTTTCCAGGTTATCAAACATGTTTGGGTCTCAACACACTAGAGAAGTGGTATCTAGTGCATTCATCTCCATCCTGAAAGAGTAAGAATGACTTGGCTTTTCTGCCACACAAGGACCAGATCTGCATGAAAGTATTATTATTTCTCCATTTTGGAAATTCTCTTTCAGGATGAAGTTAAACCATAATTAGTTAGGGAGATTAGCAATAACAACAATTAAAAAAAAAAAGTCCTTCCATTCCATTCTGTGAAAAAACATAGAAGACTATAAAATAATCATAATCCTAATTCCATGACTTCAAAAACTTATTTTCAATGATATTAAGAACCTTGAAAATATAGCTTACCTTACAGGAACATGCCAGGAAAAGAGAAAGACCTGTTGTTGACAGCCTTGGTACTATCTTCAGTCTACTGTGCAGTGACTAAAAGGAGCTTCGTTTTATAACTGATGTGATATCTATGCCTTAGAAGTCAGAACCACCACTTTGGAAATGATACTGTATTTCTAGAATGAGTATTTGAGTCATAGTACTAATCCTTGGATATTCCACATCATGTCAGTATGCCTTTAATGTTAATATAATTGAAAAACTGAAAATTTCAAGCAAACACAAAATATGCACAATATTAGATAGCAATCTTGACTTTTTTTAAAAATCTGTATTTACTTGTTTTTTTTTTTTGCTTGTTTGTTTGTTTCACTTTAGCCTAAAAGACTGATTTCAGCATTTCTGAGTATGTTTATAGCAGAAGGGAGAGTGACTGACAGGGTATCCTAAGGTTTATTTTACTCAGTCAATAGTGGTCAAAGTCCGATGTACTAGGATGGCTCAGGGTCAGAGTTTGCACTGCTTGAATTGCTCTTTGGCTTCTTCCATGCAGCCAGGGTCATGTATGATAGCCTGGAGAGCAAAGAAGTGAACATTTTAAGAAATTGTCTTACTAAAAGATCTAGGAATCTGAGAACATGAGACTGCAGGCTTTGTGGCCTGATCACTAAAAAGTGGGAATATGGGAGGGGAAGGTGATTTCCCTCATTCAAGTGAGGACAGTGTAAATCACTCGAACTTTTAGAGACTCAGACAGAAGAACCCAAAGGAGAACAGCAAAGGGAACCCTTCTTGAGCAGGGCATTAGATTAATTTGCTCTTAGAATGAAGAACAAAAAATGAGCAGATATTGAAGCAGAAGCTCAGATAGAAGAGGAGTGGTTCATATGCATGAGCAAATGCTGGCAGAAGAAAGGGGAGGCTCCATATGAAAGCCAAGAGATGAAATTCCCCACCACATTTAATTTCTACCTTCTCAAACAGATGGGTAGGATTAAAATGAGCTTACTAAGATCTGGTGTGATATAATGGTTAAGAACCCATGCAGGGATCAAATTGGTTGGGTTCAAAGCCTGACTTGTTCATTATGAATGTGTATGATGATAATAATGATCTCAAAGGATTTGGGGGAGGACTAAAGGAGTTAAGTTTTGTGTGCAACTGGAGTTTTCAAATATCACTGGAATTGAAAATGTGACAACTCACTTGGAAATTAATCTGTTAATTTCTCATAAGGTAAATATCTACTCATTATATGATACTCTTCTAAGTATTTGCTCAAGAAAATTAAAACATGTATGCAGGATAAAAATATTATGCTAGAATGTATCTTTCTGAAAGTATATAAAAAATGTTTAACAGCAGTGGTTTTTCTCTGAATTGTAGAATTATGCTTGATTTTTACTTTTCCCTGTGTCTAATTTAGGAAATTAATTTTAGAAACTTTTTTAGTGCATGTAACAATTTTATGGTACTTCTCTAATTGTTATATACATGGAGATATGAGAAATACAGCAGAGACATTATGTGGCTCTCAATGATAAATTAAGAGATTAATAAGTGGCCCCCCAAAGTGTTCTCCTTTTTAAAAAAAAGATTTTATTTATTTATTTGACAGACAGAGATCACAAGCAGGCAGAGAGGCAGGCAGCGGGTGGGGGAAGCAGGCTCCCCACTGAGCAGACAGCCAGATGCGGGGGTTTGATCCCAGGACCCCGAGATCACCACCCAAGCTGAAGGCAGAGGCTTAACCCATTGAGGAACTCAGGCGCCCCCAAAGTGCTCTCTTGTATACTTTCCACAATGTTGTGCTATGTGATTATAACAAATATTGAGAAACTACTAGGTTCTAAGAAATCTCTGCACAGAGATATTATTTAATCCTCTCAAAAATAAGTGCTATTATTTCAATTAAAGAAAGAGAAAATTCCAAATCAATAAGCTCCAGTACCTTGCCCAGTATTAGAGCAGGTGTTGGAGCCAGTGTTAACAACAACAACAACAATGAAGCTAAGTAGCTGAGTGAACCCTAAAATCCATTTTTTCTTTGTTATACCATACTCTTTCACTAGTTTATGCCATTCTTTAAAATCATAAGCCATATTTCATTAAAACTTCTAAATCATATTTGTATTTGCATTCTTTTTAGATTAATTGTGAAATGCTCGACCCTATCTCTACCATAGGGAGATGGAAGCTTTGGGTTAACTAAGGAGAGAGCCTTACTTGTGAAGACAAGAAATAAATAAAACAACATGAATATTTCATAAAAATATAATGCCAATTACAAAATGGGTCTCTTAGCTTTCAGAAATATGACTGGGACTTCTTTCTAAACGCTCTAAGTGCTGTGTGTTTTGTGCCTTAGTGACTTTGCATTATTCTTCTTCCCAGAAATGCCACAGCATCTTGCATTTTTTTCTTTTACTTATATAACCAATGCATATTTCTGAGTGTTGAGTATAAATCTTATGTCCCATGTGAAATTGTGTTCAGCACTTTTAGATCCAAATGATCTCTTCCTTATTCAATAAGTGACTGGCAAACATTCTTCATGGAGCACACAGTTCTGGTCCTTAAGAAATTTAGACAAACTTTTACAAACTTTATATATAAAGGGTCAGATAGTAAATATTTTATGTTTTATAAGCTGCATAAGGATTCTGTCACATTCCTCCTCCTTCTTCTTTTCCTTCTCCACCCTTTACAACTTTTAAAAAATGTAAAAAAAAAAAAAAGAGTTAAAAAAGAGTAAAAACCATTCTTAGCTCACAGGCTTTGCTGTAGTTTGCTGACTCCTGTCTTAGAACAAGATCTTAAAAAGAGGGGCAACATTGAAACAAAGTTGTGTGCTCATAATTCATTAAAGTGGTAGAAATTAATGACTCAAACATGTGACTGAAGGTGAGTGGTGAGGGTTTCTTCTCATCCTCATTTTGATTTTCAGTTGTCCCCTTCTACAGTCCTTACTTGCAAAAATAATTTGGAACTTTGTTTTATTTCTACAACTTCGTGTTATCTTCTCATTTGAAAAGATAATTTCTCCTCAACAGGATTAAAATCTTTCTTCTTTTGGTAACATTTTATTTGGAAATAACTAAAAATTTCAAGACAAGTTGGGTGAGTAGGAGCAGGATAAAAAATGGTTATGCTTTATGCAAATTCACCTATAGTTAACATTAAACCTCATTGAATTTATCATTTATTCATTTTTACTTGCTTGTAATTTTTCCTGAACCATTTCAAAGTGAGTGGCTTATATCCTTTAATATCTCAGGACATATTTCCTAAGAATAAGGATATTCTCTTATTTTAGCATAATATAGCTGCCAAGTTTAGCAAATTTATTAAAAGTATATCTTTATCTAATCTACCACCCTAATTGTAATGTCTATCAACCCACTCTAGTCTTTCACAACACATTTCATTGAATTCATTCCTCACCTCGCCTATAATCTGGACTAACAAAAACTGCATTTTACCACTTATGTAATCACTGATAAATGATACATCTATACATTGCTGTCTAATGCATTTATTATTCAAGAAGCAGTTTTGCTCAGCTGCCACTAAGGTCCTCAGTCCTTCCAAGGAACTAATGTGGCACTGGAGTGAAGCCTTCACTTCATGGGGGTGACTAGCACCAGACCGGCAGCTGCATCTCACACTGTGGCCTCAGCCCCTGAGCTCACTGCCCCTACTGCCCTCTTCACCATGACGATGAGGTGACCATCACAGAGGGTAAGATCAATGCTCTCATTAAAGCAGCCAATATCAATGTTGAGCCTTTCTGGACGGATTGATTTGCAAAGGCACCAGCCAGTGTCAGCATTGGGAACCTCATTTGCAGCACTGGGGCTGGAGGACTGCTGGGAGCTCCAACCCCCTCCACCTCTATGGCCCCAGCGAAGGAGAAGAAAGGGAAGGCAAATAGAAGAATCTCAGGCATCCAGTAATGGCATGGGCTTTGTTTCTTGTTGTTGTTGTTTTTTTACTAAAACCTCTTGTAACAATTTTAATAAAAAGCTGTTGAACTCATAAAAAAAAAAATGAAGGAAGGAAAGAAAAGAAAAAAGAGAAGAAAAGAAAAAAAAAGAAAAGAAAAAAGAAAAATAGAATAACCGAGTCCTATTTATCAGACATTTTAATTGCACCTAACTGCTCACAACAATAATTCTAAATTCCTATATCCAGCTTTCCAGCCCTCTATTATATATCCTCAGTATTTATCTGTGCACTGCTCTTCCTGTGGCCGCAGCAGCTTGTAGCTGGGGTCATCACCTTATATAAGCATCTCCAGGTGTGAATTCCAACTCTGGGTGTGGATTCCAACTCTGACATTTTACTTTTTATATCATTTACTTCTCTTACTCAGCTAAGAAATTGTGAGTGTTCAATTAGCCAACATATAGCACATCATTACAGTATAGTATAGAATAGTATATCATTATAGTACATCACATCATTTGATGTGATAATCAGGACCCAGTGGGTTATATACAGACTGAGTTGTGAATGTTTACCATTTGTCTTTCTTTTGTATGGTGCAATTTACCCTCTAGAGTCAGTCATAATGACAAATAACGCAAAGTTTTTCAAATATCTTAGTATGAATGCATTTCATAATCAGAATATTGGTAAAGTGGTTCAAGAGGGTAGTGGTCACTTTGTGCAGGTGTTCTCTGCTAAGCCTGGGAATGTCTTGACCCACGACTCAACTTATGAAGCCAGTCCCCAGTGTTCAAATATGTGCAACAAGTTAGTTGTTCTTTTGAGGACAAGGAATTTACATGCTTAGAACAAGTGTTTAATTATGAGTCAAGAGTAATTTATTGGTGTCTGAATATAACTTAATAGTGTCACACCAGTTTTCATTGAAATAATGGCAAGTTCTTTGCATTATGAGAAAGTCTATTAGTTATAAAATAAGGTTTTTGAAGAAACATATATGGTTGATTAATAACTGGAAATCATCCAAACAGTTATACAGATAAACTATTGACCCCACCACACATGAAATTATACAAAAGTTATTTTGTCAGAATAATAAAACTTCCACATAAAAAGAACTATATTGTTGAAATCTTAAAGGTATCATAATATATTAAAAAGTAAATGCATGCCTATCAAACTAGAAACATATTTTTTTAATCTTCTACAAGACACTGCTTACGTATGGTGTAATAAAGAAGGGGACACCCTACATTTTACCGTTCACTTTTTATGAGAAATACAAAGAGCAACACTTCTTTGTTTAAAATTAGCAAAGTGTATAAACTAATTTACTGCACTGATGCTTATAATTGATGTTTTCTACTCATTTTGTATCTTGTGTAAGTACAATACATCCATAATTTTCTTGAGACCATCTTAGGAATGAAAAATAATATTTATCTCAACAAAAGCAAAGACTGTGATTTGTGCAGTCCAATGACTTCTATGCTATGACTGCAGATTTGTAAAAACACTATCTCTAAATTTTCAGTAGTAATTGTAAAAATTATTTGTAAAAAAAAAATCAGCATGAGGTTTAAAAAATATCAATATTATGGACAAAAGTCTAGTGATCTATAGCTCAGACTAGCTTTCTTTTCTTTTTTTTTAAATAAGGTTTCTATTTAAAAACCCTATATTTAGTGTTGGTTTTCTCCCAAATTGACCCACTAAAACTTAAACCACTTTCCTTCTAGTCTGTTGAAAATTGTAGAAGTTGAGAAAATAGTTATTACCTAGAGTTGAGTCTGGAGGAAAAGAATAATTTCTAAATATATTCTTCTCTTATTTAAAAAAATATGTGATTTAAATATCTATTTATTTATATCATGAGTGAATTGCAATGCCACTGGTAATATTGCTATCATTATCATTTTGTGTATCAGAAATACAACATTTTGCTTTAGTTTGTTCCTTACAGTTAAGAGTCTCTTATGGTTTGCCTCCTCCTCTGTTTTTACCTTACTTTATTTTTCCTTCCCTTCACCTATGTTCATTTATTTTTTTTCTTAAATTCCACACAAGTAAAATCATATGGTATTTGTCTTCCTTTGACTGACTTGTTTAGCATAATATGCTCTAGTTCCATCCATGTGGTTGCAAATGGCAAAAATTCATTTTTTATGGATGCCTGATATTCCAGTGTGTGTGTGTGTGTGTGTGCATGTGTATGTACATACCACATCTTTATCCATTCATCAGTCAATGAACATGTGGGCTCTTTCCATAAATTGGCTATTGTTTATAGTTCTACTATAAACTTCAGGTGCATGTGTCCCTTAGAATCAGTATTTTTGTATCCTTTGGATAAATACGTAGTAGCACAATTGCTGGGTTGTAGGGTAGTTCTATTTTTAACTTTTTCAGGAACCTTCATACTGTTTTCCAAAGTGACTGCATGAGTTTGCTTTCCCACCAAGAGTGTAAGAGGGTTCCCCTTTTTCTGCATCTTTACCAACATCTGTTGTTTCCTGAATTGTTATTTTAGCCATTCTGACAGGTGTGAGGTGGTATATCAATGTGATTTCTATTTGCATTTCCTGATGATGAGTGATGTTGAGCATTTCTTCATATATCTGTTAGTCATTTGTATGTCTTCTTTGGAGAAATGTCTGTTCATGTCTTCTGCCCATTTCTTAACTGGATTTTTTTTTTATTTTTTTGGGGGGTTGAGTTTGATAAATTCTCTATAGATTTGGATACTAGCCCTATATCTGATATGTTATTTGCAAATATCTTCTCCCATTCTGTTGCCTTTTATTTTTGTTGTGTCCTTTGCTCAAGCTTTTTATCTTGATGAAGTCTCAACAGTTCACTTTTCCTTTCGTTTTCCTTGCCTCTGGAGACGTACCAACTAAGAAGTTGCTAATGGTTGAGGTTAAAGAGGTTGCCACCTGTGTTCTCCTCTAGGATTTTGATGGATTCCTGTTTCATGAATCCATTAAAATCCATCTAAATGGAAGATTTAGATCTTTCATGCATTTTGAATTTGTTTTTGTGTATGGTGTAAGAAAATGGTCCCATTTCATTCTTCTGCATGTTCTGTCACATTTTCCCACTTTGGGTCTATTTGGGGTCTTTTGTGATTTCATACAAATTTTATGATTGTTAATTCTAGCTCTGTGAAAAAGGCTGGTGTTAATTACATAAGATTTGCATTAAATGTGAAGATTACTTTGGATAGTGTAGACATTTTAACAATATTTGTTTTTTCCAATCTATGAACATGAAATATATTTCCATTTGTTTGTGTTTTCTTCAGTTTCTTTCTTAAGCTATAATTTTCGGAATACAATTTTTTTTTTTTTTTTACCCCTGGTTAGGTTTATTCTTAGGCATCTTATTGGTTTTGGTGCAATCATAAATGAGATTTATTCCTTGATTTCTCTTTCTGCTGTTTCATTATTTGTATGTACAAATGCAACAGACTTCTGTGCATTGATTTTATATCCTACAATTTTGCTGAATTCCTGCATCAGTTCTAGCAATTTTTTGGTGGAGTGTTTTGCACTTTCTATATAAAGTATCATGCCATCTGGAAAGAATGAAAGTTTGACTTCTTCCTTGCCAATTTGAATGCCTTTGATTTATTTTTGTTGTCTGATTGCTGAAGCTAGGACTTCTAGTAATGTGTTAAACAAGAGTGGTGAGAGTGGACATCCCTATCATGTTCCTGACTCAAGGGGAAATGCTCTCAGTTTTCCCCATTGAGTATGTGGGTCTTTCGTATGTGGACTTTATGATGTTGAAGTATGTTTCTTCTATCCCTACTTTCTTGAGGCTTTTTTATCAAGGAATGATGCTGTATTTTGTCAAATGCTTTCTCTTCATCTGTCAAGAGGATCATAGGGTTCTTATACTTTCTTGTATTAACATATTGTATCAAGTTGATTGGTTTGCAGATATTGAACCACCCCTGCAACCCAAGAATAAATCTCACCTGGTTGTGGTGAATGATTCTTTTTATTTACTGTTGGATTCAATTAGCTAGTATCTTGCTGAGAATTTTTGCATCCATGTTCATCAGGGATATTGGTCTATAATTTCCTTTTTTGTTGGGTCTTTGTATGGTTTTCGAATCCAGGTAATACTGACCTCATTAGAATGAATTTGAAAGTTTTCCTTCTATTTCTGTTTTTGAGAATGGTTTCAGAAAAGTAAGTATTAATTCTTTAAATGTTTGGTAGAAGTCCCTTGGGAAGCCATCTGGTTCTAGACTCTTGTTTGGTGGGAGATTTTGATTATTGATTCAATTTCTTTGCTGGTTATGGGTCGGTTCAGATTTTCTATTTCTTCCTAATTCAGTTTGGGTAGTTTATATGTTTCAAGAATTTATCCATTTCTTCCAGATTGCCTAATTTTTTGGCATATAATTGCTCTTAATATTCTGTTATAATTGTTTGTATTGTGGGGGTTTGGTTGTGACCTACCCTGTTTCATTCAGGTTTTATTAGTTTGGGGCCTTTCTCTTCTCTTTTTGTTAAGTCTGGCTAGGGGTTTATCAGTTTTGTTAAGTTTTCAAGGAATGAGCTCCTAGTTTTATTGATCTGTTCTATTTTTTTTAATTCTATATCATTAATTTTTGCTGTATTCTTTATTATTTCCCTTCTCCTGCTGGATTTAGGCTTTGTTTGCTGTTCTTTTTCCAGCTCATAAAGTTAGGTTATGTATTTAAGATTTTTCTTGCTTCTTCAGGAAAGTCTGTATTGCTATATACTTTCCTCTTTTTATCACCTTTGCTGCATCCCAAAGGTTTTGGACTGTCATGTTTTCATTTTCATTTGCTTCCTTGTAATCTTTTTATTCTTTAATTTCCTGGCTAACCAATTCATTATTTAATAGGATGTTTTTTAACCTCCATGTATTTGTGGTCTTTCCAAAGTTTTTCTTATGGTTGACTTTAAGTTGACTTTAAGTCCCCTACTATTTTTGTATTATTATCAATAAGAGTCTTTAAGTTTGTTATTAATTTATCTATTTGGCTGCTCCCAAGATAGGGACATACATATATATAATTGTTAGCTCTTCTTTTTGAATAGACCCCTTTAATGTTATACAGTGGCCTTTCTTATCAATCAGTTTTTCTTTGAATTCTGTGTACCCTGATGGTCTTTTAACTAATCTAAGGTAAGCCATAAAAACACTGGTTTTGATTTTCAGTTTTCAATTATTTTGGTTTGCTGTTTATATTTTGTTTCCCTTAGCACTGAGCTCTTATCCAGATCAAGTGAAGAATTATAAAGACATGAAGACATGTTCCTTGTCTTCCAAATCTAACCCTTAGCGGTATAAATTGTACACTTGGCTGTAACTCATAAAGCATCAAAAATGACTTCGTCCTTAGGGTATCTGACTTCTTTGAAAAAATGAGTCCTCATCAGTGCTAGTCTTGGTATATAAACCTTGTCAGATAACAAGTCAGTTTATCTAATTGTATGTAATTGTCCACTAATGTTTAAAGTTTATTATTCTAGGTCAATACCATGTTGGTATTGATATTCAGAGAGATATTAAAAAGATTGTCTTGTCAAAGCATCCTAGAAATCTAAAAGAGTTGAACTCATAAAAACATAGAGTAGTTGGTGGTTTCCAGGTCCCAATGGGTGAGCAAATGAGAGGATGTTGGTCAAAGGGACAATTTTTTTTTTATGATTATAAGATGAGTAAGTTTGAGGGATGTAATGCACAATATGGTGACTATAGTTAACAGTACTCTATTGTACACATGACATTTCCTAGGAGAATAGATCTTGTTCTTACCACACACACCTCCTCCTCCCCACGCCCTTCCTTCTCACACACACACACACACACACACACACACACACACACAGTAGTAACTCTGTGAGGTGATTGATGTGTTAACTTACCTTATTGTGGTAATCATTTTACAATCTACATATATATAAAATCATCATGGTACACTTTAAACTTATGTAGTATCATCCATTATATTTTAATAAAGCTAGAAAACAAAAAACCTCCTAGACTTCAAGATTCTCTTTGTCATCATCAATACAGCCATCTCAAAGAGCAAACAATTCTAAAATTTTTCATTTCAAGCTATGATACAATATTGAAGGAAGAAAAAATCTTTATAACCTTGCATTCCTCATTTTGTTTTGAGGTCCTACAGATATGAATATATAATACCATATAAAATTTGTGTTTAAAGAACAATAACCAGTTGCAGTGAAATAGATCCTTTGACAATCCTATTTGAGATAAATTAGATAAAACAGTCCCAATAATTTATTAATTAGGGATATGTTTACTTCAAAGAATCAGTAATACACACAAATAATAATCAAAAACTATTATGATACTTCCAGCTAAATGCAACAAGTACCCATCCATTTATTCATTTACTAAACATTAATTATGAGGCATCTAAGTGTCTCAGTCAGTTAAGTGTCTGCCTTTGGCTCAGGTCATAATCCAAGGGTCCTAGGATCAAGCCCCACATCAGGCTCCTTGCTCAGCAGAGAGCCTGCTTCTCGCTCTCCCTCTGCCCCCCCTTCTCTTGCTGGTGTGTTCTCTCACTCTGCTCTCTCTCTCAAATAAATAAATAAAATCTTAAAAAAAAAAACATTAATTACATTAAACGTAGAATAAGTCAGGTTCAAGCTAAAAACAGAAGTACAGACCTTTCTTTGAGCTTCGTATAATGGTGATAAAAGCCAAAGTGATCAGTAACTATCATATGTGCTTTTATTAGGGAAGTGTGATTTGAAGTACATTACAAGCACAATTGAGAAGCCATAGTGAAATTTTAAAATTCTTAATTATGTGGTTACAGAAATGCTGTTAATAGATTTGCAGATGTTTTATAAAGTGATAAACTTTACTTATTTCTTAAAATTATTTTAAATATGTACATTAGGTACATATTTAGGGTAATATGTAAAATTTTAAAAGTAGAATCTTTGATAGAAGCCTTTGACATTCCATGGCAAATTAATTTTAATTTAGTAGAAACTTCGGCTTTCTCTGTTTAAAAAAACCTTGATCCAAATACTTTATTTAGACCTAACTTCTGAAACTGTTTCAAAGACTTTTTATCATGCATTTTTATAAATAATGATTTATAAATTTATAAAGTTTAAAGAGAAAATATTAAATTGTTAATAATACCACCTCTCAAAGATCATTTTAACTTCTCATATGACATTTAATGATTAAAAAATAAATTTTGCGTTATTTTTGGACCAATGATAGATTGTTTCTTTGAAGTATCTTTGTAAATCAGTTAATATAATTAATTATATTTTAAAGGGCCAAATTCCCTGTTCTTATCTATCTATACTAATTTAAAATGTTATATAATCTGAAATAAACTTGTAAAGGACTGTTGTATATTAGGAAAAAAATTCTCAAAGAATTCAGCAACAGCAGGAAGATTTTAGTGGATATGAAGAAATAATTGAGTGCTTGACATCTAACTTTTTAGGTCAAAACCTGAGAAGGCAATATCTGAAAATAATCTGATCTAAAATGGTGGAATTTTAGTTAGGAGTTAGGTTGTGGTTTCATAAAACAAATTGAGTGTGTGACCTGGATTTCAGAAGGTTCACAGAACAAAGGAAGAGTTAGTTAAGAGCTAGAAGCCAGTTTAGTCCACGGAATCTTGAAACAGTGGATGGATACAATCAAAGTAACGTATGGACACAATCCAAATGGCCAGAGAGGAGGTGAAAACATGAAACAAATTAAATTTTAGATTTCTAGTTATGAGGAATGGATATTGGAGGCATTCTGGCCTTTCAGAGATACAGCCAAATAACAAGGTTAAGCCCATGAACTGATTGATTATACCTTGGTATATATAGTGTATTACCTTGCAGTAATAGGTGATGAGTAGTCCTATTTTTACTTTTATTCTACTTAAAAAATTTACCACCTGTTAAGAATGCTATACATGAAGACAAAGTTCAGAATTTTTTGCCATCTCAAATGGATTAATTATCTGTCATAAATTACTTCTGAAAAACTAACTAATTTGTATTTACAGATTGCATACAAAGAAAATTTTGTAAAATATTTTTAAAAAACTATATTGATAAAACCAAATGTAGTGTCAAAGAAAGAAAGTTTTATATATATATATGTATATATATAAAATACTTATATATATATACATATATATATATAAAACTTTGTATCAAGTTTTTGATACAAAACTTTGTATCAAGAAATACAGATGAAAAGATCACTGCTAGTTACTATATATATATGTATATGTATGTATGTATGTGTATGTATGTATGTGTGTGTGTGTATATAGAGTTGAGAGTGGTATGGGGCCATGAGTCAAGAAATATGAAAAGATCACTGCTAGTTACTATAGCAGTGATCTTTTCATATTTCTTGACTCATGGCCCCATACCACTCTCAACTCTCATTTCATTGTCACATCACTTTTTCTCCCTCTGCTTCCAACATCTCATCACCTTCTGACTCTAACCTTCTTGCATCCCTCCTTTTTTATTATATATTTTTATTATATATATGTAATATATTTTTTAATTTAATTTAATTTAACTTTTATTATTAACATATAATGTATTATTTGTTTCTGGGGTGCAGGTCTATGATTCATCAATCTTACACAAAGCACAGTGCTCACAGCACATACCTTCCCCAATGTCTATCACCCAGCCACCCCATCCCTCCCACTCCCTTTCCACTCCAGCAACCCTCCGTTTGTTTCCTGAGATTAAGTCTCTTATGGTTCGTCTCCCTCTCTTGTTTCTTCTTGTTTCATTTTCCTCTTTTCTGCTATGATCCTTTTCCTTGTTTCTCAAATTCCACATATCAGTGAGATCATATGATAATTATCTTTCTTTGATTGACTTATTTTGTTTAGCATAATACCCTCTAGTTCCATCCACATCATTGTAAATGGTAAGATTTCAATTTTGATGGCTGCATAATATTCCATTGTGTGTGTGTGTGTGTGTGTGTGTGTGTGTGTGTGTGTGTGTGTATACCACATCTTCTTTATCCATTCATCTGTTGATGGACATCTGGGCTCTTTCCATAGCTTGGCTATTGTGGACATTACTGCTATGAACATTGGAGGGCAGGTGCCCTTTTGGATCACTACATTTATATATCTGAGGTAAAAACCTAGTAGTGCAATTGCTGGGTTGTAGGGTAACTCTATTTTCAACTTTTTGAGGAACCCCCATACTGTTTTCCAGAGTGACTGTACCAGTTTTCATTCCTACCAACAGTGAAAAAGGGTTCCCATTTCTCCACATCCTTGCCAACATCTGTTTTTTCCTGAATTGTTAATTTTAGCCATTCTGACTGGTGTGAGGTGGTATCTCATTGTGGTTCTGATGCCAAAAGATGTTGAGCACTTTTTCATGTGTCTGCTGACCATTTGTATGTCTTCTTTTCAGAAATGTCTGTTCACGTCTTCAGCCCATTTCTTGATTGCATTACTTGTTCCTTGGGTGTTGAATTTGATAAGTTCTTTATAGATATTGGATACTAGCCCTTTATCTGATATGTTACTTGCAAATATCTTCTATTCTGTTAGTTGTCTTTTGGTTTTGTTGACTTTTTCCTTTGCTGTCCAAGCTTTTTATCTTTAAGAAGTCTGAATAATTCATTTTTGCCCTTGCTTCCCTTGCCTTTGGCAATGTGTCCAGGAAGAAGTTGCTGTGGCCAAAAAGGTTTCTGCCTGTGTTGTCCTTAAGGATTTTGATAGATTCCTGTCTCACATGGAGGTCATTCATCTATTTTTGAGTCTATTTTTGTGTGTGGTGAAAGGAAATGGTCCAGTTTCATTCTTCTGCGTGTGGCTGTCCAATTCTCCCAACACCATTTGTTGAA
Source organism: Martes martes (assembly GCF_963455335.1). Classification (NCBI taxonomy): domain Eukaryota; kingdom Metazoa; phylum Chordata; class Mammalia; order Carnivora; family Mustelidae; genus Martes; species Martes martes. The sequence continues at coordinate 16,535,086 of NC_137903.1, read as the reverse complement.
GAGACTGTCTTTTTTCCATTGGACATTCTTTCCTGCTTTGTCGAAGATTAGTTGACCAGAGAGTTGAGGATCCATTTCTGGGCTTTCTATTCTGTTCCATTGATCTATATGTCTGTTTTAGTGCCAGTACCATAATGTCTTGATGGTTACAGCTTTGTAAAAGAGCTTGAAGTCTGGAATTTGATGCAACCAGCTTTGATTTTCTTTTTCAACACTTCTCTAGCTACTGGGGGTCTTTTCTGGTTCCATACAAATTTTAGGATTATTTGTTCCATTTCTGTGAAAAAAGTTGATGGTATTTTGATAAGGATTTCATTGAATGTGTAGATTGCACTAGGTACCATAGACATTTTCACAATATTTTTTCTTCTAGTCCATGAACACAGAAAGTTTTTCCATTTCTTTGTGTCTTCCTCAATTTCTTTCATGAGTACTTTATAGTTTTCTGAGTATAGATCCTTTGCCTTTTTGGTTAGGCTTATTCCTAGGTATCTTATAGTATTTGTTACAATTGTAAATAGGAGAGACTCCTTAATTTTTCTTTCTTTTGTCTTGTTGGTGTATAGACATGCAACTGATTTCTGTGCATTGATTTTATATCCTGCCACTTTGCTGAATTCCTGTGTGAGTTCTAGCAGTTTTAGGGTGGAGTCTTTTGGGTTTTCCACATAAAGTATTGTATCATCTGCAAAGAGTGAGAGTTTAACTTCTTTACCAATTTGGATTCCTTTTATCTCTTTTTGTTGTCTGATCACTGAGGCTAGGACTTCCAGTACTATGTTGAATAGCAGTGGTGATAGTGGACATCTCACCAGTGTTCCTGACCTGAGGGGGAAAGTTCTCAGTTTTTCCTCATTGAGAATGATATGCACTGTGGGTTTTTCATAGATGGATTTTATATTGAGGTATGTAACCTCTACCCCTACACTGTGAAAAGCTTTAATCAAGAAAGTATCCTATATTTTGTCAAATGCCTTTTCTGCATCCACTGAGAGTATCACATGGTTCTTGTCTTTTCTTTTATTAATATATTGTATCATATTGGTTGATTTACAGATGTTGAACCAACCTTGCAACCCAGGAATAAATCCCACTTGGTCATGGTGAATAATCTTTTTAATGTACTGTTGGATTCTATTGGCTAGTATCTTGGTGAGAATTTTTGCATTTTGTTCATTAGGGGTATTGCATTAGGGGTTGTTCATTAGGGGTATATTGCATTAGGGGTGTTCATTAGGGGTATTTTGTTCATTAGGGGCATTGCATTTTTGCATTTTGTTCATTAGGGGTATTGGTCTGTAATTCTCCCTTTTTGATGGGGTCTTTGTCTGGTTTGGGGATCAAGGTAATGTTGGCCTCATAAAATGAGTTTGGAAGTTTCTATTTTTTTGGAAAAGTTTCAGAAGAATTGATACTAATTCTTCTTTAAGTGTTTGGTAGAATTCCTGTGGGAAGCCATCTGGCCCTAGGCTCTTATTGTTTGGGAGATTTTTGATTACTACTTCAATTTCCTTGCTGGTTGTGGGTCTTTTAAGGTTTTCTATTTCATCCTGGTTTTGTTTTGGTAGTTTATACCTCTCTAGGAATGCATCTATTTCTTCCAGATTGTCTAATTTGGCATATAGTCACTCATTTTATGTTCATATAATTGTTTTTTTTTTCTTCTTTGTTGGTGTGATCTCTCCTCTTTCATTCATGATTTTATTAATTTGGGTCTTTACTCTTTTCTTTTTGATAAGTTTTCCAGGGGTTTATCAGTCTTATTAATTTTTTCAAAGAACCAGCTCCTAGTTTTGTTGATCTGTTCTACTGCTCTTTTGGTTTCTATTTCATTGATTTCTGCTCTGATCTTTTTTATTTCTCTTCTCCTGTTGGGTTTAGGCTTTATTTGATGTTCTTTCTCCATTTCCTTTAGGTGTAGGGTTAGGTTGTATAAACAAGAAACAAGCCTTTCTTATTTCTTGAGAAAGGCATGTATTGTTATATACTTTCCTCTTAGGACTGCCTTTGCTGCATCCCAAAGATTATGAGCAGTTGTGTATTCATTTTCATTTGTTTCCATGAATTTTTAAAATTCTTTAATTTCCTGATTGACCTATTCATTCTTTAGTAGGATGCTCTTTAGCCTCCATGTATTTAAGTTCTTTCCAACTTTCCTCTTGTGATTGAGTTTGAATTTCAAAGTATTATGGTCTGAAAACATGCAGGGAATGATCCCAATCTTTTGGTACCAGTTGAGACCTGATTTGTGACCCAGGATGTGATCTGTTCTGGAGAATGTTCCATGTGCACTAGAGAAGAATGTGTATTCTGTAGCTCTGGGATACAGTGATGTTCTGACTATCTGTGAAGTCCAACTTGTGCAGTATGTCATTTATAGCCCTTGTTTCTGTTGATCTTATGCTTAAATGATCTGTCGATTGTAGTGAGGAGGATGTTAAAATTCCCTACTATTATTGTATTATTGTCGATATGTTTCTTTGATTTTGTTATTAATGGGCTTATGTAATCGGATGCTCCCATGTTAGGGCCATAAATATTTACAATTGTTAGATCTTCTTGTTAGATAAACCTTTTAAGTCTGTTATAGTGTCCTTCCTCATCTCTTATTACTGTCTTTGGCTTAAAATCTAATTTATCTGATATAAGGATTGCCACCCCAGCTTTCTTTTGATATCCATTAGCATGACAAGTAGTTTTCCACCCCCTCACTTTAAATATGGAGGTGTCTTTGGGTCTAATATGAGTTTCTTGTAGACAGCATATTGATGGGTTTTGGTTTTTTATCCATTCTGATACCCTGTGTCTTTTGATTGGGGCATTTAGTGCATTTACATTCAGGGTAACTATTGAAAGATGTGAATTTCGTGCCATTGTGTTGCCTGTTAGGGGACTGTTACTGTATATTGTCTCTGTTCCTTTCTGGTCTGTGCTACTTTTTGGGCTCTTTGATTAGAGGACCCCTTTCAATATTTTTTGTATGGCTGGTTTGGTGACTGCAAATTCTTTCATTTCTTTTTGTCCTGGAAGTTTTTTTATACCCTTCTATTTTCAGTGACAGCCTAGTATTCTTGGCTGCATATTTTTCTCATTTAATACCTTGAATATATCATGCGAGTCCTTTCTGGCCTGCCAGTTCTCTGTGGATAGGTCTGCTGCCAGTCTAATGTTTCTATCTTTGTAGGTTACAGAACTCTTGTCCCAAGCTGCTTTCAGGATTTTCGCTTTGTCTCTGAAACTTGTACATTTTACTACTGGATATCAGGCTGTTGACCTATTTTTATTGATTTTGAGGGGGTTCTCTGAGTCTCCTGGATTTTGATGCCTGTTTCCTTCCTCAAATTAGGGAAATTCTCCACTGTAATTTGCTCCAATATACCTTCTGCCCCTCTCTTTCTTCTTCTGGGATCCCAATTATTCTAATATTATTTTACTTTATGGTATCACTTATCTCTCAAATTCTCCCCTCATGATCCAATAGTTGCTTATCTCTTCTTTTCTCAGCTTCTCTATTCTCCATCATTTGGTCTTCTATATCACTAATTCTCTTTTATGCTTCATTTATTCTAGCAATTAGAGCCTCCATTTTTTACTGCACCTCATTAATAGCCTTTTAGATTTTGACTTGGTTAAATTTTATTTCTCCAGAAAGGGGTTCTCTAGTGTCTTCAGTGCCTTTTTCAAGCCCAGCTGGTATCTTTATAATCATTATTCTGAACTCTAGTTCAAACATCTTACTAATGTCCATATTGATTAGGTCCCTGGCAGTACTGCCTCGTTTTATTTTTTGAGTATGTTTTTTTTCCATTTTGTCATTTTGTTGAGAGAAGAATAGATGAACAAAAGAACAAAATGCCAGAAGGTTAACAATGATCCCAAAGAAATATACACTAAATAGATCAGAAGAGACCCAAAATTGGGATGAGAAGAAAAAAGAAAAAGAAAAAAGGAATATGATCAGACTGGTGAATAGAACAGAGCCACACACTAGATTTTGGGTGTATTTTGGTATCTTAGAAGAAACTGTCCCAAAATTTTAAAGAAAAATTCATATATATATATATACACACACACACACACACACACATATATATATACATATACATATGTATATGTATATATGTATACACATACATAAAATAAGGTTAAATACGATGATGGGATAGAATATGACTGTGAAAATGAAAATTTAAAAAGATTTTTAAAAAAGAACTGATAGGAAGTTGATTGAAAAGGAAATAAGAATAATTCAGAAAAAAAAAAGAAAAAAGAAAGAAAATTTTATATGTAAAGTTGAAAGACTAAAGAATCATGGGGGAAAATACCCATGAATTCTATGTGCTCTATTCTCCTAACACTGGAGTTATGCAGCTCTCATTGGTTGGTAAACTTGGTCTTAGCTGGATGTTCTTGTTGATCTTCTGGGGGAAAGGGCCTGTGCAGTGATTCTTATATGTCTTTTTTTCCCAGGTGGAATTGCACTGCCCTTGCCAGGGGCCAGGCCATCTGCTCCCATTTGTTCTCTGTAGCTTTTGTTCCCTGAAGGCTTTTCTGCACAGCTTTAGAGGATGAGAATGAAAATGGGGGCCTCCCAATCTCTGGCACTGGAGGAGCCAAGAGTTTGGATCCCTGATGCTCAATGAGCCGTTGGAGAAAAGCAGTCAATTTCTCCTCTCTCCCTGGTATCTCTCTGCACTCTATGGTCACCTGGTCTGTTACTGAATGTTTCTATCTCTGACACACTCTTATGTGGAGTTTATTATTTTTTTTTATCATACTGAGCCCACTTTAAGGGTCTAAGAAGATCTCCCAAACTCAAGATCCTTAACTAAATCACATCTGCAAATCCCTTTTTGTCATGTGAAGTAATATATTCACAGGGTTCCTGGGATTAAGACATAGATATGTTGGGGAGAGGGATATCATTCTACCTACTGCAGATCCAAATAAGCCAAATATCTGCCTTCCTTCATTGCTGTGTTCTCAGTCCTGGGCACTGCACTTTAAACAGGCTATTTATATCTGATTGATATTTTTAAATTAATGACCTAATCAGTCTTTGAGATTATATATACCTTAGCAAGCTTTATGGAGCCCATTGTCCATTTTTATATGTTGGTTACTAAAAACTTGTCAGATTTTATCAAAGTATCTTAATCATTGATCCCAAATCTTATTTTAGAGTCTAAGTATAGATTTGATGTTGGAAGAAAAAGAAACTGAAAAAACTCTTCTACAACCCTGTATTTATGTGACTCTTTCTGAGAAGATAATCCACTGCATTAGAGAAAATTTGACTTTTTGTTACAAAGCTAATTTTGAGAGAATTCATTATGCTGAACTGACATGGATCTTCAGATTTTAGCTCTTTTGAGAAACAAAACAAGACAAATCCCTTCTCTCATTTACATGCCTTCAAACATTTTTGGTAACTTACTCATTTCATTAAATTATTTTCTCTGAGAAAATCTTCAAAATTCTTACTTTTAGGTTGATTTTTGGATTTTCTTGTTTCTAAAGTACTGCTTTAGTGTAATGACTAATATAAATATAATGTTCCAGGTTTTGTGTGATCAATGCTATGTACAGTGAGTGTTGCTATCTCCATCAGAGAAAAACTGTAAGTATACTCAGTCATATTTTGTTAAGAAATACATTTTGCTCATAATGACCCCCTACTGAGGGAAAACAACCTGTTATTTTGTTAGAAAATGGTTTCAAGCAATTTTAAAAATCTTAATGCAGATCTTTACATTAACCATGTGAAAGTTATCATACTGCTTTTGGCTCCTTATTATAGCCTAGCAAAATCAATTTGAATACAGGTTTTCTAGCACAATTACCTAGAACCTACTACTCTCAGTCTTCATATTTAGTGAGAATTAGCCACTAACCCAAAAAAATGTACATTTTTATCTTTAAGCATTAAAATAGCATTACTACAATAAAAGAAATATGCATTTCTGTGGTTGTGGGACCAAGATAAAACCGTCAGATATCTTGGTTGAGTTGGATGGGTACAAATCGATATTAAATTTAGAAAGATGTAAACGAAAGACAAGACCCCTTCATCAAATTTTGGAATTTGGAAATAAAGTATGATATAGATATCCAGAGAAGAAAAAAACCCAGCTAAATAAAAGGAACACACATTAAAAATAAGGAAAGATTATATTTATTTTTTTTAAAAGCTATCTTCAAGTATTACTGCAAAAACTGAAGGAAACAGGGGTGCCTGGATGGCTTAGTTGGTTAAACATCTGACTTGATTTTGGCCCACATCATGATCCCAGGGTTCAGGATCTCATCAGAGTCCCATGTTTGGCCCCATGGGGGGCTCTGCACTGGGTGTTGAACCTGCTTGGGATTCTCTCTTTCCCTGTCTCTCTGTCCCTCTCCCTACTCTTTCTCTCTAAAATATAAAAATTTTAAAAACAAAATGAAATAAAATTTAGCATTTTGATAGTTAAAAAAAAAACAAAAAACAAGCCATCAACTGTTGCCAGGTGTCTAATGTTTAAGACATAAAAAATTCTCTTAGGTATGTAAGTATACCATATATCAGAATATACAGCTTTCTGAAAAGAGTTACCAGAAACTGCTTGTATCACAGCCAACCAGAGACAAATCAAAATAGAATGCAAGATTAGGAAAAAGCACAAGTAAATTTACATCGGTTAATTTATTTTCATAAGTGCCATGTATAGATTCCAAAACAAATTTTAAGGTTAAAAGTATCCTGATAATAAAATACGCATAATAAAAACACATAACAATTTAGTCATTTAAACATAACCAGGATAATGAAAGAGGAATGTGTAGAAATAAAAAGTTAATTTTCTTATGTTATATGGGGATAAAAGATGCTTCAATCTTGATTTCATAATTAGAGAACATTTTCCTTAAACATAGAACTATTGAAATATAAAAATTAAATACATTGTTGAAAATTACTAAAGAAAAAACTAACAGAAATACAGTTTATTGAGTACAGAAGAGAACTTGATATCATGAATATAAGGTTTGATTTACAACTCAGCTCCTATGTTCTATTAAGAACAAAGATTTGAAGTTGGTTCAAAGAATAAAATAAATTGTTTGAGTATAAAAGAGATGAAAAGAAAATTTAAAAGATAAGAGGATGGAAGGTGAGAAACCGGCAGAAGAAGAAAGCCAAAATTTTTGAGTTCTTAATATTTGTCAGACATTTTTAAAACACCTTACCTGCAACAATTCTCAGAAGTAATGAATAATGTCAACATCATTATTATCATCATATTATAAAATGTAAAACTTGGAAAAATGTAATAATAATAGCAAATGGCATTTATTAAATGGCTGAGTCATTATTTTCTTTTTTTTTTAAAGATTTTTACTTATTTATTTGGTACAGTGAAAGAGATCAAAAGTAGGCAGAGACGCAGGTAGAGAGAGAGAGGGAAGCAGGCTCCCTGCTGAGCAGAGAGTCCAATGCAGGACTTGATCCCAGGACCCTGAGATCATGACCTGAGCTGAAGGCAGGGGCTCAACCACTGAGGCACCCAGGTGCCCCGAGTCATTATGTTCTAAGGCAAGAACCATAAATAGAGCAATATATATAATTTACATAATTTACATTTTTGTAATATTAAATCCATGATTAAAATATAGTAATCATGTACACTTCTGCATGAGTAACAATAATTTCCAACTAGAAGAAATTCTGAAATTAAAATATATGAACAGAAAATTATAAAAATGACTCAGCCTTTGACAAACCAAGTTGGGAAGAAATGAATGAGTATATAATTGTTCTAAATACTATGGTTAATGTATTTGGCTAAATAAGTAATAACTATGAGGGGTACAACATAGAATCTAAATTAACTTTAACCTGTTTTTACAATGTTTACAAGGTGAATTATTGGTGAACTAAAGGAACAACATGTGAAATATCCAAAATAAAGAATAAGCTAGACAATAATAACCACACAAACCCATTACAAAAGAAAAGAAAAAAAAAAGGACCTCTGATATGATATTTTAGAATTATCTTCTCAGTTGTCTCTTTTGCACTCTGTATTAACACATACAACTTATACGTTAGTCAAAGTTATAATCACTGAGGGCACCTAGGTGGCTCAGTAGGTTAAAGACTCTGCCTTTGGCTCAGGTCATGATCTCAAGGTCCTGGGATCAAGCCCCACATCAGGCTCTCTGCTCAGTGGGGAGCCTGCTTCCTCCTCTCTTTCTGTCTGCCTCTCTGCCTACTTGTGATCTCAGTCTGTCAAATAAATAAAAAAATAAATAAATAATTTTAAAAATCTTTTAAAAAATGTTACAATCACTGATAGACTAAGTATTAGAAATGCATATTGTGTTAAGAAAGAATCAAATTGAAACAGACCTTATCTAATTGAAGAAAAATATCAAAAGGAAAACAAACATGATTAAAAAGGGGACAGGAGCACAAATACAAAGGAAATGAAAATTGGGTGCAAATTATGTTCCATTCTGTGGCAGTGCATATTAAAGTCATGATACAATCAAAAATAATTGAGGAAAATGTAATTATGAAACTTGGTTTTATAAAAATGAGAAATCACCAAAATTTTTTCAAACAATTCAGTCAATAAAATGTTAGAATAAACAATTGTTTAAATCCACAAAATAAGAATGTAAGAGTTGATAATAGGAGGTGAATTATGTTGACAACATTTTGAGAAAGAGTAAACAGATGGGAAAATGACAACTGACTTCAACCAACAAAAGAAGTTCCAGCATAATGTCTACAGAGAAAAATAACAAGAAGCCAGTAATTCCACTGCTACAAAATCCTAGAAAGATACAAAAGTGGTAGATAGAACATAGATAGTGGGGAACCATGCAATCAAAAGCAGGAAGACTGGTTGAAAGCATGGCTGATAGCATTAGAATGTGGGCAGTGAAGCATAGCTCTCTCCTCTCCACACCTCACTCCACAAATATTCCAACCTATGTGTCAGAGAACTTAAACTTGAGAAATTGAACTCTTTAAGAAGCTACAGTACATGATTTTTGAAATTTCCTAAAAACAACAACAAAAATATATAACTATTTAGTCATTCTCTGTAAAGGTATGTCAACCCTTGTCATAATTTTATATTAGCTAAACCTCAATATAAGAGACTTACGAACTCAGTTTTAAATTAGCTTTTTTTTTTAAAGATATTTTTTATTTATTTGACAGAGAGAGAGAGAGAGAGAAGTCACAAGTAGGCAGAGAGGCAGGCAGAGAGAAAGGGGGAAGCAGGCTCCCTGCTGCGCAGAGATTCCCGATGCGGGGCTTGATCCCAGGACCCTGGGATCATGACCCAAGCCAAAGGCAGAGGCTTTAACCCACTGAGCCACCCACGTGCCCCTTAAATTAGCTTTAAAAGACTCCATTTTAACTGGGAGTGGAGACTCAATAAATCACAGGACCCAGAAAAGCCTCCAGGATGAAAGAGACAAGTAAAAACATCAACAATAAAACAGTGGCTATGTCAACATCAACAGAAAAGAGCTTTAACAAAAGAGATGAAGTGCAGGAAACTTCCACATGGTCTTGGAAGTCATTGCAAATTATGAGGCAATATTATATTTGTGAAGGTAGGACGGTATGTTGTATAAAGACAGATTATAGTAACAAGACTTAGCTTTTAGAATTTAAATATTTTAAGAAAAAATAATGGCAAAACTATAAAGCAATGGAAAAAGTTGGAAGATAAAGTCAGTGAATTTACTCTGAAAATAATAAAAAAGACAAACAGATGAACTGTAGAAAAGAAAATTTAGACACTTCAACCTCTGACAATAGGAACATGTGGTGGAAAGGGAAAAAAAGGGGGAAGGAGGGGGAATGAAAAAGAAGTGAGAATAGAAAGGAAGTTATTATAACAGAAAAATACAAAAATATTCTCCATACTTTAGCTCTTAGATGATTAAATGGACCTGCCACATGCATTGCATGATGAATCACAAAAACATATACACACACATATCAGATTTTTGTAAAATTTCAGAACATCTCAGTTTAGAGGAAAAAATTTGAAGGGCTTTTGAAATTGAAGAATGGCATCCATCTTCTCAGCAATAAACCTGAATATTAGAAAATGAAGATGTAATATTGTCAGTATTTCACAGGAAACTGCTTGTTAGCCTAAGGCTTCCATGACCAATCAAACTATAACTCAAAGATGAGTTAGATAAAGGCATTTTCAGAAATGAATCATAAAAACGTTTTTTCGTTTTTAAATCTGTCATGTTTCCCATTCTTTATAAAACTGTGACGGGTAGACACCACTAAAGTGCAGCAGTAAAGTAAAAATAAGATTATGGGATATAGGACGTGGAAGAGGGAAGTCCCCCGATGGTGTTATATGTCAGTGCTTAAAGTGAATCACTCCTTATTACAGGGGAAAGACGGAGCTGTGGGAAGTGGGTCTTAGAAAAAAGGGAAGAGGAAGTGCATGCAGGTGGGGAAGAAATAAAAAGACAGAGAGAGATTTTTAAAAGAGAAATTATAGGGGCGCCTGGGTGGCACAGTGGGTTGAAGCCTCTGCCTTCGGCTCAGGTCATGATCCCCGGGATCCTGGGATCGAGCCCCGCCTCGGGCTCTCTGCTCAGCAGGGAGCCTGCTTCCCTTCCTCTCTCTCTGGCTGCCTCTCTGCCTACCTGTGATCTCTGTCTGTCAAATAAAATCTTAAAAAAAAAAAAAAAAAAGAGATATTATAAACCTTTGGAGTGTTTGAAAGGTGTCCAAGCATTTTGAAAAATTAGTGATCAGATTGTCCCCCAACTGTAGGAACACTTAAAATAATTAGAAAATCAAGCCAATTTAACTATTGAGACAATTAGGAGCACCTGGATGGCTCAGTTGGTTGATCCTCTGACTTGATTTTGGCCTGGGTCATGGTCTCAGGATCCTGAGATTGAACCCCCACTCCCCTGTCCCATGGGCTCCATGCTCAGCACAGAGTGCTCCTCCCGCTGCCCTTCCCCCTGGTGGGGCTCTCTGTCTCTCTGTCCCTCTCTCAAATAAATAATAATTTTTTTTTAAGCCAACTATTAAATCCAAGAAAAACAAATGTCTTGAAAAAGAGTTGGAATCAATACATAACTTGACTTGGCACAGTATTTACGTAGTAGTCGTAGTTGTGTAAAAATTGTGCTTTTCTTCTAGAAGGCTAGAAGATAGAGAAATGCAGAAGAGCTCATGCCTCAGCTGAAAAAAGCAAAGTCAATAGATAATTTCACCATATTTCAAAATCCACTCATAAATCCAAGATTATTTTTAAAAGAAACTTACGACTGGGAAATTCGCTTTTGAGATTCTACTAAATTTGTTAAAATAACTCATATTTTTTTCTTGAATTAAAATAAAACCTTATGGTAGGAAGTAAGTTAAAAAGTAACTGGAGCCTGACAAATGAGCCCAGGTTCTTGGAGACATTCATTTTCTCCTATCATTGCATAGTTAGCTAGGTTTCTGTTTTCTGTAAGGTTTGGAAGGTACCGGTTCAGCTGTAAATACTTAGATATTCAAAAGCTTTGTGTATGATCCAATCTCATGTGCCCACACAATAAATGTGTGATAAAGGTTTAATCTTTATCATTATCATCACCATCTGCATCAATATCCCCACAGTCATGTCTTAATCTTCTGCCAGAAGGAATTGCATAAGAACAGTGACATCAGTTAATTTTTGGCCTTTCCCTTCTAGCAGCTGCATGAAGGTATATTTGGTTGGATGAACTCGGTCACATGGTATTTTATTTAAAACTGAATTTACCCATTCTTGAGGGCTTTCAAATCAGTATAGTTATCATTACCTTTAATAATGTCTCCTTAGTATTGCCTGAGGCAGTAGCTAGTAATAATTGAAATTCAACTACATATTTTATTTATTTTATTTTAAGATTTTATTTATTTATTTGAGAGAGAGGCTGAGCAGGGCAGAGGAAGAGGGAGAAGCAGACTTCCAGCTGAGCAGGGAGCCTGACTTGGGGCTTGATCCCAGGACCCCAAAGGCAGGCGCTTAAAGGACTGAACCACTCAGGTTCCCCTTAGCCTCACATGTTAAAAGAAATGTGCAACAGTATTCTTTCTTGGAAATAAACGACTTTATTAGGTAGACACTGGGCAAGTATATGTACTTAGTAACTCTGAAGAGAAAATACTTTAGTTTAACCAATAACTGTCTAGATCTAGAAAATGTCATGGTCTAATCTAAAATCCCAATTGTTTTCTGTTTGTTTGCTTAATGAATGAACAAGTGCTATAATGACTATCAAAGTTAAGCTCTATGTTGAAAGGGCTTTTCTCCAAAGTTTTTTTCTTTTTCCTTTTTCTGTTCTCCATGTCAGCCTTTGCAAAGTATTGAAATGATTTGTCAGAAGTGGACATGCTTAATAGTGTGGACAGTGGAAGAAACTTTAGGAACATTTTTCATCAGACTAAATGAATCTCAGTGTTCAGAAGAATGAAATTTAATAGAAAATAAATGAATGTAATTGCAAAAAGAACAGACTGCTTTAAATAACTACTAAAAGGAGTTTAAAAGAATCAAATAATTTGAAGTATTCAGTGTGCAATTCACTAAATTAAGAATTTTAATATGTGCCTTATGAAATTTAGTCCTGTATCAATTTAAACATTCAGAGAAAAACAGATGTTTTGTAAGTAGAGCAATAAAATTTTGGTTTAAAACAATATATTTTCAAAATTTTATTAAGCTTTAAAATATATAAATAATATTTTGAATTTATTATTATTTGAATAATAATGTTTTAATATTAAAGAATGACCTTTTACATTTCAAATATTAAGGTTTGCTAATGAACATATGCATTTACATATAGTAGCCATATTTGACTGAACTTGTTTGTTAATTATTTTTTCAATAGGTAGCTTTTTAGTATTATATGGTAAAAATATTTAGGTGGAAATTTTTATACTTGGGAGAGTTTTCTAAGACTTTCAATATCATCTACAGTTTCTACTCCAGCAATTGTTGGCACCTTTTTAAGATTGTCAGGAGGGAATTCATTAACATATATAACCAAATTTACATCTTTTATTGAAATACCATATAACCTGCATTCTTTGACAGATTAAAGTAAGCTATATCATGAATTTTGAAAATTGAGCCTCTGTTACATAGCTTACCCAAATCATAGCTCTGCCATTTGCCTCTATGACAGGATAAAAATAAGAGTCTCATAAAAACAAAATAAAGAAGACAGTCTGTCATTCTTTCCTAAGAAAACATTTGTCAGAAACCCTTCAAAAATAATTGAGAAGAAAATGTGTTAGGTTCTACAACCCAGTGAGTCATTTTAAGGTGCAGCTGACATGTCAAAGAATTGTATTTTTTATGATCAACTGTGTTGTAAGATGATGCATTCCCAAAGTTTTCTCGAATTTGCTTTAAAATAATTATTTTGCCTGATCTTAAGCTAAAGCATTTATTCCTTTTAAAAAATAAACTTTAAAATTTCCCCTAGGCTGACTGTCAATGTTTTCAGCTATACGTATTTTATTGCTAAGTTCATTGTGCTGTGATTTACTCTGACAAATACTGTTTGGAGCCCTATTCTGTTTTAGAGAAATGTAGTCTGGGTTTTGGATTTTAATTTCTCGGCTAAATAAATTCATATTTTCCTTTGAGTATGTGATTCTAAGATGCATAATTTGTCAGTCAAAGGAATGGTCATATTTCAATTAAACAATAGCACTCATCAGGTTATCTTGTTTGTATACCTGTTAATTTCTTCTACTCATTGATAAACCATAGCAGAGCAGGTGCATGCCTTTTCATCTTCCTATTTCCTATAATGTCTTGCATACAGCTCAATATAGGTTTATTAAATTTAAATGTGTGCATAAAATTGTTTTCATAAAGCTATTGCTCAAAGATAAGACTGGCAAAAGCATTATTGGCCATTCATATTCTATCAGGATTATAGTAGCTTGTTAAATTCTACCTACCTTTTTTAACCTGATATATTAAAACATTGTTAATGTGAAATTTCATTTTAAAGAATCCAAATTTTGCTAAGTGAAAACCACTTGCAAGATCAGAAGATTTTTATTTGACACCATCTAATTTTACAATTGTCTACCTAGAGCCACTGCTGGTAACTTCAAATAAGAGTGCATCTAGGAGTGACAATGTCGCTGCCTGTGTGTGGCTCATGCCTGCTTGATTCTGTTAACCTCTTATCCACTCCCAACTCCCTCTACTCATTTATTCTGCCCCACCTGCTATGAATCTTATTCTATCAATGACATGTATAAAGTGCTTTTTATATAGGTATAAAATATTCTACTTCTTAGAAGCAAGGAGATAGGAAATAAAAGAATAAGTGAGACAGGTTCCACTCAGTTATGCATTTTCACAGCATTCTGCCTCTCAAATATTGAGTCCAAAACTAGCAATGATCATTAAGCAAAAAGCAATTTTCCTCCCAAATCAACGTCTACACTATGATTCCACGCTAACCTAATTTGCAAAAATAGAATTGTATTTTGATTCCTTGAATGGCACAGGAAATAGTACACACTAGTTATTTAGTGACTATTCATTGGAAAAATGCATGTTTTTGTTTGTTTGTTTGTTTGTTTTACTTATAACCCCACTACAAGAATACTGAGTTATTAGTAGCCTAAGCACCAGGCTGATAGCCAAAATTTCTGATTATGTAGCACTACCCTCTGGCTAACTGCACTGCATTTTCAGAGACTTTTTTTTATGACAATTTTCTGTTTTGTTGGTATTGATTTACAAAAAGCTTTTGCAACATTGAGATCCATAAATATAGTAGTTTAAAAAAAGGTGGATTCATATTTCTCTCTCATGTAGCAATCCAGAGGTAAACATTTGCAGGACTTGTAAAATGACACCATCATCCTCTGCATGTGGATTTCATCTCTGCCTCCAAAGTGGTTGATGCATCTCTCACTTTCCCAGTCAGCAGGAAAGAGAAACAGAGAACACTCAAAATGCATATATTTGGAGGGCATAGCTGGAAATAAAGAATTCATGTCTGCTCACATTATATTGGCCAGAATTTTCATCACTTAACCATACTTACTGCAAGGTAAGCTGAGAAAAATCCCAGTTGGGGACAGGGAAGGGGCATTTATGCTCAGCTAAAAGCCAGGAGTTCTAGTGTAAAAAAGGAAGGACAACAAGAAAAATGAAGGTAGAAAAGTAAGTCTTTAGGGGGCACCTGGGTGGCTCAGTTGGTTAAGCGACTGCCTTCAGCTCAGGTCAAGATCCCGGAGTCCTGGGATCGAGTCCCACATCAGGCTCCCAGCTCCATGGGGAGTCTGCTTCTCCCTCTGACCTGTCCTCTCATGCTCTCTCACTCTGTCTCTCTCGAATAAATAAATAAAATTTAAAAAAAAAAAAGTAAGTCTTTAGTAGATTGTGCTTCTTACTTCATGTAAAGCAGATCATAATAACACTTTGCATAGATACTAGCTTCTCATTGAACTTCATTAAAATAGATTATATGATAAAAAGCAGAGTTTAAATGCCCCCTCCTTTTTTTTTCCTAGCTTGGATACTACTGGTTATTTTAAGTATCATTTTAGTGAAAATACTCTTTCTAAAAATGTCTTAAATGCTTCCTTGGGACCTGTCTCTTATCAAATGATGAGGGTTCTGGAGATTTTCTTCCCCTTATAAAACAAAAATATAAATCCTCTTTATTTTTTAATTTTTGGGTAAATTATCAGGACCAGACCAGATAAGCATAACCAAGTTTCCTTATCAACCCATGCTTTCAATCATATTTAATTAATACATTTTTAGAAATTTGGTTATTCAGTTCTTAAGAAACATTTATTGATTACCTATTCAACTTCCTGTATAATGTCAGATGAGTGTATTACTGTAGACAATAAAGAAAGCAGGGATTAATTACGTTGAGGTGGCACTGAAGGCCTCCTAAAAGAGGCAAGTTTTAAAGCCCCCAAATAAGGTTCGACAAGTGGATGGAGGTATAGCTAAAAAGTGTGTGCTAGGACGAAGTAACTCTCAGCAGAAGAAGCCATATTAATGGTTGTCAGGAGGGATGTTGTACTCAGTTGTATTCTGAGCTGAAATCCCATGGTTTGTCTAGGAAATTACTAGTTTAATGTACATTTTATGTACAGAATATACAATAATTAGAGGATGCTGAAGAAAGAAAATCTATTTTATACCTACAGTCGCAGTTCCCTTACATACAGGTCCTTGCACTGTACCCAGTCGACAGACCTCCACACAGGACAGACCTCTATGCAGCACAAAAAGGTGGGGTTGAGGCAGATGAATGATTTTTCACATTCCTTCCCCTTTTCAGCTCCTTCTTTGTCAAAGTTTTGTTGCTTTTCACAGGAAGAACTGGTGTAAATTTGATTTTTTTCTCTATCTCTGTACTGTATACAGGATAAAGTCCAAAGTACTTTTAAGGCATAAAAATCCTCCCATGTTCTCACAGTTGCTTACTTCTACAACCTTATTTCTCATGATCCCTAACACCTATATTTTTTATGATTCCAAAATTTATTTTTAAATTTAAGTTCAATTAGTTAACATATAATGTATTATTTGTTTCAGAAGTAGAGGTCAGTGATTCATCAGTCATGTATGACAACCAGTGCTCATTATGTCACTTGTCCTCCTTAATGTCCATTACCCAGGTATCCTAACCCCCCTCTCCCCCTTCCCTCCAGCAACCCTGTTTGTTTCCTATGAGTAAGAGTCTCTTATGGTTTGTCTCCCTTTCTGATTTCATCTTGTTTTATGTTTCCCTCCCTTCCCCATGATCCTGTTTTTTTTTTTTTCCTTAAATTCTGCATATGAGTGAGATCATATGATAATTGTCTTTCTTTGACTGACTTATCTCACTTAACACTATGCCATCTAGTTTCATGGCAAGATTTTTTTTTCTTCTGGTGGCTGCCCTAACTCCTGTATTATGACTTCACAACATTTATTTCCTAAGATAAATTATTTAATGCATTCAACATGTTTTCCCCGAATTTTTTTCTCATTGGCTAAATACTATTCATTACTTATGGGTCTCCCTCATTATTCCATGTTATTCAACCATGCGTAATTCACTTTTTTATCCTCAGTAGTAAACTTAGGGCCAGTAAAGTATTTGGCCCAAAATAAATAATTGTGAAATGTTGAATTAATGCTTGGAATGATGGAGCATTTTTAATCCCTGGAGTTTAAGGAGGGTTTATAGGACTATTTCTTCAAGATGAAAAAAAGGACAGTTCAAATGTAAAAAGAAGAGCTAAACTAAATTAAATGGCTACTATGTTCTCTTTTGAACTTATGATTATATTTAATATGTACTAAATATTCATTCATATTGTTTCTTCAGGTGTTACAGATGGTTATACTCCTCTATTCATTCTCTTTCCAGAGTAATTTTTCACTAAAAAATAATGAAAAATTAAAGTTTGTGTATACAAACACATGCCCATATACATACACACATGATGAATTCTCAATAAGAGTGATTATTCAAATTTCATAAGCATATGTATTTTCTTATTCTTTTTATTAAGGTTTAATGTTGTCTTTATTTTGAGTATATTGGGCATAATTCAAAATGGAATGTAATGACAGACTGTAAAGAAAGAATGTAAATTAGGGGCTCAACAAAAGCCACTTTCTGAAATAAAGAAATGACCAATACTACACCCTAGGAAGGATATTTGCTAGAAGATTTACAATATTGAACAAAACAAAAATGATTTCTAATCTTGGCATAATGAACTGGGAAATTTATGACAATAATTTGTTGTTTGGAGCCTGGAGACCTAGAAGTAGCAGAGGCCATGTCAAAAACAGAAAACACACTGGGAAATCATTTCTCTATCAGGGTACAGCAAAACAAAACAAAACTAATGTAGATACTTCATTTTTGTTTAAACCTATTCAGTGGAGCGAAACATAAAGACAAAACTAAAATGGAATAAAACATACAAATATATAGTAATCACATTTCAACTTCAGATAAATGTTGACTGAGCAAGGAAAAACAGTTACTGGTTTAAAAAAAAAAATACAATAAGTCATGGGGCTTTCCTTTATCCATGCTTCTTGCTTAGGGGCTTAAACATTCTGAAGTAGGCCATGAACTGAAATCTAAGAGAATGTAAGTATAAGGAAAATGTATACAGAATGTAACCGCAATACTCAAACAGTAGATAACCACTTTACAACTTGCTTTATTCTCTTCTAAGAATAGGGAATATAAGTCATAAATGAGAAGCTCTCAAGTACAAATTAAATAGAAATAGTCAGTTTTAAGGGTCAGTTAGCAGTAACCAGGTATCAAGAAGATTAAAAAAATTATTGGGTGATAAAAATAGCACTTAATCTATATGTCAGAGAAACACAATTTATGTTAGTCTTTAAAAAAATGACAGGTCCAGATGATACTATTCCTGATCAGAAAAACGGTGAATCAAAGGATGCTAAAATTTGCAAATTTTGAAAAAAATAAATGATACCAACCCAGTAAGGGAACTATTTATATATTCCTTGCAAATATAACTTTGAAAATATTAATAAGGAATAAACTCTAAAGGAAGGGTTGTTTCAGAACTATTATGAAAGTGTCTAGATAAACCAATGCTTTGCATGTAGGCAAAACAAAGTGCTTACAAGTTTTATGTAAGAAGATATCAAAAAAATAGATGATAAAGCATTAGGCTATGATTAACAAACAAACCTGATAAACTTCAAGTTTAGTTTAAGATTTTTTATTTATTTGTTTGACAGACAGAGATCACAAGTAGGCAGAGAGCCAGGCAGAGGGAGAAGGAGAAGCAGGCTCCCCGCTAAGCAGAGAGCCCTATGCGGGGCTCGATCCCAGGACCCTGGAATCATGACCTGAGCTGAAGGCAGAGGCTTAACCCACTGAGCCACCCAGGTGCCCCTCAAGTTTAGTTTAAGTGTTATTTTCTTAATACACCTTTCCTGAGTTCTGAATTAGCTTCTATTCTAAATTAGCTTCTATTGCTATTCCTTTTAAGGAACTAACTTTATATTGATGTATATAATTATTTGCTCACCATGTGTCTCTTTCATTGAATTATAAACTTGAAGGAAAACCCATATCTTTTTTCATCATCAATCAGTGAATCATATAATGGGTGCTGTATGAATATTCAATTGAATGTATAGTTTACACAGAAGAGAGCTAGCATTTGTAAGATAGATTTGTTGTTTTTAATATTTATTGGAAAGACAATTACTTAGGTGCAGTGCAAGATATAAGATTAAGGGACACCCTTGAATGCCCTCTTTCCCCAAATGTAATTGAAATTATAGAAAAGTTAATCCAAAAGGGGGGGAAAAACCCACCTCATAATAACAAGGATATTAGCAATATTCCTAATACAACTTGAGATAAACTCTGTATTCAGAATCAGCAGGGCAAAGAATGGAAGGGAGAGAGAATAGAAGAAGAGAATGGAGGGGTAAAAAATACATAATATTCAATGAATTATTTTCACAAGAGTTGTTCTACATGACAAATTTTGTAAAACCAGAGGAGAGAGAGATGCTTCAATAATGAGAAATACAGAGAGAGAGAGATGAGAGAGACTAAGAAGGACACCAAATTATAAATTTGGTCTTGACTTAAGAAACATTCTTCATATAGAGGAAAATGATCAGTGATTAAAATCCCACTACTCAATTATGCGATGAATTTATACGTAGTCATCCCTATAATATCCACAACACTCATTTCTTTTCTCACATTATATGATAAGTCCATAGGCCCAGGAAAATAATATCAGACAGGATTCAGCATAGAGAAAAAGAATCTATTGTAATTATTTTTTTCTAGAAGGAATTTAATGCATGGTACTTAAGAAAATTTAGTGATAACTGGAGAAGTCGATTCCAGTCTTCACATACATGAATTACTTCCAGAATGTGATCAAACTGGCTCAAGTCGGTGAGCTAGCTACTTTTTTATACTACAATATTGTTGACTATATTCCCTATCCTGTACTTTTTATAATGCGACTTGTTTTGTACTGCAGTTTGTATGTCTTACTGCAATTTGCACCTTTACATATTTCACACATTTCCCACCTCCCCTCTGGGAGCCACCAGTTTGTTCTCTTTATTTAACAGTGTGTTTGTTTTTGTTTGTTTGTTTGCTTTGTTCTTTTTTAGATTCCACCTATAAGTGAAGTTATATGGTATTTGTCTTTCTCTGCCTTATTTTATTAGCATAATACCCTATCAGTTCATCTGTATTGTAGTAAATGACAAGATTTTATCCTTTTATATGGTTGAGCAATATTTCATTTTGTATATATACAGTATCTCTTTTATACATTCACCTACAGATGGATACTTGGGTTGCTTCTATATCTTGGCTACTGTAAATTCTACTGCAATAAGCATAGGGGTGCATGTATCTTTCTAAATTAGTGTTTCTAGCTAACTATTTCTGTATTGGATAATGTAAATTAAGGCAACAGAAGAGATGAATGATAAGGTTGATTTAATGTTCTAATTTTGTGAGTCAAAAAGTATTACTCAAACTTGATAGAACAAAAAAATAAGTATTTTTTGTTTAATTTTTAATTTACAAAGGTAATCAAGATAAAGACCAAAAATATTAATAAAACTCAACAATGAGACAAAGAAGGAAGCTGGAAAAGTAGAGTGAGGAATACCTAAATCGTTTTTAACATTTCATGGTAGGGAAACAAATTATACAAGTTCAGTCATCAAACTAAAAAGCAATATAGTTTATTATTAGAGTTATAATATTTAGTTTGGAGAAAACTACCTGAAGCCAAAATTAAAGTTACAAGCACTTGCCTCTTGAAGGTACGATAGGAAGTGCCAGGAAGTAGGGCCTGTGGTTTTTACCTTCGTGGTTGCCAAACTGTGATGGTTGATTTATTTGTATTATATTCACATTTAATTTTGATAATTAAAAAAAAAATATTTATCTGAGAGAAAGAGAGAGTGTGCACAAGTCGGGGGGGGGGAGGGGCCAAGGGAGAGGGAGAAGCAGACTCTCTGCTGAGCAGGGAACTGGATGTGGTACTCCATCCCAGGACCCTGAGATCATGACCTGAACCAAAGGCAGATGCTTAACTGAGCCACCCAGGCACTCCTAATTTTAAGTACAGAAGATAAGGTGTGAACAGAGAAATTACGGGTTAGAGATCTGTGTCAGTGGAAAATACTCAGTGAAAGCTCAGATCCTGACCTGCCATTCTGTAAGAGTACTGACAACACTGACTCCGCCTTTGGCCCTCTACCTTGTTCATGTCTGTGCGATGGCTTCTTTTGGGACTATGTGTTCCAGCCCCTTGGAGGTTAAAGTATGACCTGACTGGAATGCAGGAAAGCTCATTCTGATCCTCCCTAAAGCACACAGAAGGCACCACTTAGGTAGGTAGTAGAGATGATGAGCCCGCAGGGGGCGCCACTGTAGCTAACCAGTAGAGATTCTCCTGCACACAGATGGTGCCTCTTTAGATAAAACTACACTTAGGTCTGGACAGTGGGGAGAATAGTTTCGTAGCCTCTGCATCATCTGTCTGCCTGATTCCCTCTGTTGGTAAGTTACCCTGAATAACACGGTAAATGGTACGGTCTCAAAGTGACTTCTGTATCTAGAGGATGCTTTACTGACTCTACTCCATTTTTAAGGATGCCCCAGTAGTTTTTTGACTTGGACTTTTTCATTTTGGTTTCCTATTTAAGTACAGAAAACTTCTGTTGTAGACTCATAAGTTTACCTGTTATATTAAAACAGTATTACATGTCAACAGTGCGGTTATGACCTTTATTTAAGATTCAAATATTTGGTCAATTTATGAAGTCTTAATCTTTTCATACCTTTCCTTTTTAAATGTTCCAGTGAGTGCTATATTGCACTCGTGTGCAATATAGCATTTTCTTTTCATACCTTTCCTTTTTAAATGTTCCAGTGAGTGCTATATTGCACTCAATATACTACCAAAAAAAAAAAAAAAAAAAAAGGCACCTAGAGGAAGAGACCTAAGATTCAACAGATGTAAGGTTCCAAATTCACATTCTTTCCAACTCCCACCAATGGTCTTTGTCATGCCAAAATGTTGCTTTCTTTGGTCATTTCTGTTCTTTTGTATCCTGGAGGAGACATCATTCCCCATAGCCATCTTCACTTACTTGCTGTTCTTTTGGTTTTCGTTGTTTTTGTTTCTTGGATTGGTTTGTTTGTTGTGGTAAAGTTGTATTTCCAGAAAACAGTGTGTAAATATTAAATAAACAATGGCATATTAAGTGAAAATGAACTCTCAATGTTCACTACTAGAAAACGAGTCAGAGTAAAGTTTTATTTTCACCTTTGTTCTTAGACTAACATGAACTATTTTAGAGAAGCCTTTATTGAAGTTTAACAGAACTTCATATCTTGGGGCTCCTGGGTGGCTCAGTTGTTAAGCGTCTGCCTCCGGCTCAGGTCATGATCCCAGGGTGATGGGATTGAGCCCCTGATTGGGCTCTGTGCTCAGTGGGGAATCTGCTTCTCTCTCTCCCAACCCCTCCCTGCTTGGTTTCCCTCTCTCACTCTCTCTCTCTGTCAAATAAATAAAATCTTAAAAAAAAAAAAAGAAGAAGAAGAACTTCATATCTTTCTGACCCAAGAGTTCTCAAAGAATTGAAATATGCACACAGATTTGTGCAGAATCACAATACTGTGTAAGTGTTAGATATGTTAACCAAAAAAAAAAAAAAAATCAGAAGTGTTTCCTCTACTTCCAGGTTAGAATATAGAGACTAGAAACTGTGAATATGTTTTTCTGCAGAATGTTATGCTAATAGGGCAAAGGCAGTAATAAAATAGGAGAGGAAAATAGTGTTTTTATAGGAAAAAGGAAATGGAAAAAACTGAAGAAAAATCAAATTTCTATAACACTTTTAATACGTCGTGTTATCTTATATATAATTAAGTAGAGAATAGTAATCTTGGAAAACCTTAGGAAAAGCAGTTTCAAATGTGAAATTCTACAGAAAAAATCTGATAAATTTTAAAATATAGCTACACATGTTATAGACAAAATCTTTTGTCTATTTCAGTGAAGTAATACGTAAATACATTCTCATCATTGGACCAAAAATAATAATTGCTTAAAAATAAAATTGCAATTTTAGTTTTTACTCATGAAAAATTTTACTTTTCAGAGACATCCGATATATTGCATAAAATAATTTATAATCACAGATCTTCAATTTTGTTACTTGATTAATTTTCTTTTCTGTTGAATTCATGCAGTCTGAGTGGTGCTGATATACCAACATCTTTTAATGTAAAACTTGAAGACTCTGCATATGAAGATATTATGAGCCTATGGAGAAACATATAAATAATGGATTTTGCTGCCTCATCTCATTGAAAACAATTATTACAAAGCAAGTTCAAATACAGTTAAATCTCAGTAGTTACAAAGAACGAGCATGGTAATTGCAGGAAAAGGCAATAAAGCCAGTTTTTACAGTGTTGCTTCCCTGTGATATTTTGTATCTGATAGAATGTATGTCTGAGCTGATAGCTGCAGGCGAGTCAGGCAATTTAAAATGTATATCAATTGTGAGATAAGGCCCCATGCTTGACGGGCTTTAACAAGGAGGAAATGCTGGCACACTACACTGTATTTACTACACTTCAAAGAAAATGATGTAAGTTTTATTCATGATTAAGAAATCAAAAAGATTTTTTTGTCTATGTACTAAGAGTCCTAGAAGTAGATAAGAACAAGCTCTTCAGACATGAAAACTGATTTAATTTTCTTATTTGACTATGCATACATATGTTCTGATCCCTACCCCACCCTCAGGCTAGATGGTCTACTTGATGCCCTGGGAAGTCAGATACTTGGCAGAAAGTTCCAGATAAGAGCTCCAAAATGTACAGATGCACTTTATTTAAAGCAATATATGCACTATATGAGTATTCACTAGTTTTTTTTTTTTATATAGAGACATGCTAAATATCGATTAAGTTTTAAAATAGGTATGCATAGATTTTCTTGTCAAACAAGACTCAGAAATGAATTATAATAAAGCCCAGTATAGCAATAGTAGCTAATTGCATCATTATTTTCCATTTAGTTACCATGTGGTCTATTAATATTTGAGGCAGTATTCATTCATTCTTTTTTTTTTAAATAGAAAAACTTTTCAATTTTTTTTGACAAAAATTTGGGATTTTTTTCTAATTAAGTTTTTAACTTTAATTCCAATATAGTTAAAATATAGTGTTATATTAGTTTCGGGTATACAATATAGTGATTCAACAATTCTATACATTACTCAATGCTCATCATGCTAAGTGTACTCTTAATCCCCTTCATCTATTTCTACCCATCCCCCCACCCAACCTCCCTTCTGGTAACCATCAGTCTATTCTCTATAATTAAGTCTGTTTATTTCTTTGTCTCTCTTTTTTTTTAATTTTTTAAAAGATTTTATTTATTTATGTGACAGAGATCACAAATAGGCGGAGAGGCAGGCAGAGAGAGAGAGGGAGGAGCAGGCTCCCCACTGAGCAAGAGAGTCTGATGCGGGGCTTGATCCCAGAACCCTGAGATCATGACCCGAGCTGAAGGCAGAGGCTAAACCCACTGAGCCACCCAGGCACCCCCTTTGTCTCTTTTTTATTTTGTTTCTTAAATCCCATACATGAGTGAATCCTATGGTATTTGTCTTTCTCTGATTATTTTGCTTAACATTATATTATCTAGCTCAATCCATATGGCAAGATTTCATTCTTTTTTATGGCTGAATAACACATCTTCTTTATCCATTCATGTTGATGGACACTCGGGCTGCTTCCGTAATTTGGCTATTGAAAATAATGCTGTAATAAAGATAGAAGTGCATATAGCCTTTTGAATTAGTGTTTTTATTTTTTTGATAAATACCTAGTAGTGTATTTAGTAATTAAATATTTAATAATTTATAAGATTAGTAGGGTAGTTCTATTTTTAACTGTTTGAAGAAACTCCACACTGTTTTCCACAGTCATTGCACCAGTTTGCATCCCCACCAATAGTGCATGAGAGTTCCTTTTTCTCCACATTCTTGTTGACATTTGTTGACACTTCTTGTGTATTTTATTTTAGACATTTTGACAGGTGTGAGGTGATATCTTGTTGTAGTTTTAATTTATATTTCCCTGATGATGAGAAATGTTGAATGTCTTTTCATGTGTCCGTTGTCTATCTGGATGTCTTCTTTGGAGAAATGTCCATTTGTATCATTTGTAATCCAACTCGTAATTGGATTATTTGGTTTTGGGGTATTGAGTTCTATCAGTTCTTTATATATTTTGGATACTAACTCTTTATCAGATTTGCCATATCTTCTTCCATTCTGTAGGTTCCCTTTCAGTTTTGTTGATTGTTTCCTTTGTTGTGCAGAGCTTTTCATTTTGATGTAGTCCCGATAGTTTATTTTTGCTTTTATTTCTCTTGCCTCAAGAGACATAGCTAGAAAAACGTTGCTAAGGCCAATATCAAAGAAGTTATCACCTGTGTTCTCTTCTAGGATTTTTGTTTTCTTGGGTTACATTAGGTCTTTGATCCATTTTGAGTTTACTTCTTGTTTATGGTGTAGGAATTTGGTCCAGTTTCTTTTCTTCTTCTTTTTCTTGTTTGTTTTTTTTTTGTTTGTTTGTTTTTTGTTTTTTGTTTTTTTTTTTTTTTTGCATGTGGTTGCCCAGTTTTCCCAATACCATTTTTTTAGAGAGATGGTCTTTTTTCCCATTGCAAATATTTGCCTCTTTTTTGAAGATTAATTGGCCTTTAAAAAAAAAAGATTTTATTTATTTGAAAGAGAGCACAGTTACATGATAGAGTGGATGTGTGGGGCAGGGGCAAGGGAGAGCAGGCTCCCCTCAGAAGAGGGAGCCCAACAAGGAACAAGATCCCAGGACCTTGGGATCATGACCTGGGCTGAAGACAGATATTTAACCTACTGAACCACCCAGGTGACCCAAATGACCTTTTAATCATGGGTTTTTCCTGGGCTTTCTATCCTGGTCCATTGATCGATGTCTCTATTTTTTGTGCCAATACCACACCATATTGTTTTGATTACTACAGCTCTGTAGTATAACTTGCAATCCAGATTGTGATACTTAGGGGGTATAGCTCAGTGGTAGAGCATTTGACTGTAGATTGTGATACTTACCAGTTCATTTTTCTTTTTCAAGATTGTTTTGGCTATTTGAGTTCTTTTGTGATTCCATACAAATTTTAGGATTATTTGTTCTAGTTCTCTGAAAAATGTTTTTTGGTGTTTTGGTAGGGATTGCTTTAAATCTGTAGATGACTTTGGGTAGTATGGATATTTTAAAAAAATTTGTTCTTCTAACCCAAGAGCATGGAATCTTTATATTTGTTTGTGTCATCTTCAATTTCTTTCATTAATGTTTTATAGTTGTCAGAGTACATGTCTTTCACCTCCTTGGTTAAGTTTATTTCTAGGTGTTTTATTATTTTGGGGACAACAATTTGTTAATATTTGACAGGATTGTGAGAGAAAGAAATGATCAATGATTACCAGATAAAAAATAATCAGTAGGATATATAAATAACATAATATACTATTTCAGAATATATCTAATCATGATAATAAAGTTAATATACAACTAAATATTCACTGATAAGACAAAACACTTATGCAATTTTTCCCACACCAGTGTTCATAACAAATAGCAATGATAACACACTATAATCTTCCACTAATGTATCTGCAATGTAACTGTATATGGAGACTTGCCATAACATGGTATGTTTCTTTAATACTTGCACTATGTGCAGCTCTTCATCATTTTAAGAAAAAGAAACAATGTTGAAGGCTTATGCATGAAAAGCAGTATTACAATATGTGGAAATAAAGTAGTGATAAAGACACCTAAATTTATTTTTTTCATGAGGAAGACAATCTAAAAGAAGATGAATATGTAACATGAGGGAGAGATCAATGCTATTAAAAAAATAAGGCAAGTAAGAGAATAGATCATAGAAATAGAATCCTAGGGGCACCTGGGTGGCTCAGTGGGTTAAGCCTCTGCCCTTGGCTCAGGTCATGATCTCAGGGTCCTGGGATCGAGTCCCACATCGGGCTCCCTGCTCAGTGGGGAGCCTGCTTCTCCCTCACTCTCTGCCTGCCTCTCCGTCTGCATGTGATCTCTCTCTCTCTCTCTCTCTCTCTGTCAAATAAATAAATAAATAATCTTTAAAAAAAAAAAAAAGAAATAGAATCCTAGGAGTTTCAGGAAAGGCTTTTCTGAGGTTGTATTTGAGCAATAATCATCTATTAGCATTATGAGGATGAGAGAGGTGACAAATCCATTGGAAAGTCAGGTAGCTAATGAGGGTTTTCAAACCATTATAACTAGCATAGAAGTCCAGGTGAGGACATTACAATAAATGAGAACTTGAAATGCAGTTATCGCAGCATAGAAATTGAATAAATTATATCTTTATTATACAGGAGTTTGTCATTTGGTGTTTGTAAGAATTTTGAGAAATAAAGTTAGAAAGGAAGCTTGGGAGCAGGAGGTGTTGAGGTGAAGGGCATTTTATGCTTCTCTAATGATTTTTTTGTTTGTTTGTGTAGCCATGTAATCAATGTTAGGATCACTATTTTAGCAGCTTAATTCTAGGAGAAAAAGATGACTCATTGTGGGGTAAATGCAGAAGGATCGTTTGTGACGTTATCTTAGGGTCCTGAAAAATTGACACTTAGGATTTGGTATTGGTTAGCAACAATGTGAATAAAGAAGAGCAACAGATTTAGAAGAAATTTCATAAATAAGTCAAACATGACTCTCTAATTGACCTGATATGGAAACTAATAAGCAGGAAGATACAAAGATAACTGGGGACCTATTATGAGACTGATTAGGTAGATAATGTAATCACATACCATGACTATATGCTTTGTGCTTTCTTAACTATCTTTAGACATATATTCATTCCCAGATTAAATATATTTTATTTATGGCTTGGTATTTAATGTGATACTAGCACAAAGATGTCAGAATAATCCTTTAGACTCTTTCAAGAAAAAATAATATATTCATCATTAACTTCACATTAACTATAACTGTACAGTGTGAAAGTTTATGTAAAGGAAGAACAATGTGAAATACAAGTTCAGAGGGAGAAGACAAATTCCTGAAGCAGAGGTCACAGGTCAGATTTCATACTAAAAAGGAAGGAATATGGACCCTTATTAACTGCTAATCGCTTTATACTTAATACTCATTGAAACTTCAACACAGAAACCCTGTGCTATAATGACCTGAGAGACACTTCAACAATTCTGCGTAATATGCAGTGGCTATCACCAGCTTCCAGGCTGTCATACTTCTCTCACTCAGAAAGTTGAATTTAAAAACCTGTCACTAGGCGAGCATGATACATCAGGGCTTCCACGATCCAGTCCCAAGAAGTGATTTCTATGTTTACAGATTTTTATGACCATGGATAATAGCAAAAGCATGGAACAGAATATTCTGCAGTAATTTTCTATATCAGGATGATTTCTGCATCCATGATATAATGTTTTATAGTGTGAGGACCCAAATTTTAATGTCCCAAATAAAAAAAAAAAAATTATCCAGGGTCATCCTTAGATGTAAAAGAGGCTAGGATAATGTTGATGGTAGGAAGAAATTGTTAACAAGCATACAAGTCAGAGCTTATTGATAAATATATAATGAAGACAATCATGAGTAAATCTAGTAAGAATGTATATTTCCATTTTAACTTCTGTTCATTGAATACAGTGAATTATATTGTGCCCCAACATAAGAATTGAAGTTTAAACATTAAAG
This sequence comes from Martes martes, assembly GCF_963455335.1. Taxonomy (NCBI): domain Eukaryota; kingdom Metazoa; phylum Chordata; class Mammalia; order Carnivora; family Mustelidae; genus Martes; species Martes martes. Next base: position 16,506,199 of record NC_137903.1, on the reverse strand, counting down.
CAAAATGGAAGGAAAATGCATGCATAAAGACAGACATTTATGTCTAAAGAAGAAGAGTTTAAATGGATAAAATGATTTTCATTCACAAGTTCAAAATTAATTTTACTATTGGCTTTTTCAAACATATATACGTATATATATTGGAATTACATATAATTAGCATTTAAGCCTTTTTGAAAGGAAAAATGCAATTAAAGTAAACCATAATTTGATGTAAGCAATATTTTAAAATTGTGAAATTGTTGATTTCATTTCAATTACATTGGAAGAAATCCAGCTCTTTTCTTAATTGCAATTTTCTCATCAGTATGCACTATTGATCTTTGAAATGAACCAAGCAAATTTTATTAAGGCAATTGTTTTGTGTAGTATCATCAACAATAAAAAAAAAAAAAAAAAAAAAACAGTGTGGCAAAAGTTTAGGGACTTTTTGCCATTAGAGTCTGACAACACATGAACAAAGTGATGATATTCAACTCCCTTCTCCCCGATGCTCAATATCTAAAAAGAAATTATTTTGGAAGAATGTTCAAAGGGTTTCTAGCTAAGTCAAATGCAGAAAGGGAGAAAGAACTATAGATTTGTATGGTTAATAATCATAACCTAGAGATTTAAAAATAAATAAATTATTTCTATATGATCATCTACTCCCTTAACCTTCAATTGTATGATCTCATTGAAGTGAATAGGGATATTCTCAAATTAGGATGTGATAATAAGCAGATCAACAATATGACATTCATTTGAAAAGTTATCAATCAAAGCCTTGTTACCACACCCCCAGGAAACCATCTCCTAACAAGTTATAATAGTCATTGTTTGGTGGCCTTTGATGACCCTTGCCTCAATCTCAACATCTGCCCCAAGGACAATTCTCCAGAGGCTGCCATCTACATTGGCTACCTGCAAAGATAATCCTGACACTCCAGCCTTGCAAGCTAAGGAGAGAAGTTGCCTTACTTCATCAAGTTAATACTAAGAATATAGCTTTTGCTAATCGCCCTGCATCCTTTGAAAGATTGCGTAAACCCATCATGTTTCACACCCCCCTGGTGGTTTCTTCAAGTCCAGGTACCCATTTTTTTTTTTTTTTAATTTGTTTGTAGTTTTATTGAGTAGTTTGAGGTATTTGGAAGGGAATCTGGGATTCTTGCATCTGCTCAAGCTATAGCAGTTTGAATTTACTCTCCAACCCACTCCAAAGTAGGTTCTGTCTTTGATCACCTCTGGGCTCAACCCTATGATATCCATCAGATTTTTCCCCATCTTGATTTGACTTGGCACCTTAGCATCATTGGCCACTATTAACCAATCCCTCCTCTTCTTTCTCTTTCAGTCTATGAGACACATTTATCTGGATTTCCTATTGCCTCAACAGACATTTCTTGGCCTCTCTTGCTGGTTTTCATCCTTTATTTTGACTCTAAATATTGAAATGTGGAAGATTTTTTTTTCTCTTTTCTCATTATGCTCTTTCTTGAGATGATCTCAATTCAGCCCTGTGTTTCAAATGCCAAATGAAAACATTTATTTTTCTCCTTTTTCTAGTACTTTGTCAGTAAGCTTTATGAATTCTTCTTTCAAAATACATAACTTCTCTACTCCTTTTCACAATACCACTAACCTAGTTCAACCATGATTTTCTTTTACCTTACCACATGTAAAAAACTTTTAAATGACTGATCTGCTTTTACTTCCCCACCCCAACCATTCTCTATCTACCAAAATCATCTAAAATGGAATGATTTTAAACCATAATTATTGAAAAACATAGATCACCTCATTTTATAGAAAATGCATCAATTAATGAAAATTCAAAATTTGTATCATTGCCAAGAAGTAAATTATGATTCTATAATAGAATTTTGATTTTTTACACTCTTTCTCTTTCTGAATCACATCACCATATTGAATTCCTTTCTCATCCGTAGACCTGCCAATCTCATTTCTTCCTTAAGCAAGCCTAGCCCTTATTGTTTTTGGGGTGGACTGCTCTTCTACACGCTCCTTACCCAGCTGCCTATTTATCGTTATCTGAGCCTTAGGCGTGCAGGTAGGCCTTCTCTGCCAAATCTATCTGAAATAGTGATCAGGCTTCTGCTTCCTTCATTCTCTAATACCTCATCTGATTATTTCTTCATTAAATATTTTATAATCTGTAATTATTTTATTCATTTGCTTAAACATTAAATCCTCTTTCTCCTATCCTTATAAGGCCCCATGAGTGTTCCTATTTTTTTCACTTGTGGTTTTATTTCCAATGCTTTCTTGCCCATTTTTTTCAATTGGTGCACCATAACTGGTGAATTAATAAATGTATGTGAATGTACACTGTCTTGGAAGTCAGACTAAATTTACTAACACACAAGTGAGATCATTGTCATATCTCCTAGGACTCTATTAAATTCATGTTCTCTTCTCAAATAAATAAACAAACAAACAAATGTATGTGAAGATAAAAGACAAGGATAATAATGGCAATGTTACATTAATTAAAATAATTTCTATCCCTCAATATGTGTTTTTTCAAGTCTGAGCGGAGAAATGAAGGCAATGGTACCAGGTAATAAATTTAGATGCAACAATGAAAGGTGTCCATACTTTCCAATGGTGAGCAAAAGAGATCTAAAATTCACAAATCAACATCCACAAATCATTCTGTTTGTCTCCACTAAAGAAGTAAAAATTGTTAAGAGACTGTGTTTACCAATATGTTTTTAAATTCAATATATAACAAAGAGGATGTGTATTACAAAGTCTATATTGATTCATGTCCTAAAATTGAATGATACCTGGGAACTCATTATCAATAGAAACCAAATATTTAACATTTTTAAAAACAAAGAATATAAAGTAATTATAAAAATTATACTGCAGCATAAAACACAAAACATCTTTAGAATTTAAACTGCCTGAATTAGCTATCTCTAAAAGTTTGGGATAGTTGATAAGTCATTGGAATAAGGTTTCTAATCTCTTTCATATTGTTCAGTCCTGCTACAGGGAAAATGTTTAGTCTTAGCTGTGCATTGGGAAACAATTAAAAAATGCTAGAATGTCACATAATTTAGCTCTTACGTGTATATTGTGTGTGTGTGTGTGTGTGTGTGTGTGTTCCATATGAGCTAAATTGAGCAATTAATGAGATTACACTGGGGACAGACATTAACTACCTTTTCAAATAAGACCCAAATGCTTTACAAATGTAGAAAATAAGCAAGCTGTCATTCCACAGGCCAATTAAGTTTACTCTAAGTGGGTTAACAGTGTTATATTGGTGTTATGTTCAAAATGCCAGTCATAGAAAAGTAATTGGCAGTGATTACATTTTAAAAGTTACATTATTAAGGGTTCTTATGCTATCTGCACTAGCGTTTTCCATCTGCTCTTTTCTGCAGGCTATGTAACTCTGTTCAAGCTAACCTGATTGTATGATAGCTAGACATGGAAGTAATGGGTTCATTGCACCGTAATTTGATAGCAAAATGGACCAGTATCTTATGCCTTTGATCAATTGGACACTATTTCTCTCTAAGGAAAGAAAAAAACCAAAAACTATTTGACTAGGAATTAGTCAAAGTTTACAGGGCAACAGAACTTTAAGAAGTCCCTTTTAAAAAACAGCTTTAAGGGGAACAAATCAAGATTTTTATTTCATATAACAAATCTGTATTATAGACTGATTTAATTGCATGTAAAAAAGAAGGGCAATCTCTATCAAAATATAAAGACCTAATTAAACTGTTTATACAGTATACTGCTTTCTACAAAAGTGTATTAGTTTTCTATTGCTGATATAAAAACTTGTAAGACACTTAGTAGCTTAAAACTTGACGAATTTGTTACATTACATTTTCGGATGGGGTCTCACTTGCCTAAAATAAACCTTTCGGTGTCATGTGCTCCTTCTGGAGGCTCTGTGGGATAATGCATTTTCTTGCCTTTTGCAGCTCTTAGAGGTCAAGCTCATCCCTTGGCCCATAACCCCCTTTATCCCTTGTAAAGCCAGCAAAGGCTAGTAGAGTCTTTCTCATACTATATCCTCTAATTCTCTACTTTGATTGTCACATCCCCTTCTCTGACTCTCAAGGACCCTGTGATTACATTCACCCTACCTGGATAATTCAGGATAATCTTTCTATTTGAAGATCTTTAAGTTAATCACATCTGTAAAATCCCTTTTGCCATGTTAAGGTAACATATTCACAAGTTCCGGAGATTAGGACATGAACATCTTGGTGGCTATTATTCTTACCACAAATACCATTAAAGTATGTTAGTTTCTCATATGTTACTGAAATCAGTAGGAAGTCAATCAAGGGTTTTAGGCAGAGAGCAAATATGACAAATTTTATATTTTATAAGGGTCATGTTGATTGTAATGTTGAAGAATAAAGAGTGGACAACAGTTAGGAACCATTGCAGTCATCCAGGTGACAAATTAGTGTAGTTTCGACTAGAAGGATGGTGTTGAAAATGGATTGCAGGAGAGTAGTTAAAGATTTAGGGAGGTGTTTGGGAGTTAAGTGTGAGAATTTGTCACAGAACTGGATGAGGCACAAGAATAAGGTGGAGATATGTGGTAGGACTAGGAGATTTCTGGTTTTAGCAAGTTAATGGATGGTGCTGTAATTCACTAAGACAGAGAACATCGAAGGCGGCCATGGGGAGATCTTAAATTCTGTTTAACAATGAATTGTCTTTCAAACATGCAAGTAGAGATGTTGACCACATTGAAGTGCTCTGGAGAGATAGGGAATAAAGATGTAAATTTGGTAGCCATCAAAAACATGCCCAAGAATGAAAATTGCTTTGAAAGAGGAAATACACTAAAAATATATTAGGGCATAAGACAAACTCTTTAGGAAACTGAGCTTTAAAAAGTTGGGGCATAGAGATCTGGGTAGCAAGAGACTATAGGTAAAAACTCAGACTGGGAGGAAGAGACCTAGATATGTGTTGTCATGGAAATAAGAACAGAGGCTACTAAAGAAGTCAACAATCCTCAAAGTCATTGAAAAGTACTATAACTTGATGGAAAATTTTTCATGGATTTAAAGGTATTTAGATTATTATTGGCCTAAAGAGAGCCTTGAAACCATACTGGATTGGAGCAAAAATGGTATAATTTGAGGAAATGAAAAAGGTGTCAACAAATTTTTGACATTTGGCTTTTGGGAAGTGATAAAAAGGGATGGTGGATCTGGGGAGTGATACCAAAAACTTTGATATGCACCAGAGAGATCTGAAGACAGTTAAATACCAAGAGGACCTGTTTCATGGGCATGAGAAGACCTGTGCACTTACAGGAGGCCCCAGGCTCAGAAGTACTTGACCCTGTTATTATTGTCTTGAAATTATTAACAATTCTATCATCAAATGTGATTTGTAGGTGAACTCTGCTGGAGAAAAGAGTGTGTGACAGGGGTTTAGAGACTGGTCCTACCTCCTGCTGGCTCCTCACCACCTGGAAATTGTTTGACTACCAAATGTCTCACCTCTTGGCATTCCTCTTGGTCCTACATTGGGGCAAGTAACCAGGTAGGGTCTGAAAGGAAAGGAGACTATCATTCTTCTGTCAGCCTCCACCTGCAGGAGTACTGGGGTCAGGCTGTGCACTCTGGAACATCTCTGGGAAGTCTGGCAGCAGCAGGGTCAGCAGGTGGCCTGCCAGGCCTGGTGGAGGCAACTCTCTTGCCCATTCTTAATTGCAGTATATAGTGCCTCCAGGCATGAAGGTCTAAAGGCAGGCCCATCATAGTACATGGGCAGGCCCACAGGAAGGGGAGATGCCTCTTCTGAAGCATGTGGGTCCTGAGGCTGGAGAGAAGGGGAGTCTGGCAGCTGACTATATACTGAGCAATGAGGAGGCCTGAATGCCAGGACAGGACACCTACACAACTGGGAGGGTGTGTACTCACGTGTCCAATGAGTATCCTCATACCTGCCGAGTATCTCCATGTCTGCAGGGTATCCCCATGCCAAGGGAGTCTTTCCTGGACAAGCCCCATGCCTAAGGGATTTGCTGTACTTGTCAGTTCTGATCTGCTGGAGCATAAGGAGCTTGTTTGAAAACAAGCTGTGAAATACAGTTTGTATAATCTGGGTAACTCTGTATATAACTTAAATACTCTATATACATTCAAGCCTAGCATTCCATGGAAAAATTCGTGATCATTTAAATTTTTAGCTTCTCTTGCTTAAAACAACATGAAATAGCAAATCGTAAGAAGTTGAGAGACCGAAAGGAGGAAAAAGATCTTTATATCTTAGTACTGTAGTATACCTGCTCCCCACTCCCATTTTTTTTTTAAAGATTTTATTTATTTATTTGTCAGAGAGAGTGAGCACAGGCAGACAGAGAGGCAGGCAGAGGCAGAGGGAGAAACAGGCTCCCTGCTGAGCAAGGATCCTGATGTGGGACTTGATCCCAGGACCCTGGGATCATGACCTGAGCTGAAGGCAGCCGCTTAGCCAACTGAGCCACCCAGGCGTCCCTCCCCACTCCCATTTTTAACAAGGAGCTCTCGTTTTCACTTTGTACTGAATCCTGCAAATTATGTCGCTGGAAGAATCAGTAGTGAGCAAGGGGTTGAAGAGACAATAGAGGGGAGCATTTATTCACTGTGTACATTTTCTGCAACAGTTGGGGGATGGGAGGGCTTGGTCCTGCTACAGAAGCAGAGAGAGTTTTACAAATGCCCATAACTGAAGAGCTGAGTCAGACTTTCCATAGAAGTCATTCAGAAAATAAAATTCTGACCTAAAATAAATGGGAAATTATCTTTCAAATAAACTAGAATTATGATTTTTTTATTAGAAAACCGAAGAAGGAAATATTGTCTTCTGAAGAGATAAAAGGTAGTTCTTCCATTGCCCAGACCCATAATATTTAGTGAAGTATTTACTCATATTCACCTATCTGTCTTTAACTGGGAAATGTGCCACAAAATTAAAAATAGCTTAAAATAAAACAATTAGTGATGCAAAGAGAACAAAGAGAATCTAGAAGGAACTTAGGGATTACACCTTACAAGGCATTTAAATGGACTAATTATTCATTAGCTTACTCTATTTAAGTTAGATAGAACAAATATTCCCAAGAGTCAGATTCATTAATTACTAAAATTAGACATTATCAAATGAAGTAAAATTTGTTTTAATCCAGATAGTCTCAAAGGGAATTGATATATTTTCATCTGACTAGGATGATTTCTTTTTATACAATTCAATCTAATTGAATCTTTAGACCATTGTTAATTATGTTGACTAATTGTTCTTATTTTAGTTACCAACTGATTGCTTTTAAAACCATTACAATTTTAGGTGTACTTTTAATCCATTGTTGTCCCATCATGCCACTGCCTTTCTTATGAAGGCCCTTTTAATGGGTTCTTTGAAGTTTCCCTAATAATATGTAGCAAATCGAAAAACAGTATCTCTTTATTCCACAACAACATATCTTCATTTCGCAGTTTATTAAAATCAGAGATCCTCTAACTTCTGAGCTTCAAATGACTGTATATGGATAGGAAACCAGAAATGAACATTTCATAAAATGTTAGATGCATGAGGTAGCATGCAAAACATCCTTTAAGATATATTGAGGCAACTATTCCCTATTTGGTGTGCAGTAATCTATGCATAAACATGTAGTTTTTTCTAATGTAGATTCTCCTGGACTAATATTTTCTAGTTTTCTGTGAATGGAAATCTTGGGCAAAGATAAAATGATTTGTAGAGTTCCGCCTGTTTTTACTGTTATAGGAAGCACATCCAGAGACACACAGATACCACAAATAGAATAAACTAAGAATTATGATAATTTTGATAAACTTTTATAAATGGATATTTGTAAAGTGTATATGTATAAAAGTATAAATGTGTATGTGATAGAGTTCATAGTAAAAGTGTGTTCACCTTTACAGAAACAAAGATAGAGTAATAAAAACATGGTAAGCAGGAAACATTTTTCCAGGATAACTGTAAAACCTCGCAGGAGGCTTAGATGTATAACATACGTATTCCTCAATCTCCTCCAGTTTGTGTGACTCTTTCATTAGTAATGGAGTATGTTCAAATGGCAGATTTACCCTAGCTTGTCTGTGATTTGCAGTGTGTTTGTTCAGAGCTGACCACTGTCTTTACAGTTATATTTAGATCCAAGGATTCTATCACTCAGGGGCGCTATTGCTGATGTAATTAACTGCTTGTCAATCATCTCCTCTGTTTCAGGACCAACCACTCATTCATTCAATAGCATTTATGGAGCACCTACTATATTCTAAGCAAATGAAGATAAAAATGTTCCTCTCTTCATGGCACTTATATTCCATTGAAGTATATATACAGTAAATGAGTAAATACTTGATTTACATAAGTGCTATGTGGAAAACAAAATATAAGGAGCTCTTGTAGGCTGTGCGATGTAAGTTCTTGCAGATGATACGATATTCAAGGAAAGACTTGAATGAAATGAGGGGGAAGGGCAGAATGTCACTCTTGCAAAATTTTGGCTTATTTCATTATTTCAATAGCAATATGTATTTCAAATTCATTCCTATTAAGTGTATCAGTAATTAATTCTATCTGTATGATTGCTGAGTAGTATTCCTTGAGCAGAAATCTCAGAGTTTGTTTGGTTTTTGTTGTTGTTGCTGTTGTTCCATAATCATAAGACAAGGGATTGTTTCTTCTTTGGGGTAATTATGAATAAGCTGCCATATATGACCAGGGATAGGGTTTTGGGTGAACATAAGTTTTCATTTTACTCGGGCAATTTTCTATGAGTGGGATTTCTGGGAAATATAGGGTAAGTGTATGCTTAACTTGGTAAGAAACTGCCATACTGTTCAATGTGACTGTACCATTCTGCATAGTGAGCAGCAGTCTAAGAATTCTAGCTGCTCTGTGTATTTTTCAACTCTTATATTTTCACTTTTTAATTTCAGCCATTCTAATAATTGTGTGGTAGTATCTCATTGGGTTTTCAGTTGTATTTCTTTCTTTCTTTCTTTTTTTAAAGATCTTATTTATTTATTTGACAGAGAGAGATCACAAGTAGGCAGAGAGAGAGAGAGAGAGGGAAGCAGGCTCCCCACTGAGCAGAGAGCCCGATGCGGGGCTCGATCCCAGGACCCCAAAACTACGACCCAAGCCGAAGGCAGAGGCTTAACCCACTGAGCCACCCAGGCGCCCCAATTCAGTTATATTTCTTGAATGACTAATGATGTTAAGCATCCTTTCAGGTCACATTTTTTAATCTTTTTTTGGTGAAGGGTCTCCTTAAGTCTTTACCCATTTTATTTAGTTTTTATTATTATTATTATTATTATTAGTGAAATTTGAGAGCTAGTTATATTCTAGATTTTTTTTACCCTATAAATTATTGGTAAGCATTTTCTCCCAGTCTTTAGATTGTCTTTAATTCTTTTAACAGAATCTTTGATGAAGCCCTTTTTTTTTTTCATGGTCAATCCTTTTTTGTTCTATGTCTGTTGATGAGCCTGTTGAAGGCATTCTTGTCTTTATTATCATGCTATTTACTTCTATTATTTCTGTTACTGTTTCTTATCATTTCTATATCTCTCTGCTGAAATTACCCATGTATATTGTTCACTTTTTACACTAAAATATCTAGCATATTAATCACAGCTATTTTTTATTCCTTATCTGATAATTCCAACTTTTGGATCATATCTGAGGCTGATGCTGTCACTTGATTTGTTTCTCATGAATGTATTACTTTTGCTTGCTGATTAGGTGTCTCAATTTCTTTGTTGAAAGCTAAAGTCTTCTGTGGAGCAGTGGAGAGTGTGGCAAATTGTAATTATTTCTGTGGGCACACTTCTTTTACAGTAGGTCTTTAGTGTGGTTGGTTCACTCCGTCAGGAATAATGAGTTGAGCTGACTTTGAAATTTGTTGTTTCTATGATTATTATCAGTTCTTCCACAGGCCTGTATTCCTCTAAGGCGACTTTGTGCTTAGCACGGGGCCTGGTTTACCAGAGAGTTTTCGCAGTATCTAGTCCATCCTCCACACAAGGTCTTTCCTTTTGTGCCTGATCCTTAGAGAGCTGTTTTCTGCATGCTTCTGATCCATCCAGTAGAAAACTGCCCTTGTTACTGAACACTAGCTGGCCTGATAGTGGTGGTGGTGCATAGGAATGGCAGAGTCATTGTTATTCTGGTTTATCACCCGTTTTTGGTGTGCTGTGTTCCAGTATCCAGGGGCTAGGGCTTCTACTCTACCTTGTCCCTTGCTCTGAAGTAGGAGTTCTGGATCCAGAACACCTTGCACTCCCTTCCTTTTCTGAAATGCAGTTTTTTCTTGGCCTTTGTCCTAATGTTGACTGAATTTGCTATTTTCCCCATCCTTTAAGGACTTTAAGTAGGGATGATGGAGGAAGATCCAAATGAGGTGCTCCTCTCTCCCACTGTGGTTGTGGCTCATGTCTCCCACAACCAAACCACGTAAGAAGACTTTCCTGGCCCCCTGCTGTACCTCAGCTCTTTCCCACAACCACTGCCTTAGTTCACTGGGTAAGAGTCTGAAAGCCAGTGTGAATTCCTATTGTGGGTACAGTTCCCATCCGTTCCATTTTCTCACAGTAGCCAGTGTCAGGCTTTAGAAATACTTTACATAAATGAGCAGAATTGCTTTACAAAGTCCTATGGTGCCCGCTTATTGTTCACCCCAAGAAATCAAGTGGTTGCTTCTTGTCTCTTTTGTATCTTTGCTTGGATTTTGGGGTTCTTTGGATGCCTTAAGCCTTGATGATTTGATGGATTTAATAAAAGCTATAATTTTGTAGGTTATCAGACTTTATTTTTACTGTAAGGATGAGAATAAGGTACTTCCCACCTTTCTATATCTGTATTACTTTCCTAAAGTTTTTGTAAGAAATTACCACAAACTTGGTGACTTAAAAGCAACAAAAAAAAACGAGCATTTTTTTTTTCTCTCATAGTGCTAGAGAGCAGAAATCCAAAATCGAGTTATTAACTTGGTCATTTTCCTTTTGCAGTTTTTTTTTTTTTTAAGATTTTATTTATTTATTTGACAGATAGAGATCACAAGTAGAGAGAGAGGAGGAAGCAGGCTCCCTGCTGAGCAGAGAACCCGATGCGGGGCTCGATCCCAGGACCCTGAGATCATGACCTGAGCCGAAGGCAGAGGCTTTAACTCACTGAGCCACCCAGGCGCCCCCCTTTTGCAGTTTTTAATTACTACTACTATTATTGTTATTATTATTATTTATTAATTTTTTAAAAGATTTTATTTATTTGAAAGAGAGACACAGAACAGGAGCAGGGGGAGGGAAGAGGCAGAATGAGAGGGACAATCAGACTCCCTGCTGAGTGTGGAGCTCAATGTTTCACTCGACTGCTGGGGGCTCAATCCTAAGACTCCAAGATCATGACCTTAGCTGAAGTCAGACACTTAACTGACTGAGCCACGCAGGATCCCCAGCAGGGGAAACGCTTCCTTGTCTTTTCCAGCTTTCTGTAGTCCTGGTGTTTCTTGGTTTTCAGCGCCATAACTATGATCTCTGCCCCCGTCTCCACATGGCTTTTCCTTTTGTGTATCTCTATGTCCTCTCTTCTTCTTTTAAAGATATCACTTACTGGATTTAAGGCCCAACCTATATCCAGGATGATACGATCTCAAGATTCATAATTACATTTGCAAGGATACCCAATTTTTTTTAACAAGTTCACATTGTGAGGGTCTAGGGGACATGAAGTTAAGGTAGACACTACTCAACCCACTACATCATTACAAGCAGAAGCTTGATTAGTAAGTGATTATAATTTCTTCATAAGATAAGAATCTGTTTAAGATTAATTAGTCCCATGATTAAATTCTTTATGGTAAAAATCTCTGATACTGACTTATTTTTTAAAATTTATTCAACAAATATATATTAAGGAGTTTTGACATGGCAGACCCTATGCTAGTAAACAGAAAAATGATATATAAAATATATACTGCTCTCTTTATTAGCAGTAAACGAAACAGACAAAATCTCTGCTCTCATGCAGCTTAATTTTTCTCAAAAAGAAAATGTTTCTTGTAACAAATTACATTTGTTTTCTGTATCTTTAAAATATAAGATGATTCATGATATTTCTTTTCCAGGAAAGATCTATCTTTTCACAATAAGCACATTAGTCTTTCTCAACTTTTTGTTGTTCTGATTTTAGAAATGAATTATACTGACTTCAGTTACTTAACAGAGTGATGGAATAAAACTTTTCTTTTCATCTATTCCAAATTAAATGGCCTCAACATAGACAATTATCTACTATTAAACTAAGTAGCATGCTTTGTATGAACTTGTCATTTTAATTATCCTCACATTGACTTGGTTCCAAATCAAATATGAGAGTATTTTTTATATCAATATAAATTACTACAAAAAGATGGCATATTTTGCTGAAACAAAGAGAAAAACAGATCATACCTAGTAAGTATGGAAATAAAGACAAAATTAGTTGGTTGACATGTGGAATATTAATGAAATATTGATCTTGGTATTTTGACTATGGGCAAATTTCATCAAAGCCACAATGCTTTAAGTCAGTCTGGTGTGCAATACCTAAAACAGGTATTATGTTAAAAACATTCAATTCATTTAAAATGTGATAAGGTTTATGCAAAACTAATCTGTTAGAGCATAATGATTTCTTTGTGCATAGCTCATATTTCTTATAATAGGGAAAATTCAAAAGAAGAACAAATTAAATCATGAATAAAATAAACCTGTGTGTCAAAGTGAGGTATGAATTACATGACTGACTTCTAAAAGAACTTTAATTTCCAGGTTTATGGTTTTTAGGTTTTAAAATACCTTATTCCCTGTGATGGCTGATATGTACCTTTGTCTCTGCTTCCTTCCACCTACCTATTTTAGGATCAGCATTTTATTTTTTTTTCTTTTAATTTTAATTCTAGTATATGTTACATACCATGTTATATTAGTTCCACATGTACAGTATAGTGATTCAGCAATTCCGTATGTCACCCCGTGTTTATCATGACAAGTGTACTCCTTAATCTCCATCAGCTATTTCACCCATCGCCCCCACCCACAGAATAAGCATTTGGAAGCAGAAAATAACTGGTTATATTATTCAGGGACTACCTTCTTCTATGTTGGAAGGGACAAGGGAGCCCATAATAATCACCGTTATATGACACTGGATTTTCCTCTTGTATCTGTAGAGAGGGTGAGCTAAGCCCTCTTAATGCTGTCAGTGCTAGTTTCATAATAACTGTGGTAAATAATTCAAGATCCAAAGGACAAAAGCGTATCTCTTCTTTAAACTATAAAGATACTGCCAATTCTGTTTCATAATGTTTAAATTGTCTGTACAGACATGAAGCATGAGGAAGTGCAGATCTATTTTCCCTGAATCTTTTCATTGGCTCTCACATTATCCATCACACAGCTCTAAAGTCTTATCAGAACTAGCTATTAGACTGTAACTCAGTTATGAGGCAAAGTAGTTAGACCTTTTTCAGATGCTTGACAAAATAATTTTGCCATACAAAAGAACTTAGGATGTTTTAAATCTTAAATATTAGCCTTGAAAATATCTGTTTCTATATCAAAATTCTGATCTGAGTTCTTGATCCAAAATCCTAATTAAACCAACTGATTTGGATTTTAGATTAAAGATTATAAACTAGTACACTGTCCTATTTTGGGACTGTAAATTAAATTGTACTTCAGAAGATGGCTAAAATACATTTGAAAGCTTTTGAACTTCGTATTCTCCCTGTAGCCAAGGGCTAGCATATTAACAGTGAAAATTCCATCAAAGAATGGCACAAAAAAATTTGTTCTTGAGAGACAAAGAAGGATAAATTCATTCTCATGAGCAATTTCTGTGGAGATTTGTAGGAACTTTCTTGAACAAATCAAAGTAAATGTCTGGTCACACTCACCTGTAACCATGAAATTAAAATATTAAATATTGTATGTTCCAAAGTTAGGAGATACTTCAATAAATCTCTTAATAAGAGAATACACTTATTCAGTGTTGATGATTAGTCATATGTTGCTCATCATCACTTAGTTACAGAAGGCCCAGATTGAGATGAATCACACAAACAGTTGTAACACTGAACTCAAAGTGATCAGGAAAGTGAAAGATCAATAACTAATTTCTTGGTCAATTCTATGGGTACAGTGATTGGGTTGCATCTGCTTCACTACCTTGAGCAAGTTATTCTAGTTTAATTGAATAAACTTGAATAGTAAAGTAGTTAGCAAATACTGAGAATAGGATGTGGAGGTAAATAGCTCAGTAAAAAGATGACTTTTTATCCCTAATTCCAGATTTTCTATCCCCTTTACCTTGTCCTTGAGGCAAGCACTGTTACAGTTACACACTTACAAGTACACATGGTAAGGCACCATTTTAACGGCAAATATTGGCATCTTCAACATACTTCTTTGAAATTCTCTCTTCTTAATACATGTGAAGGTTGTGATATATTTTAAGGGTTTTTCTTTTTATTCATAATTTTACCTAGGTACTTCTGTCTCACATTTTTAATAGCTACATAGTATTCTCTTGTCTGAGTTCCCAAAACTTGATTAAATCAATCCACTCGGGGCGCCTGGGTGGCTCAGTGGGTTAAAGCCTCTGCCTTCGGCTCAGGTCATGATCCCAGGGTCTTGGGATCGAGCCCCGCATTGGGCTCTCTGCTCAGCGGGGAGCCTGCTTCCTCCTCTCTCTCTCTGCCTGCCTCTCTGCCTACTTGTGATCTCTGTCTGTCAAATAAATAAATAAATAAAATCTTTAAATCAATCCACTAGTAATGGATACTCAGGTAGTTTGAAGAAATGTGTTACTATGAACAATGTTGAGGTTCATCTTCAGACTTATAACATAGCACATTTTTGTGAGTATATAGTTAAGATATGTTTTTAGAAGAGAAAATAGTAGATCAAAATGTGTATTTGAAAGTTTGACAGATTTTACTAAATTGCCTATAAAAATAATGTACAATTTATAGTCCTAAAATAAGACCATGAATGTGACTTCTTATCCAACCTTGAGTATTGTCTACATTTTTTTTTATTTTTGCCAGTATTACATTATTATGATATTGTTTTCCATTTTATTTACAAATGATAGGGACATCTTTTAAGTATTTAAAAGCCATTTGAAGGTGCTTTGGTTTCTGGCTGTGGAAGACTGATTTATAGAAGACAGACTCTAAAAAAGCGAGGAAAAATATTTAAAACTGTAAGCGTGAAGGCAGCAGATGTACCAAAACAGTGAAGACTTGAGGAATGAAGATACAGGAAAAAAGGGACATGAGGAGATGTGAGCCAAACATTTTTCCACCTGAGACACTTGTCAAAGCAGCACACAGTCCAAAAAGCTAAACAGAGCTTTCATTAGTCTCCAAGATCAGGAAGAAAGAAATCAATTTCAGATCCTGCCGTGGTGGAAGGGACATGGCAAATGGGCCAGACTTTCAGATGTGACCAATTACATACCAGGAGTGATGATGCTTCAGAAGAGATGAGCCCTCACAACTGAAGCAGAGTTCCAAGGAAGCTCCATTCCTGATCGGAATAGGCTACAGATTCCTCTGGAGAACCTTGTGATTATTCAGAGCCACAGGTCTTTTTTCTACCTTTTTTACATACAAAAATTGGCATTCAGTAAAAAGTTTATAGCCACCCTATGAGTCAAGTTTAAATTACTAACAAAAAGAAAAAAGAAGAGAGGGTAGCAATGACCTTCTATAGGAAAGTCTTATATTACATTTACTAGACAAAAAGTAATAAAATAGTGTATAACATGTCCAAGACAATAGGGGACAAGATGGATAATTTTGTTAGAGGACCTGAAATCTAGAAAAAACACAATTAGAAACTTCAGAAACTCCTATGTTGTAGTTAGAATTAATGTAACGAGTCCAAATGTACTGATTTAGAAAGATCTCACACACCCTGCTCAAGAAAAAAAGAAAATTGAAGTGCAATTTATTTACAGTAAAAACATACAGAACAATATTTTATGTTTTGGGCTAGTACATGCATTATGAAAGGAAATACGTAGAAATAGGTCTGTAAGAATCTACACACCACATGTCACTAACAATAGCAAGTATAGGAAAGGGCCTTTAGCCGAGGTTGGTCACCTTATCTGGATTATTGATTTGTTTACAAAGTGAATGCATTCACTTATCAATATGTAATTAAAGAGTAATTGCTCTACTAAAGAAACACTTGAATACAGGCTTCCTGTACCTTCATTCAGTGCCTGCTTTTCCTTCATCAGGAAAAAGAAAATCAACTATAACTGAAGTCAGGTGTTGTTCATTTGCTCATCTCTCATGTATCCATAGAGAAAGATCCGTGGGGAAAGAAAGGCTTGTTAAGTTTTATACATCTGGTTTTGGTGACGTTCTTTCTCTAGAAACGACTTTCCGATTTAAATAGAATTAATGAGACTATACATTTTGCAGAAAAGAGTGGCTGAAGAAGACCTAGAAGAAGAGTGGTTACATTTCAAAGACTGTTTTTGTTTTTTTTTTTTAAGATTTTATTTATTTGAGAAAGAGAGTAAGAGAGCACACAAGCAGGGGGAGCAGCATTACCCCGGGATCATGACCTGAGCCAAAGGTAGACACTTAACAGACTAAGCTAACCAGGTGCCCCATGTTTCAAAGACTTAAGTAGCTTGCCTTTGCTAGAGATCTTTGGTATTCAAAAACTAATGGGTTTCTGTAGAATTATATGGGAGTCAAATATGAGTGATGAAAGTAATGTGTGACAGCAAGGTACCCCAGGGAGTAGGGCAGCCTAGGGACACAAAATGCTTGCATTCTGGATGTTTATCTGTCTTTGACTCTTTTTCTTGACTTTGGGCAAGAAAATTAACCATTCTGGGGGTGCCTGGGTGGCTCAGTGGGTTAAAGCCTCTGCCTTCGGCTCGGGTCATGATCCCGGGGTCCTGGGATCAAGCCCCGCATCGGGCTCTCTGTTCCGTGGGGAGCCTGCTTCCTCCTCTCTCTCTGCCTGCCTCTCTGCCTAGTTGTGATTTCTCTCTGTCAAATAAATAAAATATTAAAAAAAAAAAAAAGAAAAGTAACCATTCTGGGCTTTGTTCATTCATTTATGAAAAGAAAGATGACTTGTGCTAATTGAGAAAAAGTGAGATTTGGAACTAAAAGGGAGAAATTTGGTTAACTAATAACAGACTATAATTTGCTTTGTTGCTTTGCTATATGTAAGGAAACAGATATAAGAGCTTGGCTTGCCACTGAGAATGAAGGAATGGAGCTTTTGGAAAGGGTTTTGTAGACCCAGGTTTGTTTTTTTTTTTTCCTTCTATGTTCTGATATCAAGATATCTTGTGCAGAACTAATGTGATAAAACTGTGTGTTAAGGAAACTTGTCTCAGGAAATACCCTAGACCCACATTTTCCAAAGAATGTATTTGTCAAATACCTGCACCTAAAGGTAGAATTAAAAGAAAAAGGAGGAAGGAATATCATTTAAAATGAATTTAGGTGCTCTTCATAATACATTTCCCTTTTGAAGAGTTGTAATACATCATCAAAGAAAATACCCTGTAAGAACTTATACAGAGAACATCCATTTAACTCTGTGTGGCCCATCATTTTTTAAATATTTTAACAATTACCTCTTTTTTTTTTAAGATTTTATTTATTTATTTGACAGACAGAGATCACAAGCAGGCAGAGAGGCAGGCAGAGAGAGAGGAGGAGGCAGGGTCTCCGTGGAGCAGAGAGCCTGATGCGGGGCTCGATCCCAGGACTCTGGGATCATGACCTGAGCTGAAGGCAGAGGCTTTAACCCACTGAGCCACCCAGGCGCCCCCAATTACCTCTTTTTAGTTAACTTTTGTTGCTATGTAATCTACAAACCTAGTACTTCATAAAATGTTCTTTGTGAAATCTTTTCCGAATATGAGGCCTGAGAATGAGGTTTCCTGCTCTAAGTTGGACTGAACATGTTGAATAACGTAAGCCATTCTATCTGAGACCCCCAGGTTACCTGAAATTTCTGAAACTGTGTGTATACAGAAGATAGGACCTAAGAGTGTATTTATTAATTCAATAAATTGAAGGAAAAAATTAAAAATAACAATTCTTCTCTTACAGAAGCTCACATTTTCCTGCAAGAAAAAATTTATAAGCAAACAACAGAAAACATAAAAATGGTAAAAGTGTGAAACTTGAGAATATCTCCTGAAGCATTTGAACATTGTTATTCCTGACAGTTGTTCCACTCCATCGCCCCTTGCATTTGACATTGACCTCTAACTGTCTTTCTTCACCACTCTAGATAAATGCAGACTACCCAATTAATGCCTGATAATTCTCAAAAACAACTCTTCAATTCTCAGTTAAGTCCAGATTCTCCAAATAGTGGCTGCTAATCCAACATAACCATCCATTTCATCCCATTTCCAAAACTTGCTATACTTCAGCTGACAGCTCTCTGACTAAAATTTAGACAGCTTCCTGCTGCTAACCCCCCCAAAAGACATTTCACCCTCTTTTCTCAAGTTAAATATTCCTCTGGGACCTCTCATGTTTAGCATTCTAGAATAAAAGCTTATGCTAAGGGTGCTCTGGTGCATTTTCCATAATACTATCAACAAACTACATTATCAGGGTACAATGAAAAGACAGACCTCTAATCCTGTCTTGGGGAATTGGAAGTCTTGCCAGAGAGATAATGTTTGAGCATAACCTTGAAGAACAGCTAGAACTTTGACAGCTGTGATTGTTCTTAGTTCTGGTTTTTGGGAGAAGGATGTATGCTAAGTATTTTATTTTACTTACTTTTTAAAGATTTTATTTATTTACTTGACAGAGAGACACACAGCAAGAAAGGAACATAAGCAGTAGAGTGGGAGAGGGAGAAGCAGGCTTTCCGCTGAGCAGGGAGCCTGATGTGGAGCTCGATCCTAGGACTAGAGGATCATGATCTGAGCCCAAGGCAGATGCTTAAGGACTGAATCACCCAGGCGCCCCTCCCTTTTTTAAGATTTTATGTATGCTAAGTATTTTAGATGCTTTAATTAATTTAATTTTTACATTAGTTCTTTGAAGTAGGTTTCTTAGATAAAGAAATATAGGCAGTTTAAGTTCAAGTAGCTTGTCCAACGTCACACAAGAAGTAAAAAGTCACAGAAATAGTAAACAGCAGAACTTATCTCAGATTTCTTGTTATGACAATATATAAATATAGAAATGGCTCAATAAAATTCATTTATCATTATAAATTATATTATGATTAAGAATCCAATGAGATACATTATTATCAATAAGTAGATTGAAACACAGGATATAGGTAATAAAGATGAAAGAATTTTTGTGGTCTATATCTTTGAAGTGCTCTATTTCCAAAAGGTGGTGAATTTGGCCATATCTAGTATCCTAAGTAACATTTTAAAGTAATAGGTTAATACACAAAGATAAACTCGAAATGGATAAAAGACCTCAACGTGAGGCAGGAATCTATCAAAATCCTACAGGAGAGCATAAGCAGTTACATCTTCGACATCGGTCACAGCAACTTCTTTCAGGACATGTTTCCAAAGGCAAAGGAAACAAAAGTGAAAATGAACTTTTGGGACTTCATCAAGATCAAAAGCTTCTGCACAGCAAAGAAAACAGTCAGCAAAACAAAGACGCAACTCATGGAGTGGGAGAAGACTCCCATGAAGTGGGAGAAGAGCTGATATCCAAGATCCGTAAAGAACTTCTGAAACTCAACACACACAAAACAGATAATCATATCAAAAAATGGGCAGAAGATATGAACAGACACTTCTCCAAAGAAGACATACAAATAGTTAACAGACACATGAAAAAATGTTCATCGTCATTAGCCATCAGGGAGATTCAAATCAAAACCACATTGAGATACCACCTTATACCAGTTAGAATGGCCAAAATCAACAAGACAGTAAACAACGTGTGTTGGAGAGGATGTGGAGAAAGGGGAACCCTCTTACACTGTTGGTGGGAATGCAAGTTGGTGCAGCCACTTTGGAAAACAGTGTGGAGATTAAGAAATTAAAAATAGAACTATAAAAATATGACCCTGCAATTGCACTACTGGCTATTTACCCCAAAGATACAGATGTAGCGAAAAGAAGGGCCATATGTACCCCAATGTTCATAGCAGCAATGGCCACAGTCTCCAAACTGTGGAAAGAGCCAAGTATCCTTCAGCAGATGAATGGATAAAGAAGATATGGTCCATATATACAATGAAGTATTATGCCTCCATTAGAAAGGATGAATACCCAACTTTTGTATCAACATGGCCGGGACTGGAGAAGATTGCGCTGAGTGAAGTAAGTCAAGCAGAGAGAGTCAATTATCATGTGGTTTCACTTACTTAGGGAACATAAGGAATAACACAGAAGATATTGGGAGAAGGGGAGGAGAAGTGAGTTGGGGGAAATCAGAGGGGAGATGAACCATGAGAGACTGTAGACTCTGAGAAACAAACTGAGGGTTTGGGAGGAGAGAAAAGTGGGTGGTTGGGTGAGCCTGGTGGTGGGTATTAAGGAGGGCACGTATTGCATGGAGCCAGGAGAATCTATTTTTAAAAGCATGTTCTCTGTGTCGGTAGTAGCCCTGTAAAAATGTTTTGAACAACATGAGACTCAAGTTTCTTCATTGCAATACAGTGATAACAATAACAATAATCACCAGTTGCATTGGTTCATCAAGAAGAAACACCTGAGTGCACCTAATACAGTTCCTATAGTCAGTAAGTAGTAGTTATGATAATCATTTTCAGAAAAACAATAGCTGTAAATAGTTACTCATCTCCATATCATATGTTCAAATATTCTTTTCCATTTCAAGAAATAATTTTCACAGAGCAAGTGTCTCCTTTAATGCGTTCAATAAAAGAAGCATTTAATTGGGCTCTCTAGGGGCAATCTGAAATGCCTGTAAGTAGTTCTGTAAGGTCAACATTCATCATGTGTCTCTTGTGCATCAAATCTTGAGATCCTGATGAAAACATTTACAAATGCACAGATAATGAAGGAAATTCAACACTATTAGTTTCAAAAGTAATCAAAACATTTAACATCATTATTTTCCTCTATCAGAGACCAATTTTACATATATGACATATGTATTCTATGAGCTTTAAAACCATCGACAATGAAGGGCTGAAGAATTTAGGAATTGATTTATATTATTCAAGGCATTGTATATGTTTGATGATATATAAAAACATTCAATTCCATTTAAAACGTCGTGAGACTTATACCAACCAAATCTGTTAGAGTATATCACATGTAATGAAAAATGAGAAAAAACTTAAATACCCCAAAGATGGCTAAATAAATTCTGGATCAAAGATCAGATTCTATATAATCATGAAATTAATGTTTCAGATGATGATTTAATGACATATAAAAGGATTCAGTGGTGGATTTCATGTGGGTGATGAGGAACAGAGAGTTACCATAAATAATTCCTAGCCAAGGAATTTACAAACTAAATGGATTTGGGGTTGGAGGTCAGGAGTTCTTTTTTGGACATGTAAGTGTAGCTAAATAAATTATTCAGGAACTAGAGAAAAGATCTGCACTGGGGAGAAAATTCATATCCTACTCATACAATGGATAACTAAAACTATAGGCATAACTGAGAAAATATAGGAAAGTAGGCTTCAGGTCACCATGAGAAGAAGCCCAAGAAGGCTAAAAGAACCTTAATTTATGGAGGAATTGAAGAATAAAGTACGTTTCTTTTCATTACTTTGGCATGTTATTATTCACAAAAACGAACTGCAAATAGTGTGCAGGATATTTATTCACAAGTACTGCAGAGTCTTTCCCTCGTCTCTGCCTGGTATGAGTTTAATCATTTACCTCAAATGGGATTGAGAACTTGTTGATATATGTTGGCATATCTTTCATATATGCCTTTAACACTTTCTCCAACCATGGCAGTGTTCTAGGCAGTACGGAAAATGATAGGCAAATACATGGTATATTTCAAAGGTCTCCAATTTTCTATACATCTTGTATTATTTGAAACTTCTTGCCCAGGACTGGTTTCTCAAGTTCCCCATCTGTTGTTTTCTATGTGGATTCTTTACCTATGCTGAGCCCAGGGATTGAAGCTTCACTTAAATTGTCTAACTTTTGTTGTGTTTGTTTCCCCTAGACACTCATTTTCCAGAACAAATGATCTCATCTCTCCAAAGTGAGCTTCTATTATCAAAAATTCCATTTTTCAAAAATCTTTGTATTTTTTTTTTTAAAGCTGAAAATGAAGCATTGGGATTAAATTAAAAAAAAAAAAGAACTATTGAAGGCAAGGAGGACAAAACTCCCTTTTGATACAAACTGCCATCCTCTCATTCTGTATTCATTCTTCTTAATTCGCACACAGTCTTGGTTTCTCCTGAGACTTAATTAAGCTCTGAGCTCCCTCTGGCTGCCACCTCCCATATTTTCCCCACGCCTCATTGCTCCAAGGAGCACAGTGGCGTTTCCAGGCTCTTCTTCCTCCTTACCACTTTCTTTTCATTCCACTCTCCAAGAAATCTCAAACGTTCTTGATTATTTCTAAGGGTTTTTCTTATCATTAATTTCAGGAGAAAGGCCATTTTTAAAAAAATGAAGAAAATAGACACATTATAAAAATACAAAATAGTAACATAAGATTTTGTTTTTCCTTGTCATTTTGCTCCCTTAGTAATGAATCTCTTATTTTTATTCTGTAAAAAAGATGTATCCATTTACTGCATCCCATTTACTCTTTGGGGTGGTGATATTTATTTTTTATAGTCCACTGGATCTCCTACTCGTTTGTAGATTAGGCTATTTAAAGTGGGAAATATTATCAGCCACACTTACTGAATGCTTACTATGTGCTATACACATATGAACTTTATGTCTATCAACTAATTTAATTTTCATAACAAACACATCTTACCAAGAGGAAATTTAGGCCCAGATTAAATTGTTCCCATTCATACAACTGAAGTGATAGAATCGGGATTCAATTCCTAGCCTCTGATACCAGTGACCAGAGGTGAACCACTATCTACTGTGCAAAAGCAACTACAGGCAGTTTAAAAAAAAAAAAAAAGAAAGAAAGAAAGAAAAAAGAAAACAAACAAAAAACTACAGCTTGCATGGTGGGCTCTTGTAAGGCTAAATTTCGTCTTAGAGTAAATTATAATGAACATTTCCAGTATATTTCTCAGAATGCGTTCCCATGGGCTATTAACAGGTATTACAAGGGGGAAAGAATTGCCTTGTCAAGTAAGTTTGAAAAACATGGGATTAATAAATACTAAGCGGTATGTTCTCAGTCTTTTAACACCTTTAATGTGATAAAGTGTACTGTGACTCTAGCCATGGGATACTTTATACGTTGTTTTCCAAATATATTTGACAGTGAAACACATTTTTGGAAGAACATATATTTAGTAAGAGTTCAGGCAGAAACACGCTTTTGGAAGAACATATATTTAGTAAGACTTCAGACACCTATTTTCAAAAACTTTGATGTAAATTGTTTCTCCTTTTCTATCTCAAGAACTATTGCTTCACCCTGGAATATCTTAAATATTTTTAAAGTCACCTCTTCACATCAAGAAATTTGATCCAAGATTTGAGACTTGGTTAACTGAAATAAGAATAAAAACTTGACCATTAATGCTTCTTAACTTATCCTCACAATATATGGCAGGAGTGTTTTAGGATTAGCAGTTGCTATGACATGGACGCTCTTAACACATCAGCTGAAATAAATACATGTCTTGCTTATGTCAGACATCAAAGCATGCTCCACAAGGGAACATAGCTCCTTCCATGTGTTGATGAAGGTGGCAGGCTTCCTCCATCTCTGGTCACATCTAATTTCTCTGCAGCAGGTAAAAAGAAGAATGTGGGAGAATAAACACTGGTTTCTTAAAACCTTGGTCTAGAAATGATACCCAGCTCTTTTCTTCATATTTCACTGGCAAAGAAAAACCAGTTATATGCTCACTCCTAGATACACAAAGGCTGGGGAATGTACTGTATAGGAAGCTGCTTTTCTGGAATGTTTCTCTAATACATAAGGAAATGTAAAATGGGGGTGATTGTTGGTCATCTCTACCGCAAGGATTGTAAATATTGACCAATATTTCCTCAATTTCTGTACTACTGTTGAACATACAAGGTTCCTAAAGTGGTGTAGCAATTCACAAAATTGATTTAATAAAATTTTCAAATTCTTGCCACATATAAAATGACCAACATTATTACTACTGTAATATTTTTGTCAATAGTTGCTAAAAGGTCAATTCCACTGTATGGGAACACACACACACACACACACACACACACACACACGCATATATATACATATTATTTTCCCCATTATCTTTGGCTATATTTAAGTTTCCCTAAACTTTCTTTACTCTTCTAAACTTACTTTTCACTTTTTAGAGGTAAGTGAAACTCTATTTCTAGAGGTTACTAGTATTATCAGATTAGTATATGACATGATAAGATTCACCAGAACATACATAACTGGTCACCTTTGAGGTAGAGTGGAAGTTAGAATTAATAGGTAAGAACTTAGAACCCATCCCCTGAAGTCAGGGGTAAGGAAGCTGATGAAGGAATAGCCAGGGCTGGATCCGCCATATTTCCCCCACCCCACCGCCAAAAATCAATCTAAAAAACAAGATTCAATATCTAGATAAATAGTTGAAATAAGAGTTCAACATAACCAAAGTAATTTCCTTGTCAGCGTTTTGCATATCAACCTATCCTTTCTCTTCTTATAAATTAGGACACACTGTGGTTTAGCTAAGGTCAGGGATCCTGTTTAATTTGGCAACACTATACCTAGCACCTGGCATAGAGTGGCTAACATGAAATAGAAGTTTAATAAGTATTCAAGTGAGGTTATTATGTGAATTAGAATGAGTGAATGAATAGATACACTTAACTTGGATATTTAGTTGGCAAAGAGAGGATACAGTCAACGATCTGAAGAAAGCTACATTCATTGTCTCAATGAAGTGGATGATCAGAGTGGACTCACAATATCCCATCATTCTCTCCAATAGCATCTACTATAACCCCATTTTGTGTAACTGGCCTTCAGCTCACATTCTTTAACTTAAATAACAGTAGAGTCACATTTGTCCTATTTGAAGTTACAGCTACAGAATCTTACAATTTTTAGAACATCAAATATATATATTTTTAAATAAATGTTGCCTTGAGGCAAAAGCTTCCTACACCAGTCCTGAGACTATGGGTTTTCTGTTCTCTGAGACAGGGTTTGCATGAGCCCATTCTTGGCTTTTACTCTGGAGACAGAAGTCTAACACTAAAATGGAGAAGAGGAAAAGAAGGATTAGGATAGAGATTCAGAAACACTGAAGGAGGAGAGGACCTTAGACCCAAGACTTTGGAGCAGTCATCAGAACCTGGGACTCAGTGCCAGAGTCAGGCTGGCCTTGATGCTCTAGCCCAAACTGCAGAGTTGAGACTGTTTGAGTTCTTACTAATGCGGGTCAAAACTGATCATGAGATCTGAGAGTGAAGCTGAGCCTGAATATAGGTATCAAATAGTCTTTAGTTATTGGCCTTAAATTTTAAATGTGATAAATAGGTATAAACAGTTCAAAAAGTATTGATCCTTTAAATTGTTTTATTGAGATGTAGAACCAACTATTTAATACATCCTATTTTGGGAGTATTGTTTTGGTTCAGAATGCATTGTTTCCCAGTGCTAAAGCTGATGGACATGTGAACATGAATACTAGAAATGCTTCTGTGTGGCTTCTTTAAGCAACCTCTAAATTCGGTTGCAAGTCTAGAAATGCAAGTAAGTAAAAACATGAAATTGAAAAATTTATTACACGGAATGGAGAAAAGAAGGCAGATGTAACTCAGATTTTTTTTTTTGTACATAATTATTAAGACTAGTCTAGAGAAGATGGATAGTTTTGCCATCTCCATGGATTGGAGGCAACAGCTACATTAACCGTCAAGGTTAGGGTGTATAATTTAGAAACAATATGCTCTGTATTTCTGTTCTCAAGCTAAATTAACACCTCGAAATTCACTCTTTTGATACTGTTCTATTAGAATGAGAGGGGAAGTTAGGGAGGGAGAGTACATCAAGGCAAAAAGGTCACTGTGATATTGGACAAGTTTTTTAACTTCTCAGAACTTCAAAATTCTCATTAAAAAAGAACTAGGGATTTTGAGGAAGGCTGATGAATATTTCCTCCCCTTAATTCTGAACACATTAGTGTATGTGCGTGTATGTATGTATGTGCGTGTGTGTGTATCTATATCTATATCTCTCTATCAATCTATATCTATATCTATATCTATATCTATCTATCTATATATGCACACACATATAGATATATAAATTTTGCCTTATTACCATGACAGACCCAGTTAGACACTACAGGGCTCTTTGCCAAGTGAATTTGCTAAAGATTCTGATGTCCAGAATTAGTCAGTGAAGCCAGCAATCTTAAACAGTGCTGGACCAAGGGATAACAACTTGATTCCCATAGGCATGTGCTTCTCTTAGCCTTTGGTTATTATAGAAATTCCCATTAAACTGAAGTTTTCAAACCTCCCCATTTTGTATCTATAGTGTACATTCTGATTTTTATAAAATACCAACTGCTTTGTGAAGAGATTTTTAAAGTTACTACATTTCCATTATATCTTTTGATAATAGTATAAGTATTTGCACTCCAGATGTAAATCCATAAATACTATCACATCTAAAACTTTAATAATTCCATATAAATTTATTTTGTAATTGTACATTTGTTAATGAGGTATTTTACATCTTTTTTTTTTTTTTTGCCCTTGGTTAATGGAATTTAAAAGTTACTGATGCATCATAGTATCATTAGCCTCTAGGTGCTTGCTAGATCATTGCCCTATTGATGAAATCACCCTAGGACAAGGTCTCCATAACTATACCTCATTGGACACCTACAGGATAAGTCTGTCTTTTTCCAAATTCCCAATACATAGCAGATTGTTTTAAAACACATCTCCTGCCTGTATCTCATTAAGGTTAAGTATTCTTTTATAACAAGCCAATTTTATAACATATTTTGACTTATGCTGTATCACAGGAATAACTTTGCTGTTTGGCAAAGAATGTTCTCCATTCTTGCAGTACATTTTGTCTTTTCTTAAAATCCCTTATGTTGAAAAGTGAAATGCTACAAATTTGTCATTGCCTCAGCAATCATGTATTGATCTATTTGTTCTCCCTCTGTTCATTTTCTGTGAGTCCAAATTGCTTAAGTACTGAAAGCTCTCAAGGTAGTGACCTGAAATATTAACAGGTTACATTAGCTCATTAAGCAAAAGAAACTGCTTTTATTCAAACTCTGTAGATGCTGACATTGCATTTATCCAAAAAATTATTAATGTTTGCACGAAATTGTAGTAAGAAAGACATTCTGTACTTCTGGACTGAGGATTATCTAACTTTTCATGGGTTATAACAATTTCACCCATTAATTATTGCCTTTTCCATGAAAAGTAAAGATTAATGATGCTCAAATGATACACTTTAACACAATCAAGTTATGCTTCTTTCTGACTCTACCTCAGATGTTGATGATCTGGCACTTTTTCTTTTTTTTAGAAGTAGCACAAGTTCATTTGAAGGAGAAAGACAACCCTTAAATAATAAAGCAATTATTATTTTAATCAATAGCAGTATTATATTTTAAATTAATCTTCAAAAGTCCCTGAAGCTAAAATTTCAAAAGTCATTAATCAATTAAGCAAAATAATACACAGTCTTTCAAAGCAATCTATCTCCTGAAGGTTGCTCAAATTGTTTTCTGAGAATGAAATGAAAACTTAGCACTTGTTCTTTAGTTTAATTGAGTAGTTTTATTTTTCTAATAAGTGTGATTGCTCGATATACAAAAATAACATGGTTTAAATATGAGCATTCTAGTATATTTAAATAGTTCTAGTTTGATCAGGATAAAACTGTAAATCTGCAAAAACTGCTTTATCAACATGAAGGACAAAGTGTTTAAAATCCTTGTTTTTTAGAACCAAAAAATCCTTGTTTTTTAGACTGTCAGAAACTTTGCTATGAACTTATAGCATAGAGAATGGAACACGTTCTTCTTGTCTGAAGGATCCGGGCCAAGTGGGTCACTTTGACCCAGAGAAGCATCCTTGGTTACCAACTTACAGGCAAAGCTTCAGCTAGGGCTTTTTCAGACACATATGTTTAATTTCCAAGACTCTAACATATGGAGTCTCTGTCTCAGCTCCACTAGTAATCAGACTATGATATTCCTATTAGAAATAAAATGTTGATAATGGGGTACAACCAAGGTCACACAACCCTTTACTTTTTTTCCTATTTTCTTAACAATAATTTCCTCACATCTGATACTCAATACAGAGTTAATCCTTGCTTTAATGGAATCTCACTTTAGAGTTATTCAACGTAAGCCCAAACCTTATAAAACATCTCTGTCTTTTCTGTACAAAAATATCCAGTCCATAGTTTCTCAGGGTGTTTTCGCTCCTTTGCTGCAGAAAGTTATAAATCTAATAAACTTTATTACATTACAGTTATATTCCTGGTGATCTTTAGCTGATGGATTCTGTCATAACTCTTAAGTGAGCTCTTTAGTTGGAAAACACTACTAAAACTGTAAATGTCAAATATTTAGAAATAAAAGAATAGTTTAACCTTCTGAAATGAAATGAATGTGTACACATGATAAATATCAAATTCAGTTACTTATCTTTTGAAACTAATCAAGAATCCCTAGATGCTACATTGTAAGTTGCTAAGTTCAGTTTTTCTGCCCCTAATTTAATTATTTAATCATTAGAATATGTATACTGTGAATTATATACAAATAATATAAATAATAAGTATAACATAATAATTAATTATTTAATACATGTCTCTCCATTTTGTTGCTGTTTAGCTATGGCTAAGTCTCCAGGATGCTTTTGAACTCTTTCTCACAACATGCCACGTGAACTCACTCCCCTCAGCACATTTTTGTTCCAAAATCTCTCCAACTTTTTCCATATTCAAATATACTTATATTAACTTATTCTTCCAGAATGCTCTTCTTAACACAAATTAATTGAGTTTATGTTTCAATTTGGGACATTTTAAGTATCACAGAATGGGAAACCTGGATCATTTATTATAAATAGGATTTTATCGGCATGCATGGTTGGCTGAGTCGATTAAGCCATTTGCTCAGGTCATGATCCCAGGGTCCTGGGTTAGAGTTCTGTGTCCAGCTCTGAGCAGGGAGTCTGCTTTTCTTCTCTTCCCTGATCATGCTGTCTCTCGTTATCTCTATCTGTCTCTCAAATAAGTAACAAATAAAATCTTAAAAATAAATAAATAGGATTTTATCAAGGGAGAAATTATGTCATGTTAGAAGTACCCAATGAATGGCATGAAGTTGGTTTTCCAGACATATTTGAGATAATACCAGTTTTAACTGTTTTCCAATATTCCTTGGAAAGAGTACATGTAGGCCAACAAACAGCTTGCCACTTACTGTGGCTGAAATGTGGTATGCAAGGAAGAAGTAGCTGGTAAGTAGATTAGAAAAATTTATAGAGCATGCCAAAAGAATTTGAACTTGTCTTACAGGCACAGAAAAATTCTCTCCATATCTATAATGGGGAAAAGATATAAATCTGTTTTATGCTGCTGCAATGAATGGAAGTATGACTAATGGATAGCAGTTATAGTTGAATTTCTGCTCAATATAAGAAATATTTTTCTAATAACGAGAAGTGTCCAGAAAATAGCAGGGGCAAATTAGGCTGAGTGCCTCTTACTTCCTAGAAGTAACTAACTAAATGCCCTTGCCTCTGGAATGTCTTTAAAAATATTTTTTTTTTTAACAGAAGATTAAACTTAACTTCAATTCTATGATATTCTCTGTTGGGATTCTAACAAACTAATCAGTGTGAGCATTACGATGGACACAATTATGCTACTTCACTAAGCAATGAGTTGATACAGAATCTAAGTATTTTAGAATCACCAAAATAGTGAATGGGAGAACACCTGCTGCCATGGCATAGTAGCAGGACAGCAGAAAAAAAGATTTAACATCAGAGATGTTTTTTAGATATGATATTGAATCCCTAGAAGGTTTCTTAATTTGCACAATCATAAAACAAAGTATAAATTATGTTAATCATAATAATGTGTTATATAATAGCCATTCTATTGTAATTCAACCTTTGACTAATCTATCATATAATATCATCCATAGCAAACATTTTCTTTTTTTATTTTAAATTAATTAATTAAGATATGTTATTAATTTCAGAGGTAGTTTAGTGATTCATCAGTTGGATATAACCCAGTGCTCATTACATCAAGTGCCCTCTTTAATGTCCATCATCCAGTTAACCCATCCTTCCCAACCACTTCCCCTCCAGCAACCCTCATTAGTTTCTTATAGTTAAGAGTCTCTCATGGTTTGTATCCTTCTCTGATTTCAACTCATTTCATTTTTTTCCCTTCCCTTATGTTCATCTGTTTTGTTTCTTAAATTCCACATATGAGTAAAATCATGTGATAATTGTCTTTCTCTGACCAGTTTATTTCACTTAGCATAGAATCCTCTAGTACCATCCTTGTCATTGCATATAGCAAGGTTGCATTCTTTTTGATGGCTGAGTAATATAGATATATCTATCTATCTATCTATCTATCTATCTATCTATATCACATTTTCTTTATTCATTTATCTGTTGGTGGACATCTAGGCGCTTTTCATATTTTGGCTATGGTGGACATTACTGCTATAAACTTCAGGGTGCATGTGTCCTTTCTAATCACTATGTTTCTATCCTTTGGATAAATACCTAGTAGTGCAATTTCTGTAGCTCTGTTTTTTAACCTTTTGAAGAACCTCCATACTGTTTTCCAGAGTGGCTATACCAGTTTGCCTTCCCAACAATAGTGTTAGAGAGTTCCCCTTTCTCCACATCCTCACCAATACCTGTTGTTTCCTAATTCATAACATTTTCAATGTCTACAAGAAATAGGCACTCCAAGATATTTTGCACATATTATCTCTAATCCACCAACTAACCTAAAAAATAAACATTATCACTTTACAGATTATAATACCAAGGCTCAAAAAGATTAAGATCATCAGAGAACTAATAAATGGCAGATTGAGAGCTCTGTCTCCCAGCCTTAAGACATAGTCAAATAGTAGATAAACCACTGAGTTGTTTTAAAGTGCTTTAAAGTTGTTTTAAAGTTGTTTAAAGTGTTTTAAAGTTGTTTTAAAGTTGTTTTAAAGTGTTATTTCAAGACTTTAACATATTTACCAAGTAAGATGTTAAGATTAGCCTCCTACTATCATCAAAGAAGAGTATTTGTTTAATGCTCTTGTCTAGTTACAAAATGGAAACCTCCTAAATTCTAAGCTCAATCAATCAAATATAAATTGACTAATACCTATGTTTGGAAACAAATATCAATAAGAACACTGGAAAAAGTGACATAAGTTAATAAAACTTGAAATAAAATTTAAAATAATTATATTCAATAGATTGAAACAACTCTGAAATCTGACAAAACTGGAATAAGATGTTAAACATCTCTGATAATCATTTGTTAAGACTTAGAATGGCAACTGCTGTCACTTCTAGTGTTCTAGGCAGTATATCTCCCGTTTTTCCTTGTAGTAGCAGTTTATGCTATCATCCTATCCTAAATTCTTCAATTAGCACCTGCTTTTGCTACTCCTCTGAAAAATTTGGAAATCTTATAATCCTGCTTTTCAGATACTAAAGTGATATATCCTGGTTCCACTGTAATATAGTTACCTATAACATTTTTCAGTGTGACTAAAACATTAAATTTTATGAGAAATGATTCACAATAAAATGTAAATGGAGAAACAGAGTTGATTTCACAGTATTTTATACTCTTGCATGTACGATTTTAAATAATAATGGTGAAAGGATAAAAGCTCTTCCTCTAAGACCAGGAAGAGAAGGGTGCCTACTCTCTTCACTCCTATTCATTATAGTATTGAGAATCCTAGAAGAAACAATCAGGCAAGAAAAAAAGGGGTATCAGATTTGGAAAAGAAAAAGTTAAATTTTCTCTATTTGCAGATTTTACATATAAAACAATCCTAATTGTTCAACCAAAGAACCATTAGATCTAATCAATGAATTGAGTAAATATGCAGGATATAAAATTAACATGCAAAAGTCAGTAGTGTATGTATACACTAACAGCAAAATTTCTGAAAAAGAAATCAATCTAATTTACAATAGGAGCAAGAACAATAAAATACTTAGGAATGATTAAAGATGTGAAGCTCTCTGCTGAAAACTACAGCAAACTGATGAAAGAAATTGAAGAAACAAATAAATGGAGAAGTATACCATGCTCATGGATCTGAAGAATTGATATTGTGAAAATGTCAATACTATCATTCATCCACAGATTTGACGCAGTCCCTACTGGATTCCAATGGCTTTTATTACAGAAGTAAAACAAAACACACACACACACACACACACACACACACACAAAATAAATCAATAAAAAAACACTTCTCAAATTTATATGGAACAACACACATAGAAAAACTCTGAATAGCCACAGAAATCTGAGAAATATAAAAAAAAAGTAGGCGGTATCACACTTCCTGACTTCAAGCTATACTATAAATCTATAGTCATCAAAACAGTATGATACAAGCATAAAAAAACAACAAAAACAAAAACAAAAAAACAGACAAATAGACCAGTGAAACAGAATTGAAAGCCCCAAAATAAACCCAAGGATATATGGCCACCTAATATTTGACACGGGAGCCAAGAATACGCAATAAAGAACAAAAATATTCTCTCCATTGAATGGTGCTGTGATAATTGGGTATTCACATGTAAAGGAATGACCCTGGACCACTAGCTTACATCAATCACAAAAACTAACTTAAAATGTAAGACCTGAAAACTTGAAACTCCTAGAAGAAAATATAGAACAAAGATTCTTGTTCCTGGTAATGATTTTTTGTATAGAATACTTAAAGCACAAACAACAAAATAAAAAATTAACAAATGGGACCAAACTACATCAAACTAAAAAGCTTCTACACAGCATAAGAAACTATTCACAAAGTGAAAAGACAACCTATGAAATGGGAAAAATATTTGCAAACCACATATCTAATGAGAAATTGATATCCAAAATATATAAAGTACTCATAAATTCGGTGGCAAAAAAAAGCATATAAAGCAATTTAAAATGAGCAAAGGACCTGAATAGAATTTCTTCAAAGAAGATATACAAAAAAGCCAACATATACATAAAAAAGTTGCTCAACTTCACTAGTCATTAGGAAAATGCAAATTGAAACCACAGTGAGGAACATCTGGGTGGCTCAGTCAGTTAAGCATCTGCCTTCCACTCACTCCTGGGAATGACCCCCACATCAGGCTCCCTGCTCCCTAAGAACCTTCTTCTCCCTCTCTCTCTGCCTGCCACTCTACCTCCTTATGCTCTCTCTCTATCTCTCTGTCAAATAAATAAGTAAACAAAATCTTAAAAAAAAAAACAAAACCCACAACGAAGTACCACCTCATGCCTATTAGAACAGCCATCACCAAAAAGACAAGAGATAATAAATGCTGACAAGGATGTGGAGAAAAGGAAATCCTTTCTGCCGTTGGGAATGTAAGTTGGTGCAGGCACTATGGAGAAAAGTATGGAGTTTCCTTGAAAAATTAAAAATAGAACTCCCATATGACACAGCAGTTCCATTTCTGGGAATATACCCAAAGGAAATGAAAACACTAACTTTGAAAAGCTATCTGTACCCGCCATATTCATAGCAGCATTATTTACAGTCACCAAAACAGGGAAACAACCTAAGTGTTCATTGACGGGTAAATGGATAAAGAAGCTGTGGTATATACATTTAATGCAGTATTATTCACCATAAAAACAAACAAGGAAACCCTAACATTTGTGATGACTTCAGTAGACCTTGAAGGCATTATGCTAAGTGAAATAAATCAGACAGAGAAAGACAAATATTATATGATCTCTCTTATATGTGGAATCTTAAACAAACAAACTCATAGAAAAAGTGGTCTAACTTGTGGTTATCCAAGGTATGGGCATTAACTGAAGGAGAACTGGGGAAGTTGGTCAAAGATACAAACTTCCAGTTACAAGATAAATAAGTACTAAGGATAGAATGGACAACACGATGACTACAGCTAACACAGCTAGTTGTATCTCATACAGGAAGGTTGTTAAGAGAGTACATTCTCAGAGTTCTCATCACAAGGAAAATTGTTTTTTTCTTTTACTGTTTTTGTTCTTTCTTTTTTTTTTTTGTTCTTTTCTTTGTTGTATCTATATGAGAAGATGGATGTTAGCCGAACCTATTGTGGTAATTGTTTCGCAATATACATAGCTCAAACCATCACGCTGTATGCCTTCAACTTATACAGTGATGTATGTCAGTTACTTCTCAACAAAACTGGATGAAAATAATAAAGCAAAGAAATATTATAAAAGTTAATGCTGAAAATGGAATTAGGAAACACCTGAGGAAACTAAGCAATTCTAGTATACTTTCCATCACCTGAATTGTTGACATAAGAGAGAGGCTACTACAGAGGCAAAGTAGTCAATGTAATGATCTGGGAAGTGGTTTCTAAAGAGAAGTCTATTATGTATTTATAAATGATCAATAACTGTGTGATCAAGGTGTTATCCAAAGAGAGAGAATGCACTGTTTTAAAATAAGAAGCTGCTGTAGATTTTCGGCTGGGGTTGCTAACATAATACGTTATTAACCCCAAAACAATTTATTGTAAAATTAATACAACTGATAGTTTATATCTTTTACCTAGAAAATAAAATAAGATCTTCGGCAGGGTTAAATATAATCTTATCATTGGTGGCTCGATGATAGGAGGAGGAATAGAAAGAAAGAAAAGGAAATACAATGAAACATGAGTGTTTTCAACTCCTTCAGTCAATTTTGAATAACACTGGGGAAAGAGGATTATTTGCAAGAGGGAAATATAGGAAGAGGCAAAAATGAGAGAAGCTGCTGCAGTCTCCAGGAGACAGAGAGCAAAATATTTCCCTTACTTCCCGGTTCTAGCTTCCATAGGACGTGTTTTATGTAGTGACTTACCTGCAGTTATTGATAAATGAATAGTGTAATGTGCCTTTATAATACTCTTCACAATTAAATACCATTTTTTCAAGCTAGCTTTAGTGCCCTATGACCTTATAACCCAAAGAACCTGTACTATCTATACACTCATATATTACACCACTCTCATTCACTACTTAATAGCAAAACATACATACTATCTTAATAATGTTTCTGTACTTTATAATTTAACTCTAATATACAAATAGGTAATATAAAGAAAAATTTTACTGTTTCTGATAATGAAGAGAGGGTCTGTTTTCAGGGCTCCTATGAATTTTAAAACCAACAGCACAGGAGAATTTCTTTAAACAGAGAATTTTTTTTTTAACATTGTGTATTCTGTGTTTTCCTCAAGGCAAATATGTAGTGCCACTAGGAAACATTAGGAAAAATATCTCACAAATGTTAAATGCCTTTGTTTGTTACAAGAAAAAAAGTAGAAGCAGAAATAGAATGAGAACAGGCATCAAGATACAATGATTAAGTAAATTGTGATATATATTCATAATAAAATATTGTATACAGCCATAAAAATGAATAAATTACCCCTATATGCAATGGGATGGATGAATGTTAACAACATAATGTTGACATTATGAATGCATAGAATATGATCTATTTGCATAATGTTCAAATATAGACCAAATTAAACCACATTGTTTAGAGGGAACATAGGGAAATGGCAGAACTATGGAAAAGAAAGGGAATTTTTTCTTATAAATATTAGCATGCAGTATTTCTGGCAAGGAGGAAATATGAACCATCAAAACGAGGGAGTTGGAGCTTCTGGCTGCTGACAATTTTCTATTTCTAACCTGGTGTTCACCGGATACTTAACTGGATATTTGCTTTAGAAGCATTTGTTGGACTATAAATGTATGTTTTCTGCCATTTTCTGTATATATTTTAAATGCTAATTAAAAAGAAAAGAAAAAGAACCCCAAAGAATTGGAGTTTCTTGATTCCAAAGACATCTCAGAGATGTTAAATCCTGTAGTGGGGTTTGTGAAGTGAATTATTTCAGCCAAAATTTCAACTGCAGTGTTTTGTTTTGTTTTGTTTTTAATTTTTTCTTTTCTTAAGACTCTCAATACCTTTTCATCTTCTCTGCCCTGCCCTCTGCCCTGCCCTCTGCTCTGTCCTCTGCCCTACCAAACAGATGTCAGTTTTCATCATTCCCTGCTTTAGGGAAAGTCCCTTTAGGCACATGGTTTCCATAACACCTGTTATAATGTCTGTCTCCCACAGCTTCCCCTTCCTACCTCACCCTGCCTTAGGTCAAGGCCAGTTCCACAGCTGAGAGGCTATGTTACAGACAGCAGAAAAAGAGGCATTTCTTCTTTAGCTCCACGCAGCCCCTCCTCTGCTCTCTCTAGGACTCGAGCTGAGTCCCTACTATGATATTACTCTCTTATTCTGTGGTTAAGATCATCAGCTATGCCTTTGAGGACTGCAAATCTCAGTATTAGAGATATATGGCCTATCACCCTCCCGAAATTCCAAAGTACACATCAACTCTTGGCATTGTTTGTCATTTAGTGCAAAACTCTTTGTGTCTACCAGCTATTTTTTTTCAAAATATGTGACAAGGCATTGAGGTAATGTCCCTGTTTTATTGGAAGTTGTCATTCTCCTTTGTCCCTCTCTCTCTCTCAACCTCTTAATCACTCTAGTTTTAGTTGTATTCCGAGAGGCAGAAGGAATGAAAATACCTTTATGGAAACAAATTTAACTGGGAATCTAAAAACCTGAGGTAAAATTATTATTTCCCTTTTATGAGGAAATGGATGCTTAAAGTTTGAGGAACTTAATTAACATCAGAGTCAATAAGTGGTAGAATTAGAGTCCAAGACGCTACTGTGTTTGTAGCCTGTACTTTTTATAGCTCTACCACACAGCTCCCAGGAATTCAATTAGTATATTAGACTACAAGGATCTACATTCATCTTCTTCAACATACTGGCACAGAGAAAGCTTTTTTTTTTTTTTTTTTGGCCACTTACTGCTACATCCCCAGTGCACTTAACAGTAAAGCTTAGGAGTTCTTTGTAGAATAAGAAGGAATAGAGCACCACGATCTATGTGAGTAAGAGTGTGTATAATAACCAGTAAACTTAAGAGATTATACACATGCCATTTGCACTGCACAAGGAGATATTTTTTTTTTTTTTAAAGATTTTATTTATTTGACAGGCAGAGATCACAAGTAGGCAGAGAGGCAGGCAGAGAGAGGGGGAAGCAGGCTCCCCGCTGAGCAGAGAGCCCGATGTGGGGCTCGATCCCAGGACCCTGGGATCATGACCTGAGCCGAAGGCAGAGGCTTAACCCGCTGAGCCACCCAGGCGCCCCAGGAGATATTTTGATTGATTAGAAATCTGGGTGTCATCTGGTTTCCCTCCTCCTTCTTCCTCCCCTCCCCACCCACAGCCAACCTATTAAGTTGTTCTTACTATCTTCCCTAACCCCTCTAGGTCTTTAAGTCCCCATCTCCATCTCTCCCATGCAGGTGACATCCATTTCCAGCTTGAATTCCTGCAGCTGCCTACAGGATCTCCTTTTGTTCTCTTTCCTGTTCCTTCCCAACCAACACTCCACAATGTAGCCAGAGGGAACCTTCCTAAAACACAGAAATCACATGTCACTCCCCTACCTAACATCTGTGCGTAGGTGCCATTTGCCCGGGTGGGACAGTTCAAATATACCTGGGCTCATCAGACTTTTCATCACCTGGCCATGATTTCACGCTTCTACTTCCTTCTGTTTCTGCCCCGCTACCTACACCTTCGCACACCCAGAGGGGCTGCGATCCATTTCATTTTCTGAAATCAACCATGCACAGTCTAGCATTGACACATGCTGTTTCTCTGACAGGAACAGTTCATGTCCTCCCTCGGTGGCCTAATGCTCTGTAGTACAATGGCTTGTTTAATGATGCCTCTGCCAGGGTCTTCATCTGTTTTATTACCCATCTTCTCTGCACTGCTACCAACGGGCTTGGAACAAAGTAGGGCCTCAGCAAATGTCTGAATTAAAACAGAAAACATTTTTGCATACATTCAAAAAATAGGATTTCCATCCATCCCTCCAATCTGTTAAGGGGTAGTGTTTCTGTAATACAGGCAATAACTCATTTTAAAATGTTACTGTAGGGACGCCTGGGTGGCTCAGTTGGTTAAGCGGCTGCCTTCGGCTCAGGTCATGATCTCAGCGTCCTGGGATCGAGTCCCACATCGGGCTCCTTGCTCGGCGGGGAGCCTGCTTCTCCCTCTGCCTCTGCCTACCACTCTGCCTGTGCTCACTCGCTCTCTCTCTCTAACAAATAAATAATTTTAAGAAAAAATTTAAAATGTTACTGTATATTTTCATAAATGAAAATAATAAAAATTGCTATTAATCTGTGCCCTGAATGTTTCTATGTTTAAAGAAGCCCCAGGCCTCTTATTAAACATCCCAAGGGCCAATCATTTGAAAAGTGTGACCTGAAAGAGAAAAAAAAAAATACACACATATATAAATATATATAAATCAAGGTAACTCAGTTTACAAACAGAGCTTTAGATCTAAACCATTCATCACCACTGAGTGAGGGAAAAAAAAGTGGAAGGAAGGCTTTATGACTTACTATTTTTTATGAAACTACAAAAAGTATTATAAACATATAGAGGTATGGTGCATTTTCAAAGCAAAAATATTTGAAATAGTAGTAAACAAGAGAAGAACTGGGAAGATTCTTTACCTTACCATAGTTATGGCGAACGAATGACTAGTTGTTTACTGTGTTACTAGAACCGAATGCACTTAACCTAATGATCTGTAGTCCAAACAGGGAAGTCCCTTGTACTATTTATAATCTGAATGAGATTTCAAGTCCCTCTGTTAATAAAGTCCACATATGAGTCACCTTTGAGATCTTCATATGCCCAGGAGAACTCACTGCTCATACAGCCAGGAGACAGCAACAGTAAGGGGCTAGTCGCTTATCCCAGAATTCAGGAGGCATGTATAACACTTGCATTTCCTTACTTCTGGTCTTCTAAGTCACTGATTTATGTTGATTTTGCCTTTAATGCTTCTTTATTCTAGATGCTTCTCTCCATCCCCACTGCTGCAGTCCTCTGGGCTGGGTGTCTACAGTGACCTCTGAAGTGGTTCTTTTTCATCTACTTTTCATACCCTCTTGTCTATAATCTTCAGGAAAAGGATAGTATTATTTTAGAAACACAGATATTATCTACTTGGTATTTTTCTCCAGTCTTCAATGTGTTTATTTTCTCTGATCTTGTATGAAGCATACCATCATTTTTAGTTTTGACTGACATACATAAGTTGAATGTTCAATTATCCCAACATTGACATTGACTGTTAACTTTGACATGAGTTTATGTTTTCCAGAATTTTATTAAATTAATTTTTGGAAATAGTCCTATTTGACCTAACCACAATGTTAGACTGTAGATCATTTATCACACAGATAATTTATATTGCATGCGTAATGTGACATAGGTTAATCAGTGGTTAAAGAGTGTTATTCTATTTAATGTTTGAACAACATATCAAGTGGTTATAAGATAGTCATGTTACACATTCTGGCATTTAAATTTTAGCCTAATTGCGTATCTTCTTCAATCAATGTGACTTGTTGCAGCTGCTTATAACTTACTAGCTTAATTAAATAATACAATATGTCTGCAATTGAAGATCTGTTTTCTTCTTGTGGTCATTGCTCCACTGATTTGAAGGTTCGTTTCTCTTTACCAGATTCTTATTATTTCCTCCTGGTTCTTAGCACTTTTCTTACTCATGCTAGAATCAATCATATTTCACTAACTGTGCAAGGACCTTCTTCACATCAGGACCACTAAACATTTATGTGTGGCCTTGCCTACAAAGAACCTGAGGTCTTTTACCTCAATGCCTGTCACTATTTTTAGTTGGTAGGGTAATTTAATAACACAAAATTTTGCCCCTAAAATTTTATTTTATGGATAATCATCCAGTTTCCCATAAGACTGGGTGTCTCTTTTTTCTCCAAGTGAGTTTCCTGGCCAAGAGCACTTGCTCAGGAGATTTGGGAATTATTCTTTATAAATATTAACATCTCTTTACTCTTTCTATTAGGATATTATTGTAATTTTAAGAGGCAGGTTACTCTTTCTTTTAAGAAAATGCATTTTGGAGCCAGATTGCCTGCATTCAAATCCTCATTCTGCCATTTTGTAGCTATTGTGGGATAGGAGCAAGCCACTTAATCCCTTTCTTTTCTCATCTGTAGGAAAGGTAGATGGTAAGTTGTACCTAACTCATAAATTTGTTGTGATTAGTGAATGGGTTAATATAGCAATGTGTTTAGAAGAGTACTTGGCATATACAAACCACTTGACGTGCATTAGCTATTAATGGCATTTTTATTCTTATAGTACCTCCACTGTGATTACACATGTAAGTAGGCAATCAGACTTATAAGACACAAATAGTTTTTAATCTAATATAGTTCACTTCACTTACCTAATTTTATAGAAAAGTGAAAAGCAGGAGATACAGCAAGCACATCATCACTTCATCAGGATTCCTGACAAAGACCCAAGTACACAGTTTCTTTTGCCTTTATCCCAAATGAGGTGTGTACAACTAACATGGACAAGAGCAATGTGATAGAATCTGCATCCTCTGTTTCCCACTAGTGCCTAATACTGTCCTACTCATGCAAGCATCAGGCCTGGATGCCAACTCATACTTTCCCTAATGCAGATGCAGTTTTGCTTGATGAATGAGACTGACACAATATTCTCATTTATTTGAGCTCTCCTGTTTCCAAGGAAACAGTGCTATGGGAGTCTAAGATCACTCTAAAAAGGTCTTTATCAGCCCCAGCCAGCCCAGACATTAATCATTTACTCAAAATTTATTATTTTATTTTGGAAAGAAATTCCAGTTAATATAGAAAATATGTTCGTGCAGAAAGTAGAATAAATGTTCTTTGAATTTAGTTTAAAAACTTAATCCTAGATGTATACAAGTTTAGACAAATTCATTTATTAGTCTTTTGAAGGATTCACTAGAATGTTCTGCCTCAAAGCTTTCTCCACTTCTCCAATTCTGATGGTTATACTATGTTCATTAGAAGTGCATAACCAGGCTACAGGTATTTACCCATTTTTAAATACAGATAATCTTGAAGGATGGAAAATATTAAAATTGGATCACCAATCATTAATATTTGATTACGTGTTTTATGATATGGGTATGCAAATAACATCCTTCTAATCAAAGAGCTG
Organism: Martes martes; assembly: GCF_963455335.1. Classification (NCBI taxonomy): domain Eukaryota; kingdom Metazoa; phylum Chordata; class Mammalia; order Carnivora; family Mustelidae; genus Martes; species Martes martes. Next base: position 16,464,645 of record NC_137903.1, on the reverse strand, counting down.
AGAGCTCAGTGAATGGATCATAAATCAAGGAAGGTTTGATGGGAAAGGTTTATCAGTTATCTAATGCTGCATAAGAAACTACTCCAAGTTTAGCGGTTTGAAACAACAATTATCTTCCTGAATCAAATCTTTTTGTATATCAGGAATTCAGAGAAAGCTGGAATGGATAATTCATGGGATCCATGTGGCATTGATGGAAGTCAGTGGTATTATTCAGTTGGCGAAGTATTTGAGGCTGCTTCACTAACAAGTGTGATGTCTTGGCAAGGATGGCTGAAAGTCTCTTTTTTTACTTGTGTAACATTAGAATCTTATGGAATAAAAAAATTATAAATTATACTTATATTAATTTTTAGCCAGATTCTATAGCAAATGCGTTTGCAAACAATATTGGAAACTATTTGGTTTTATAACCCAACCTCAGAAGTTACATAGAATCTCTTCTGCTATACTTACTGGTTAAAGTAGTCAGAAGCCCACTACTATTTAAGGGGAGAGTATGCAGGTACTCTCTCTCTGACAAAATATCAAATAGTTTTTGGGCAATATTTAAAAATCATAACAGGCAAATTATAAAGAGATGTCTAGCATACATAGGACAATTTGGGACAGTATACTTGAATGTGGAAAGTGTCTCTTGCCAGAAAAAAAGGAACATAGGGCTTACTTTGGTAAGGAATCCTGCATTCTGGGAGGTAGAAATGTATGATTGACAAATAGCCCATTCAAACTTCAGTGAGATATTACAAAACTTCCATCCAACAGAAATTCTCTGAATATTAACAACACCAAAGCCAAATCCCAGAATTGGATAAATTGATATACAATTTGAAAAAGCCATAAGGAAATGATTCAAATAATAGAATATTTTATTAACTCATCCATCTAAAAGCCAGATTAAAATGTGTTAAGTTGTTGTTTTGAGGTTTCATAGTTATGTCTCCTCAAATTTATAGGTTTTATTAAATGTAACAAACTTGAGCACCAAAAGCACCATAATGAATCTAAATATTTGTGGATTGATGCAAGGACTTTTTACAATCATTTGCTCTTTTTCTACAAAAAAACATGTTTTATTTATGATAATGACAATTCTCTAGTAAGTAATCCTATAAAGCATGGCTTTGTAAAGAGACAATGACCATATTTTCAACTGCAAGTTTCAAGAACAATGAAGGACAAGGACAGATCTCAAAATAGTTAGGGGGGATAATACTCTGTGGACCTATCAATTTATTCACAAGTTAATTAAATAGTTTCCTTTCTGTGATACTCACAGCTAATAATATCCACAGCAGTAATATAATTTGCAAACTTTCAACATTTTTAAGTCCTTAAAGTGAAGAACTAATACCAGCACAAAGTGATTAGAAAAAAAAACTACATTGGAAATTTGAATTCCTAGGTAATCCAAGTTAATATATACTGTGGACTTTAATACAGATGTATATAAACATGCATCTATATATATCTATTACAGAATATTTAGTTGAACTTAATTATCATAAATCTGTAATTATATATTTGTATGAATATATTTAATCACACTAAAATATGAAGTTTGTAAAAGCAAGGATTTCTTCTGTCTTGTTCTCCACTGTAACCCAGTGATTAAAAGAATATCTAGCACACGGTAGAGCTCAATATGCATTTATTATATTAAGTCTAATTCCCCTACTATGTCAACATCAGGTAATAAATCTTGCCTGGTTTCTTTGCCCTTTGGAAACTCATCATATTTAAAAAAAAAGGTTTATTTATTTATTTGAGAGACAGAGAACAAGCGAGCATGAGGAGGGGCGAAGGGAGTGAGTGAAAGGAAACAGTTTCAGCAGATTCTGCACTGAGTGCAGAGCCCAGCATGGGGCTCAATCCCACAACCCTCAGATCGAAACTCTGAGATCATGACCCGCACCAAAACTAAGAGTCGGATGCTCAACCCACCAAGAAACTCCTCATTTTAATCAATGTGTGCGTCCATGTGTATCCACAAAAATAGAGCTTTTCTTTTTTTCTAGCCGCTTCCATTTCATGTACTTTCCTCCTTTTGTTAAAGTCCAGGAAAACCAAACAAAGATTATTCTTCTGCTTTTTTGATTGCAGTTATACTGGAAGCTGTTCATCTAGGTTTTCAAATATTTTAGAAAATTGACCAAACAATTTAAACTTACCAACCTATTTTTTTAATGTATATATGGACTATATCCTATTTTTTTTTTGTATCAAAAAGAAGAATCAACTGTCTTTGCAAGACATTTTTGGGATAAGGATAAACATTCTCAGAAGAAGAAATAGGTTATAAGGCCTTACATACCTACAATCCCTCAGTCATTAGCTTGTTATCCCAAGGCCATTGCAACATTGATTGAGGCGAAACCTTAACGGAATATCTCTCACCTAGTCAGCAGTGCTTTCATCACGGCAAATAGAAACATATAATACAGCTCTGAAGATGCCATCTCCATACTTATTAAAAGATGGCGTATGATAACGCATGCAAATTGGACAGCAGAAGTTTTGACAGTGGGATGCTGACGCAGGCTAGGGAAATCAGGACAGATTTCAAAAAGGAAAATACTGGACCTCACCTGGGTAGTAAAGAGGCAGAGAGGATAATAAATTGATGCTTTAGTTTAAAATCTTACCACAATTATCATTCTCTTTTGGTGCTCAGGATCTTACAGCTTCTGGAAACATAAAGCAACTTTATTTTTTAAAAAGTTTATCTCGGAGTACCTGGGTGACTCAGTCAGTTAAGTGTCTGCCTTTGGCTCAGATCATGATCTCAGGGTCCTGGGACTGAGCCCTGTGTTGGGCTCCCTGCTCAGAAGAGAGTCTGCTTCTCCCTCTCCCTTGGCTGCTCCCTCTGCTCGTGCTTTTATGCTCTTTCTCTCTTTCAAATAAATAAATAAAATCTTTCTTAAAAAGTTTATCTCAGGGGTGCCTGGGTGGCTCAGTGGGTTAAAGCCTCTGCCTTCAGCTCAGGTCATGATCCCAGGGTCCTGGGATCGAGCCCCACACCGGGCTCTCTGCTCAGCAGGGAGCCTGCTTCCTCCTCTCTCTCTATCTCTGCTTACTTGTGATGTCTGTCAAATAAATAAATAAATCTTAAAAAAAAAGTTTACCTCAAAACATGAAGTCAGGAAAATCTAGTTATAACCTCATGGTCACCCTCTGTCAACAAACAATTATAAGTCTCTCTGGTTGTCTATCATGTTCTAAATGTCCTTCAGAACCCCATTATGCTTCACTCTACTGCTACTAATTTCTTCTGAACCACTCATTGGGCCAACTGTTGCCCATACTTCTTGATATATACATCCTATTATGAATACTTAAAATGATTTCCTTCCTACCTCACTTTGCATCAAACTCCTATTCAAACATGGAAATAGTACAGATATCTACTTCTCTGTAAGTTATTTGACAGTCTTGACTTGTCCTGAATTATTGACTTCTTCCTCTGTAATCATATAGAATTTAATTACAATTTAAAATAATTAATTTGAAAAAAATAATTAATTTGATTATGCCACTCCTTTGTTTGCAGGTGAACTTGGGCCTTATCTATCTTTCTCCTTGGACTTTATATATACCTTTCAATGTCCCCAGTAGGTAGTAGTAACTGAATCTTTTAATGTCCCCAGTAGGTAGCAGTAATTCAGAATATTTTATAAAAGTTTGATTATGGATTCAATATACTGATTTCTTTTTGTATTTGTCTATGATTTTGACATTGTCACTAGTGGAAAAAAAAGGAAGTACATCAGTTGAGGTTATTTTCTAGATATGAAGCTGATATGGCCTGATGATAATCTTATTCCTATTGTAATATTCATCCTCCTGCTAGCTATCAGTGTAGGTTTCCTTCAAAGATAAACAATACATGATAATAAAATTCTATATTCCCTTGTTTGTTAGTACCCTTGTCACAGAATATTAAAATCATATCTTTTACTCAAAATCTCCCTCCCCAGCTATCAGAGGAATAGTTTATAATTAATGTATTTGGTCTTTCTTTACTTTTCCCTTTCTGTGGAGAGGAATCAGCCTCTACATCCCAAACAGATGTTTTACACGAGCTTGTGAGACACCACATTCCTGAAACTCTTCTCATGGGTCCTATTCCCTAATGTCTGAGGCAAGATAGTTTTCTAGATTGCTAAGCAAGGATAGTGGAAAAAAGAATTGAAGATTAATAATTTTCATAATTTTTATTTCGTCTACATTTCTCCCTCCCATCACTTTCCTTTATTCTCTATTTCTGGAGTTTCAAATTTTCCATGGATGGTTGTGCATATGTACACACACACATATATATACATAAGCCAGAAATAAAATAATAGTTTTTAAACATAATATGCTAAAATTTTCAAAGCTCTCAGTACCAGCATTTAATTCCGCATAGGAAATGGGTATACTAATGAGCTAATGCATATTACTGCATTTCTTTACCTAAGGAACTATGTAAACATTGCCTAACAATGTAATTTAAACATAAAATCAATTGTGCCACATTAAATCCATGACTATGTATAGGTACCACATTATTTTTTTTACCTCTAATTTCTTGATTCAGGTCTTTCTTACATATTGGCAAGTCAAGGAAATTAAATGGCCAAATTTTGTTTTTATTTCTGTTCGGTGACATTTAAACTTTCTTCAGTGATACACCTCACAGGTTTTCTACTCAGATAGGAGTCAAGGCCTCTGTAATCAGTATTCTGTTTTATTTTTGCAGAGATCATCTACTTATGGAGACTCATTAAAGCATGATGAGTCAGATATGTTCTAGGGTGTATTTTAAGCTAATTATGTGCTGAACTCTTACCTTTACTGCTTTGGGCATAAATTATAAGAGTCCAAAGTAGGTCCTTTTTTATTTTTCAAAAAAGTGTTTTTAAACTTATTTAAAAAGATATTTCCAGAGAAAATGCATCTGATTTGAGATCTGAATATAAAAAAGAAACGCTACATCTTGCAAACTCTCCACTACAGAAAAAATAACTGTGATTTTATTATGGCAAAGGGTACATTTCAAGGTCACTGCTTTGCTTTGCTTCTGAAGTTTGTTTAGCAGCTAGGAGAACACACAGAGATTCAAATGCTGCCTTCTTTAAAGTGACATTTTGTATAGAAGTATTTGATCAGAGAGAGAAGTACAGACTCTATAAGGAAGCCATGCAATCTGAATTTGTAATGCTTGACAACAAAACATTTTACTGTAGTGTAAATAATATTATGTGTGCAGACTTTTCATTTTAATGTCAGAGACCATATTTTCTATTTAAGAGAGAATAACCAGTTAAATGCCAAGTCTACATTGAAATCCAAACTCCTTTCTTACTTAGGAAACTCAAAGATTTGTTTTCCTATATTCTACTGAGTTCCTAACCCCAGAGAGTGAGGTTCAGGAAATCCAATGGTTCAATCTTTAGTCAGGTGTTTGGGGAGTCTTCTATTGAAACTCTTCTTTAATTGCATTTAGATATCATATCAAATTAAATAAATTCATTAGCACCGAGATACAGCATTTGGGTAATTCATTAACCCAAATGAGGACCGTGTTCTGAGCATTTGGTAAAGTCTGTCAGAAGAGGAGAAACTAATTAAATTAACATCACACCCTTCTCCTGATATTCAGTGGCAACAGGACAGAAAGAGTTTTGTTTATGGTGTGATTTTAAAAACTTTTAGTAAAACAAACAAACAAAAAAGACTGTTTTAGTCAAAAATATCCTCCTTTCCTACATCGCCCCCTCCAAATCATAAGTATAGTCAAAGTCTCCATAAAAGTCTTTGGTTTTAGGATTTTAAAGACCTCCTATGAGCTCTAAATTGAACTGAAAGCCAGGAATTGGTAATTGAGGACAAAGTTTTTTCTTGTCAATGAATAATCTTAGGAAAGATACTTGTAACCTCATTATCTCCATGTATAGTAAGTGGTTATTCCAGATGACATCTGAGGATGTGTTCAGCTCTTTAAGTTTAAATTCTGTAGCCTATGACAAACCTAACCATATCCAGTCTGTCAGTTAATACGTTAAGATTGTTTCAGTCATTCGCATCAAGGATTAAATTATATGATGAGATTAGCTGAAGTTAGTTGACTAATGATGCATTAGGTGAAGGTAAGAATGACAGATGATATTATAGGAAGCAATTAGCATCACAAAAGAAACATATGACTTTTAGTCTGGGTGACAAAATGGCTTAGAAGATATAGTACCTTATCATTTTATTGAGTTCCAAACCCTAAAAATCTCTCTCTCTAAATATATTTTGATGTGATGATGAGGACAATATTTATTCCTTTTCCCCCCCAAGTAATAGGCTGGATCAAAGTAAGTGTCCTTTAAATACACGTATAATGGGATCAGTCAGTCAATGTGAAAACTTTAAATTTCAGGGCCTGAAGAGCACGATTGATGGAAATATTTGGTGCAGGGATTTCAAAGGACCCTGGGGACTACTATATACCATACCATACACTCACTTGGGCTATACTCTATTTGAGAAGTACATGTCAATATTGGTGGCTCCTAATTACGTGGCAGGAAATATCACATATTTCTTTGTTAACACCGACAGTACATGGCACATGGTAGCAGCTTGATTTTCCACTGATCTCTTTCAGCTTACCTGTTGTGCCCATAAGCAGTGTGTCAGGGAAATCAGAGGCTAAGGCACTGTTAAGGGGCTAGGTTCTTCTTCATGTCTAGTTACTAACTAACTTTGAGGCCCTGGGCCATCACTTTCTTCAGTGAAAATGTTTACTTATCAGAGTATTATAAGGAACGAATAAGAAAATGCGTATCAAAATTCCTTTGCAAATATAAAGGTATTAACATTAGAGTTAGCTTTAGTTAAAATATCCCTGCATAATAATTATACTTTAGAACAAAATTAAATCTTCGAGTGCTTTCTGTCATACTTCTGTATGTAGTTCGAACTGAGATAAATCTGTGTATCTACCAAAAGAGCTAAGAGATATGGGAGTAGAAAAAGAAAGACAAAGTAGGGGAAAACGTTGAGTAAGATAACAGGGAAGAAGGAGGAGAAAGGAAGAGAGGAAACAGAAAAAAGAGGTCATCTATATGGAAAAGTGGAAGTCTATTATAATAGACTGTATCCCCTAAGGATTTTTAAACTTTCCTTGCATAGCAGAGGCCTGGACCATAGAAGATTCATAAAAGCTCGGCAGACAACTCCACTTAAACATACTGCTTAAAAAAGAAAGAATATTTCTTCAATTTCTCAAAAAAGACAGCAAAATGTAGAAATTCACTTATTTTATTTGAGTCCACAGCAACATGATACCGAAGATAACGATATATATAGAAACAATTTAGTCAGTAAGCTTTTTACATATATCTGATTCTACTGGAAAATAATGAAAGACAAATTTGAAGAGTTTCAATAGTTTGCCTTGTGGTGCTATGAAGGTTAACATTTGATTAAAATGAAAATAGGAAATCCATGTCAAAGGTGTTTTTATCAATATTTGTGTGCAAAAAAATCACTGTTGTAATGATGAGGGAGCAGGAGGCTGGCTGAGGACAAAGCAAAAGCTGGCACCTTGCACCCCCTCTCCATCCGCTCCCCTTGGTGATATGTGTAGCATTCCTCAGGCACCCCTGACCTCCATAAACGAGAAACAAATAGTTAACTTGCAGAGATCACAATCCTGCAAGACAGGAATCTCCCAACTATCTTGATGTTAATGGCTTGCTGAAAGACAACATTAATCAAGCTGGGAGACCTCCGGGATCCCGATCCAGCACCTTGTAGGCCTCCTTTAGCATATGAAAGCTCCGTTGAAACCTCCCTTTCCCTCACCTTCCCCCAACCGCAGGGTACATAGCCTGCCATCCCTCACAACCCGGGGCAGCAGCTCTTCCTGCCCACGGGTCCTGTGCCCGTGCTTTAATAAACCACCATTTTGCACCAAAGATGTCTCAAGAATTCTTTCTTGGTCATCGGCTCTGGACCTCAGCCCACCGAACCTCACCCAGGTTCTAGAACTTCATCAGTAATATGTTGAAGAGTAATTTTGCACAGTGGTTTTAACAAAATAGCATAGTGGTTGGAATGTAATTTCTAGAGCCAGATTATATAGGTTTTTGACAGAGTCATTTGTTCACTGGGTGATCTTGGGTGAATATTCAACCTCTTTTTTCCTTAGATCCCTCATTTTTAACATGAAGATTATAATAGTGATGTTATAAAATTTATCATACAAGACAATTTGTGAAAATTAGGTGGAACATATAAGTGCTTAGTGTTAATTTTTGTTATACATTTACTTTTAAGTGAGAATAGGTAAGTAAGTGTTAATTTTTATTTTGGTACTTCAATGTGTATGTTGTATGTGTTTTAATTACTCCCTTATAAATAAAATTCAGAAGTCTAGAATGTAAAAAATTGCTTAGGATAGAAGACATTCATGGAGAAAAAGAGAGAAACTGTTTTTAGGTATATTATGGTTTCAGCTAAGAAAAATGTTAAAAGAAATTATGATATCCTCAATTTTTGTTTGTTAATATTTTAATTCATTTGTGTTTAATGATGAGGCATAGTTTTTAAGCAGAGAGTCATTACCAGCTGTGTGTTTGCAGCTTCTTCCCCATCTAGTAAGTTGAATTAGTGCATAAAACTGTCAAATTCCTTGACTCCTTTAACTTCATTTCTCATTTTGTGTTGAACTGTAATTACCCAGTTTTCTTTTTTAAAAATTTCAATTCTAATTAGTGTTGCACCAAAATCTTTGTCAATCGAAGAGTATCTTCCAATACTGATGTCATGAGTACTAATGGCTACATTAATGAGAAAATATAACCTAAGTGCCTCAGGGTAGATCCTTTTGTAGACCACTTAAAAATAATCAACAGTACCAAAATTCACAATAACTGAAAAATAAATTTAAAACAAATGCAAAATGCAGAACTTTCTCTTCCTGTGTTACCAAGGACACAAGCAAACAAAGGAAGCTTGTTTGCATATGCATCTTCCCACCAATTAAATCATGAGGTAGCAATATTCTCAGAGGTTCATTAAGAATTTTTCAGGTTAAAGAAATGCTGATTACAGATATATATGCAAAACGTAATTGATTTTCGAAATGAGATCTCTTTACTGATGAAACAAAAGCTGCTGATTTTCTCCTCTTCTTAACTATTCTTTTGATCCTGTGCTTGTAAGGGAAGAAAAAAATTTTCCCTTTACCCTTCTAGATTCTTGGCTGAAACACTGTGGTAGAAAACAGATTAACAAGAACAGAACTTCAGTAACGCGTATTCCTCCTGGATATATGGGAAATATCCAGGAAAATAGTAACTCCCCAAAATGGCCCAAGTTATCACCTTAAATACTATCTCCCCTAAAAAACGAAAGATGTTGGGAGTGGGGGCTGTTGGAGCCAGGTGTGGGAGGTTACAGCCCAGTAAACAAGGGTAAGGTGTTTAGAGTCATCCTCTTTGGGTGAAGAGGGGAAAGAAAGGCCCTTACAAATGGAGATTTTTCTCATAAATGTCACTTTCAGAGCTTTTCTTGTGTCTGCTGTTTTTAAAAAATATTCTGCTCAAAAAAATTATTCAGCTCAAAATAATCCTATCCTCACGCCAAAGAGGCGTATTTTGGGGTGATATATTCTGCTCCCCTTTAGCTGTTACTGACTTTTCAATTATTTTATAGTACTACTGACCTTTAATAGAAATAAGGCAAATTAGAAGTACTTTTCAAATAAAACCTTTGGAAAACATTTCTGAAGAATGTGGAAAAGTCAGAAAAACTAAACATTATTTAGAGAAAGTGATGTCTTTCTCACCCCTTCTTACTCACCCACTACCCAACTAAATTTGTCCAAATATCAAATTCAAATCCCATGGAATACAGCAGCATAAGAGAATGAAATAGAGTCTTGAGTCTATTTTGCAAAATAGGCTTCCCCAGTATTTGGTGTTAAAGCTTCAAAAGGACATTGAAAATTCTCTTATCTGGTTCTGGCTACTATTACAACTACCCCAAAGCCATTAGCAATCAGGCAGCATCCCATCTAGCAAGTAGAGAGATGTTCTGAGGAGTTGTATAAAATAGAAGGTTTTTATAGTTAGAAAGGGGGCAAGGAGTTATTTGGGGGGGAAAAAAAAGATTGTTTCAGGTAAAGACATCTTCTGGGTGGAAAGGGAATGGCAAGATTTTGTGATACAGATGACTTCACTAATTGTGATCAGGAAATTTCAGATTGACTGTTAAAGGTCACATTCCTGGGATAGGTTGAAACAGCAATTCAATCTTGGTTTTCTGCTGTGGACAAGGACTCCATCTTGGACTTGTTTCTTTTTTAACAGAATTCATGTCCTACTGCCTTCATCTTGCTCTTGAACTCTAAACAAACTGCCCATAAGCATACTTTACTCTGCTATGGTCACAATCTAGAACAAAAGTGTTACTTACCTTTTGTTAAACATTAGAAAGTTATCAGCTTGAGCAATGACAGAGATCCTTTCTTCTCTGAACCCATCCACAAATAAAAGTGAAAAGATTTTAAGCTAAATTATCCATAAGATTTTATAATGACTTTCTAATTGCCATACCAATGAATTCATCCATTTCAATTTGTATAAATAAGGTTATAGAGAAAATAGAAATGTAAATTGATTAAATCATCTGTCTATATTTTCAGCAATATATTTTCCAAGTTCTAACATCCCTGAGCCAGGTTGTCAGGGTATACTTTTCGTAGTGGTGCCTGGCCAGTGCAAATGTAATATAATAAATTACAATGGGCTACAACCCTTTCTGTCCTTAAGGGAGAAACGAATAAAGTCAGAATAGAATGGATATATATATATATACATATATATATATACACACACACATATATATATATTTATAATTTATTCCTTTGAGTATCCATCAAACTTTCAGAATAAAAACTAGATGAAAGACAGAAAAAATTGTTTTAACCCTTGACACAAACATTTTTGATGCCCAATTAAAAAAAAAAAAAGCACCCTATATATCCTTTTTTATAATTTTTTTCCCTATTTGTTTTGTAGTAGTTCTATTTATTTCCTTGACATCAATTTATTTTTGTTATATGCATTGCAGGTATCTATTCCTAATCTGTGATTTGTCTTTTAACTTTGTATAGAGGGGCTTTCAAAAATAGAGTTTCAAACTTTACCGTGCTACCCAGAGAGAGGTCTATACAGTGCTGTCCCGGGTTCACATTGTAACTTAAAGGGAAACTTTCATAATGTCTGGAGCCCTTGATGTCCTGGCAAATGAAGGAAGAGGATGTCCTCAAATTCCCTGTAGTAGGAACCCACTTAGATTGGCACCTACCTTGACCTCCAAATGGAACAGTACCTCTAACAAAAAGAAAAATGTTGGCATCTACGACATGAATCTGAAAAGAACCTTGGAGACATGTCTGGTGGCAGCTCATGCCGTTGTTGCCATGGGAATGCTGTCTGATGTCAGGGTCATATTGTCACCTGCTAGAATCCAAGACTTGACATTTACTGCCTGCGTTCTTGTACTCACTGACCTTTGTCCCACATTCTTCCTTAAGCTCTTCTTTCCAGCTTATCTATTAACTCAGGCCAATGGAAAGTGAAAACACCCCTCAAGTGATAGCAACTGACCTGACAAGATACCCAGCGGGCCCAGACCACCCATAATAGTTTGAGTGTAATCCCTCTAACTGTGCCTGTAAATGGACCATGGAATGACCTCTAGAATGACCATCAACTACGTTGACCTCATTATAATACTAAAATTTCTGCCCAAGGAGGAGCACAAGCCTCATTTACCTAACACACAACATATGTATAGATATACTTCCTTAAGGTGCATGAGTGTCCTTATGCCTGCCTCTAAAAGGATTCCCTTTTTCGTTCTAACCCTAAATAGTAGGAACCCATCCACCCTTGCTTAGGAGTCACAGCTTTGAAAGTTATTGTCTGTAATCTTCTTGTTGCAAAGTTTCCTTTGTGTGACAACTCAGTTGGTGTAGTTTCCATCTGTGACACAAAAAACCCCATCCCAGTGATTTTTCATAATGTATGCAGTGAATTCAGCTACATTCGGAATCAGCTATGGTCACCAGCTGCCAGTAGACACTCACTTTTCACTTGCCTTGATTAGTAATATCCTTTGTCAGATAACTAATAGAGTCACTGACAATAATGTCCATTTGTTAAAACAATTCAACATTTAGGGGCGCCTGGGTGGCTCAGTCATTGAGCCTCTGCCTTTGGCTCAGGTCATGATCCCAGAGTCCTGGGATCAAGCCCCACGTCTGGCTTCCTGCTCTGTGGGAGGCCTGCTTATCCCTCTCCCACTCCCCCTGCTTCTGTTTCCTCTCTCGCTGTGTGTTTCTCTCTCTGTCAAATAAATAAACAAAATCTTTTTAAAAATTCAACATTTATATAATTTGTTAATTCTTTTTTATTTTTTTGAAAGAAAAAGGGAACATACAAGGCGGGGAGGTGGGAGGCAGAGGGAGAAGGGAGAGAGAGAATCACAAGCAGTCTCCATGCCCAGCACAGAGCTGGATGGAGGGGCTCAATCTCAGACCCCAAGATCACGACAGAGCTGAAATCGAGTCAGACAGTTAATGGACTGAGCCAGCTGGGCACCCCTGTTAACCCCTATCTTGCTACTTTCTATTTTGTTTTCTCCACATTTAAAGAAAGAGCTGTATTTTACTCGTTTCACATGTGATATCTCGCTGCTCTGTATAAAAATGAACCTAAGTAGTTGGAGGTATATCTCTTCTTAATATATAAAATGTAAAACCTTTCTATTTTCTAGTTTCTTTCCATAGTATTCCATATGGAAATAGCAGCAAAAGATGTTCTTTTACTTGTGACTTTGTTTTATCTGTTCAGAGGAAATACTCTGAATTATTTGCTTTTCTTCTCTATTCACAGATTGATGGGCTACCTTTAAAGCATGTAGTCAGAGCCGTATTTTTCCTTGAATTTTACATACTGAGCATATATCTTCTGGTAAGTTGCACCTTTTGTTCTTTTTTATGGCTTTTATGCATTGTTATTCCATTAGTACAAGGCTAGCTATTTCTACAAATGTCCCACAGAGAGAATATTTCAGTGACTTCCTTGACAATGCTGAGAAGTCTTTGTTTAGCATTCATTCTGCCTTCTAATTCTGTGCTCTAATGTCACTCTCTGCGTTCTAGTTTAATTCAGGTTCGCTTATTCTCATTCTTTCAGTCTCTAATCACTGCCTCTTACAGCTTTCAATTATACAAATCTGAGCACAGCTTTGGTCTGGACTCACAAAAGTTTGGCCTGTCACTTAAGTGAAGGTCCAAAGTAGTTTTTGATGTTTGCTACAATTACTATCTCATTGTTAGCCCCAGATAAAGTTGTCAGAAATTTACTGCATAGTTTTGTAGAATTTTACTTAGAATAAAATGAATTTTGTTTGGGATAGACCTATGAAAAAATATGCCATTTAAAAAAATAATTTGATGGTAAGTAGAATTATTAAAATAAGCCTACGTATTAATAAAATTATTTAAGTGTAGTATTTATTGGTACAATAATTGAAATTTGTGAAAATATGCACTTTAAGGCTTCAATACTTCCTAGATTGAGTAATAATATATTTTAACAAAAATTCTAAGAACTAATGTAGTACAAATAAGGATGATTTATGAATATAACTTTTATAATTATTAATCAAACTTTAATATTATTATTAGTCTGATTTTTATTCTAGTCCTTTGAAATTAACAAATGTATATTTCTTTTTAAAAATATGCATTTTGTGAACCCTAGAGCAAGGACAAGAAGAAAAAACAAAGAGATAATTACTAGACTAATAGTAGAAATAAAATAGAATTCTAAAAAGTGTTAAATTAATCCAAATAAAGGTGGAGAATGCAAAAACTGAAGCAAAGAACAAAAGCAAAAATAGAAAACAAAGAGCAATTTAAACTCAATCATAGTGATAAGCATATTACATATAAATGATTTAAATTCAGGATGTAAGGCAGAAATTGTCATGAACTACAAAAAGGTTAAATTATGTTCTCTACAAGAAAACCACTTTTTTGAGAAATCATTGTTTAAATCCAAATGAACCAAGAAAATATATTACACAAACACTATACAAAAGATACATACAGAAGTAACATTAATATTATATGGTAATTCATAGACATTGTCGAATTTAGAACAGGAAAAATTATCATGGATAAGGAGGAAAATGTTATAATGACAAAGGGAGATATTTATAAAAAAGATAATAATCAGAATTTTTATGAACCTAATAGATATATTTTACATAAAGCCATAATTGAGAGAACTGATAGGGTAAATGATAATTACAAATGAAGATTTCAATATTTCTCTCACAGCCCACCTTCAAAAAATATCATATCACTATACTTATATTATAGAAATTTACAAAAATATTCTTTAATTTCCCCTTCTTGTCTTTGGACAATAGTCATTATATATTTTATATCTACTTAGTTATAAACCACACAATTCATTTTGAGTATTATTTTTTATGTATTTGGAAGAGCTACATAATTCTGTGGACTGATATTTTCTTAGATGACCAATGCAGGATGCTACAAAACCATTCATCTGAAAAAGATCCATTTGAAGCATAAAAAAGACTAATGGATTTTAAAGTAACAAATTACAAAAAGTACACTAATATGGTTTCAGATTCCTTATTGAAATTAACCTTTTAGAAGCTACCACTTGTCAAGTTTTGACATTATATCAAAGAAAAATATCCACGATTATCTGGAAAGGCTTTTAGAATAATTTAACTTTTCAAATTACTTGTCTATATTAAAAACAGATTTTCTTCATATACTTGAACTATTAAAAAAAATAATGAATTGAATGCAGAAATAATTGTGAGAATCCAGCTATCTTATATTACAGAGATTTCCAAAGTCTAAAACATTGCCACTCTCTTCCTATTATATATATATATATAGAGAGAGAGAGAAACTTTTCTATTAAGGTATATATGATATATAACATCATTGTAGTTTCCTGTATACAACATAATGATTCAATATTTGCATGTATTGTGAAAAGATAACCACAATAAATCTAGTTAATATGGGTCATCATAGTTGTTATAATTTTTTTTTCCTGGTGAGAACTTTTAAGATCTACTCTTCTTAGCAACTTTCAAATATACAATATAGTATTATTAACTGTAGTCACCATGCTCTACTATGAATTTCTTAATCTTACACCTGAAACTTGTACCTTTGATCCCTTTCACCCATTTTGCCCATCCCTCACCCATCTCCTCTGGCAACCATCAATCTATTCTCTGTAACTATGAGCTTTTTTTTTTTTCTTTAAGCTTTCACATACAAGTGAGATCATACAGTACTTGTCTTTCCTTGTCTGACTTATTTCACTTAGTGCAGTGCCCTCAAGTTCCATTTATGTTGTCACAAATGGTAAGATTTCCTTACCTCCTTCTGTTGGGATGAATAATATTCTTATCTATATACCAAATAGACATTTAGGTTGCTTCCATTTTTTGGCTTTTGTAAATAATGCTGCAATGAACACGAGGTGCAAATATCTTTTGGAGTGAGTGTTTTCATTTTCTTTGGATAAATACCAAAAGTACAATTGCTGGATCATATGGTGTTTTTAATTTTTTGAAGAACCTCCATACTGTCTTCCATAGAGGCCACACCAATTTACGTTCGCACCAACAGTGTACAAGGGTTCTATTTTTCTCCATATTTTTGCTAATTTTACTTATCTTTTTGATAATAGCCATTCTAACAGGTATGAGGTGATATCTTGTTATGATTTTGATATGCATATAGTTATATGTTTATTAAGATATAGCAATATACTGGATTTTATTGTTACTTTCAATCAATAAAGAGGTATTAAAATTTTTCAGTTTTATTTTCCTACTGTGGTGAGAACACTGACTTGAGACCTACCTTCTTAATGTATTTTTAAGTGTGCAATAGAGTATTGTTAAGTATAGGCACAATGTTGTACAGCAAATCTCTAGAAATTATTTACCTTACTTAACTGGCACTATACTCATTGGACATCTCCTTATCTCCCTAGTCCCTGGAAACCACAATTTTATTCTTTGTTTCTATGAGTTTGAGTATTTTATTATTTACTTATTTATTATTTATTTGTTTATTTATTTATTTAATTTGTAAGAGAGAGAGAGAGAGAGAGCGTGCACAAACAGGAGAGGGCCAGAAGGAGAAGCAAGACCCTGAGATAATGACCTGAGCTGAAGGTAGATGCTTAACCAACTGAGCCACCCTAGTGCCCCTAAGATTTCCTTTAATCACTGAGCATATTTGTGGTAACTGTTTTATGGTCATTGTCTATGATTTCCATCATTTTTCTCAATTGAGTCACTTCTGTTTTTTGGTCTTAACATACTACTTCTTCACATGACTCTATCCGAATCTAATCTTCTAAGTTTTTAACTTAAGACTTACACTATAAGCAAATGTTTATTGACTCAATATTTTTATTAGGTATTATGTATTACTTTATATTTGGATGTTATTTTTATTTTTATTTTTTAAAGAGTTTATTTATTTATTTGACAGAGATCACAAGTAGGCAAAGATGCAGGCAGAGAGAGAGGGGGAAGCAGGCTCCCCACTGAGCAGAGAGCTGGATGCGGGTCTCGATCCCAGGACCCTGAGATCATGACCTGAGCTGAAGGCAGAGGCTTAACCCACTGAGCCACCCAGGTGCCCCTGGATGTTTTAAAATGTACATATATATGTGATACAGATATTATATACAATACATGCTTTACATATTTTGTGTATATATATATATGTTGTTCTTATACATTTATTCTATATATATTCAGTATACGATATATATGTAATGTGTTTGTTCTTTGTACCTATACACTTTCAACAGATATATAATTACTATATAAATAAATTATAATACCCAAACCACAGAAATACAATTTCAAATTCATTGACTTGTACAGATGAAAAGGACTTGCTTAGTCTCATTAGTTTACAGATAAAGAAAATGTGGGGGCGCCTGGGTGGCTCAGTTGGTTAATGCCTCTGCCTTCAGCTCAGGTCATGATTCCAGGGTCCTGAGATGGAGACCCGCATCAGGCTCTCTGCTCAGTGGGGAGCCTGCTTCCCCCCACTGCTTCCCCTCCCCTCTGCTTCCCTCTCTGCCTACTTGTGAGCTCTGTCTGTCAAATAAATAAATAAAATCTTAAAAAAAAAAAACAGCAAAAACAGAATTATTCTAATTAATTAGTTAATTAATTAAATCTTTTAAAGAAAAGGGGAGAGGCACGCCCGGGCGGCTCAGCAGGTTAAGCCTCTGCCTTCGGCTCAGGTCATGATTTCAGGGCCCTGGGATCAAGTCCCACAGCAGGCTCCTTGATCAGCAGGGAGCTTGCTTCCCCCTCTCCCTCTGTCTGCCTCTCTGTCTACTTGTGATCTCTCTCTCTCTTTCAAATAAATAAATAAAATCTTAAAAAAAAAGAAAATTCAATCATAATAGTTGAAATTATTGTTTAAAGTTAATAAAAGGGGGAGGACTGAATCATAAGTCCTGATTCCAGTTTGATGTGCTTGCCACTTTATCATCTTATTTAATCCAAGAGATTTCAATAAACCATTCCTGAAAATTCCAAAGCCCGGTAGCTTTAGACTAAACAATTTATTGCCTATATTCTAAAAGCCATCACTTTTGCTTCACACAAATCATTTCATGTTGGAATAACTTAGAAAATAATGCATATCACAAAAAAAGTATTTATAGATTGCTGTATCACACTATGTAAAAAATATGTGAGAATATTAGGGGTGCCTGCGTGGCTCAGTCTGTTTGTGTCTGATTTCAGCTCAGGTCGTGATCTTGGGGTCCTGGGATGGAGCCTCGTGTGGGGTTCCACGTTCAGCAGGGAGTCTGCTTGTCCCTTTCCCTCTCCCTCTGCCCTTTCTTCCACTAGTGCTCTTTCTCTCAAATAAATAAATAAAATATTTTTTAAAAAAGAAGTATGAGAGAATATTAAAGTGCTTAGTTGCCTCTGTGTTTTTAATTATGCCAGCTTTTTAAAGGTGAATTCATCATTTCTCCACCAGTACAATTCCTTGTCAGGCTAGAAATATGCACAGTTAGTGGATATCCAGATGATGAAAATGGACTTCAAAATTCTTTCATTTAGTACATAATTATTGAGTCCCTATTCCTTGCCAGGACCTTACAAAATGGCATAATATGACAAAATTAATATTTCTAGCATTCCTCTAAAATTATCACTGCTATAATATTCAAGTGCATTCTATTAATTAGTTTGTAGAAAGTGACACTATATATAGCCTGTTGTTTTCCTTTCAGTGACTAGGGAGAATTTATTAACAAAGATAAATTAAACCTTTTTAAATGAATGAGATTTCTGAGGAGTTTAAATCAAATTCTCTAAAATATGATTTATAGAGCAAAATTCTGATATATATATGTGTGTGTGTATATATATATATATCTCATTATAATAGCAAAACCTTCACATATATAATAATACCATATTAAAAATAGACAACTTTTGGGAGAACACATGCAAAAATCATTTTTCAGTCTTGTTTTATTTTAACATAGACAGTATTTTATATTCATTTTACATAAAAGAAAATACAAAACAGAAGGAGTGATATAGATAAAAATGACGTGCTTTTTGACTCCAATGGAGAGGCTAGGAGAAAAATAAGCCCTTTGAAAATTTCAACATTTTTACAGTATTATTATAATCTCTAATGTCTTAATCCTTTCCTCTATAAAACTAATATCTTTGTAGAGTAGTGTTTTTCCTTAAAAACCAAATAACACATGTTTTTAAACCTCATTCAGCAATAGTTACCATTACTGACAGAACATGATCAGCATTCTTAACATTTATCATCTTACTTCAGATCTGTGTAAATTAAACCCTTATTCATGGGACCCTGAATATTTCTTCACAAACTCTGACTTGATTATTTTAAATGACTTTTAATCTAAGTCTCCTAAATTGTCATAAAAATTAGGCTGATTTGCTGTCCCTCTGAGACTATGGTATAAAAGCCCATCCATCACGGTGTATCTAATTAAGAAACTAAGTTAAGAGGTGTTTGAACAAGATATTTGAAAATCTCAGGGGACCAGACAATTGAATTGGTATTTCAGACATATCAAATTAGTTAATGATTTGGGAATCTTTATTCTGCAAGAGTATGTAAATTAAAAAAGAATAATGAAATTCATTAAAGCTTGGTATCAGGGAGGAAGGAGGACCCTGTGCACCGCTGCATGTAATTATAAGTACCTGCTTCATTCAGATAGAAGGACAGGAAACTAGGGAAACAAAAAAAGCAATTTGAGCAGATTAATTTCATATTGGACATAGATAATTACAATTATTTTTCTTTATATTTTTAGGGTATCTTTCTTATAATTGACAAACCCATATTTGGTAACAAGCCTTGTTTTCCATTTTCACTTCACCACATGAACTTGTAAGATAAATGTCTTGCCATTCAAAATGACAATGGATGTTGAATATTTTCTTGAAACTTAACAAAGTATTTTATTTATTCTGTCAGCCTATTTTGATACTGAAAGAAGCAGAAGAATAAAACCACTGCTTTATCCAAAAGCATGGAGTGAATGGAATATTAAATCTCACCCAATAAAGAACTGGTCTGAAATATGTATTCAAAATGTAAACAAAACCTTTTCTCCTGTTTCAAAGCAGTATACTCATGGTTCTTTAAAAGCATATAAAATAAGAATGCAACCAATGATAATATTATTTTCCTAAATAAAATAAAAATAATTTCTTCCTTTTTTTGTTATTTTATTGGTCCATCAAAATTATTCATTTTTAATGTACCATTTTAAAAAGTTAAACTCAATAAAATATTTAAAGGGTTTTCCAAACTTGGATGCTTGTAGAACATACCCTAGTTATAAAAACAATATACCTTTCCTAGACTTTTTTGTATAAGAAAGCTGTAGAAATATAAAAGCCAAATGTTTGTTTGAACTATCGTACTCCATTTAAAACTGATATCCCAGGGACCGTCGTAAATTAGCACGTTCCATCCCAATGCCTTCCTCTCCTTTCTCTGCCCTTACTATTCCCTCCAGTCCAGTAACCTCTAGGGTCCATATTTGACT
Source organism: Martes martes (assembly GCF_963455335.1). Taxonomy (NCBI): domain Eukaryota; kingdom Metazoa; phylum Chordata; class Mammalia; order Carnivora; family Mustelidae; genus Martes; species Martes martes. The sequence continues at coordinate 16,444,435 of NC_137903.1, read as the reverse complement.
GTTATGAGAATTCTGCCTTTTGTTAACCTCAGAAGCACAGAAAATTGTAAACATTTGTAAAATAGCATTTATTGTGTCTACAAGGGGAATGTTGGAATCATTAAATTGTTATACATAAAAATTAAAGGGGGTGAGAATACAGTAGATAAAGTATTTATTTTCAATGGGATTCTCATTGAGATAGAATACATTCAGAGTAACACATGAACAGTAAAATTGAAGACAGATATTCCTAAAATAGAAATAGTATTTATTTTTAAAAATCCTAAAATAGAAATAAAGATGCAAACAAACATTTATGCACAAGGATATCCATTGCAGTATTATTCGCAAATAGTGAGAATGATAGCAAAGCAATAGGGGAAATAGTTAAATATACAAACAAAAGTCCATCAGCTGCAACAGGCACGGGTGAAACAGGCTTTGGAGGAATATTTAATGACAATATAAAGTGGTCATGATTTAATATCATGAGTGAAGAAAGCATATTTTTGAGAAAAAAGATACATAATGTGATTCCAAAATTATTTCTTTTAATTTGATAAATATATTTATACATAGAAAAAAGGCTGAGGGGCACCTGGGTGGCACAGCTCGTTGAGCATCCAACTCTTAGTTTCAACTCAGGTCCTGATCTCAGGTCCTAGGATCCAACCCCATGCTGGGATTGAGCCCTGCCTTCAGTCTCTGAGCTCAGCACAGAATCTGCTTGGGATTCTCTCTGCCACACCCTCCACCCCCCCCGCCCCCCCCCCCCCCCCCCCGCTCTCTCTAAGTAAATCTTAAAAAAGAAAGAAAGAAAGAAGGAAAAAAACAGAGACTGAAATAAAACCCACAATTATATTGACAGATCGAACTCTAAAAGTCTGAATTAACAGTGATATAAATTTTATTCTTTGCTGATTCCCATATTTCCATATTGTCTTAAATGAAATTGAACGGGGTGCCTGGGTGGCTCAGTGGGTTAAAGCCTCTGCCTTCGGCTCAGGTCATGATCTCAGGGTCCTGGGATCGAGCCCCACGTTGGGCTCTCTGCTCAGCAGGGAGCCTGCTTCTCCCTCTCTCTCTGTCTGCCTCTTTGCCTGCTTGTGATCTCTGTCAAATAAATAAATAAAATCTTTAAAAATAAATAAATAAATGAAACTGTACAATAGACCCCATTATTCGGTTTCACTTGCAAAGTTTTGGTTACCTGTGGTCAACTGTGGTCCTGAAGTAGATGGTCAATCTTCTTTCTGATGTATTGTCAGAAAGTCAGTAGTGCCTAATGCTAGCTCACAATGCGTATGTCCTTCACTTCCTCTTATGACACCACACAGGAATTTTATCATCTCACATCATCACAAGAAGAAGGGTGAGTACTGTACAGGATATTCTGAGACAGTGAAAAACACATTCATTTAACTTTTATTACATTATATTATAATTATTCCATTTTACTATTTGTTATTGTTGCTAATCCCCTATTGTGTCTAATTTATAAATCAAACTTTATTATAGTATAAAAAACAGAAACAGTAGAAAAAGCATAATATATATAGATTATATAGATAGTGGTTTTAGGCATCCGTTGGTGGTCCTGAAACATATCCTCTATGGGTAAAAGGGGATTTCTCTATTAATTTATCAGAAAAAAATCGATAATAAAAAATGTAGTTCCTATAAAATTTATTTTCCATTTAAAAATATACTTCCAAAGAAAACAGAAAATTGCCTTTTAATAATATTGGCCATTAAGAGCATCAATGTTATAACAAATTTATTTTCCCTGATGGGGATGTTTCATTAAGTTTATTAAGCAAATGCACAGATAATTATGGATATAGTGATAAATATATATAAATAGATTTTCTGGTTAGGATATAGTGATAAATATATATATAAATATGATTTCCTTGTTACTAATATTGGGTAAAAATTGTAATTAATGTTGTTTCATTTCCTGAAGAACTCCTGGCATAATACTTACAATGTTACTTCATCATTATGGTAGATATGTAGTTATTGTCAAATCTCATTTTATCTAATTTCATTTTGACAGTAGCCCAGGTTTCTTGGTGGTCTGAAAGAGTCAAGGTAATGTCATTTCCCTGGTCAGATGATTATGTCAAAAAAGACTCCCAATTTAAATCAGTGAGCACCTGGAATTCTGCCCAGGGTGGTGGCTTTAGCAGTATTCATATAGGCTAAACTGGATCAGTGAGAACAGGCTTAGACAGAGGGCCTATGGCTCAGAAAGTCCTCCTTTTCCTTCTGGAAGTGAGTAGAAAAGCTAGTCACCGTGGTTTCTGACTCATCTTACTTAAGGATATTTCAACTACATAAGTAATAATAAACATTTATTGTTTAAGGAAATTTAACTTTTGTGTGCCATTACATAAAATTATCAGCACAAATAACTGAAACCTTTAATTTTGCAGTGAATTTCTTAAATCTTACATCCAGTTATACTGAATTGTGATTCAGATTACATGCTCTGCTTTTAAAATTACAGGGGATTTTTTCTTTTCTACAACACGGGAACTACTGATACGAGTATGACCGTATCCTGTCACACTAGCATTGTAGTATGAATTCTACTGCATTTGAAGAGCACTGTCAGTGTGGTTTTCAACAGGTGCATGTTTACTTTTTACAAGCAGAATTCCATTTTTAAAAAATAACATAGTTCATTTGGAAGTCCACTCATAATGGACAAGTTGTTAATTATAAGGACAATATTTTATTTTGGGGAATTTATTCACGTATCTGTCCCTATGTATTTTAGTATTCAGACACCTATATAAACTTTCAATCTGTTTTTATTTCCTTTAAAATAAAATTTCCTGGTGCCTGTGTTTCTCAGTCCGTTAAGCGTCTGCCTTCCACTCTGGTCATGATCTCAGGGTCCTGAGATCAAGCCCCGCATCTGGCTGCCTGCTCTGCAGGGAGTCTGCTTCTCTTTCCGTCCCTCCTCTCTGCTCTCACTCGCTCTCTCTCTCTCTCTCTCTCCTCCGCAAAAACAAATAAATAAAAACATCTTTTAAAAAATAAAATAAATGAAAATAAAATTTCCTTGTGGGGAACCTGGTAGTCCAGTTGGCTAAGCAACAGACTCAGTTTCAGTTCAGGTCGAAACCTCAGGATCGTGAGATCAAGCCTTAGATACGGGGCTCTGTGCTCAGTGTGGAGTTCGCTTGAGTTTCTCTCGCTCTCTTCCTCCCCTCCCCCACCTCTCTCCATGCATACTCTCTCTTTCTCAAATAAATAAATAAATCTTTAAAATTAAAAAAATAAAATTTCCTTGCAATGATATGTTCCTGGTATAACTCAATGATGTGTATATATGACCTTACTGAGTTAAAATTCTCTTCACACAAAAAGCATAGGAAAAGTGTTGTTGTTGTTGTTGCTTTTTAATGAAATGCCATGAACAGCTGGCCATATCTTAAATGGTTTCTAAAGTATAACATGCAAAAAAAAAAAAAAAAAGAAGTAGTGAAATTATCACAGTGATGCAGTGATGTTGAGTGTTCGCACTAAGCATGTTTGCATTTTTGAATGACTTTTGAAAAGTCACACTAAAATCTAGATCAAAATTTATTAAAATAATCTATCATTTTTTGAATCTGATTATCTTAGAAAGAAAAATCACATTCATTAAGCTAGCAAACAGGATGTCATGATTGTGAAAGGTAGGACTACATGTCCATTATGTATCAAAAGTGATAAGCATTGTTCTACTAGACAGCATGGGGAAAAGGTGTAGCCACTACCTAATCCTCCCTTAGTCCAAATTCTTAATGGAGCAGCATTAGGTGTGAGCCCCTGGACCTTTAAAACCCAAACTTGTGATTTCTCTTTATTTACCCATTTGATGGTAAATTCATACGTTATAAGGATATAATAAAATATATCTTTAATGTTACTGTCAACCTTTTTACGGTGGGAATTTCACATAAGTATCAAATGAAACTCAGTTTTAACTCAGAAATAAATGTTTCCATGATGACTAAACCAGGTAGGCACAGATTTTAGAGACTAAAACATCTTCATGGGTTAATTACATTCCAAGTAATGCCGACCAGGGATATGATTATCAAAATGAGAAGAAAATAATATAGAGTATTATATAATCATTTTAAATATATTCAGTGATGTGGTGTAGGATCTGAAATTAAGATTCAGCATTAAGTGCTGCCTTGACAGCTCGGAAAGTTGGGAGGACTTCAAATGGCCAAACCAACAGTTTTCCTCCCCACTCTGCTTCCTTGGACAAGTGTTAGCTTAAACACTTCTCCTTATCATGGAAACCAGGCATAGATTCTGCTTATCCTTGAGTGGCAGGCATAAGTTCCCTGCCAACCTGCAGAATTATTCAAAGAAGGCTCTGCCAATCAAGGGTCACCTCATCCTCTTGTTACTACAGAGCCTACCTCCCAAAGCCCCTGTTTATCTACTCTGTCCCTGAGTTCAGACCCTGAGTGGCACTGCCAGGCTGTGGGTATATGTGACAGGGAAATTTGCTGTTTATTTCATCTGTCTGGTGATTGGTGTTGTGTGTTCACCCACCTTGAGCTATTAGAGTGGAGGAGAGGATCCCTTCCTCACCCCTGTGGTGAATAGTCATTTCAGAAAAAAAAAAAAAAAAATCAGGATCTTAAACTATTAGCTATCATTCAGACCCTGAGGCTTCTTCCTCATAATTAAAAAAGCACCACCCCAACCTTGCTAATGTTGCCTAGATTGAATTTTATTCTATTGTCCGGGCAAATCACAACTTGGAATCTTCTAGTTTTTGCAGTCCTTGTGCCTTTGCACTGTGCTCATACACCACAGCATTGCTAATTTAGAGTGCCTGATGCTCTGATTATAAAATTGGATAGAAATATATGTCATTCAATCTTAATGACAAGTAAATATTCTCGTTCCGATTGGGTTGATTATCATGCACTTCACATTCAGTGCAATGTATGCATTTGTGTATTGTGTAGGATAGTAGACAGATAGCGTGCCAGCATCAGATTCCTGCTGCATTGCTCATGTTACCCTGAAAATACTAGAATATGTGTTTACCCTCCAAAGACATTATTTTCTTTGCATTTCTTTGAACAGGTGATTTTTTTTTCCAAGAGGGCAATACCACCATGAGATGAGGTAATATGATAAACCTTTGTAAGAAGAATCTCTTTATTGGATCAGGTTAGCAAACTAATGCTGTCAGAGATTGTATTACACTATCCCTTATGTATGCTTGTAGTGCGATTTTCAGAAAAGATCATTTCAGAGAAGTAAAGAATAAATCACTGTATTCTCTCTCCAAAATCCTTTTCAAAATAGATTTGACAGTTGAGTGATTACATCTCTAATGGAGACTGTGATAGAATATGTGAGATTAAAAACTCAGCGGCTTCATCCACAAGGTGCTGAACAAAAGGGGTCAACAGAAACACAGAGTCCCCCATATCAAACCCAGATAACTAATCAACTTAACTCTGCCCTCAATACAGAGAGGTTAAGATCTGTGCCTGCCAGTCTTTGTTCTTCAGGTTTCAAAGCCCTGTAGTTTTTCCTCCTATAAAGATCTTATCAGTCTGTTCAGGAACTTTGGGGCTAAAATTCGTATCTGAATGTAGGAAGGTGTAATGATAAAACATAAAACTTTCCGATTCTCTTTAAATTTCCCAAAGAGCTGTTAGAAGGAAATGTATGAGGAGTAGTATCTGTCTAGTTATTGTTTAACTTAGACTTTAGGATTTAGAACCTCAGGGAAGATAACTAAACAGAAATGATAAAATATCAAGTACTAATTTGTGTTCTATTAGAATTTGCACATATGTGGGCCCATTCCTACATTGTATTTTAAAGAATTGTTTGTGTTCAAAATAATGGGAAGCATTTATTTCCTACGGATAAATAAAACATGCCATAAATCAATTGTTTTCTGAAAAGATAGCCCAAGGATTCTATTTCCTGCCTGAAGTTTTATCATATAACTAATTAGCTGCCTTACAAAGAAATGTCACTAGCAAATAGAATTTAGCTGAAGAAACAGATAAACAACAAAACTTATAACTTAAAATATTTTAAAATATTATAATCTGTTCATTGTAGTGAGACTTCGGATACTTTTATGTTCATGTCAATGTTTTGGTGACCAGAATTCTTTCTTTCTTTTTTTTTTTAAAGATTTTATTTATTTATTTGACAGACAGATCACAAGTAGGCCGAGAGGCAGGCAGAGAGAGAAGGGAGGAAGCAGGAAGCAGGCTCCCTGCTGAGCAGAGAGCCCGATGCAGGGCACGATCCCAGGATGCTGGGATCATGACCTGAGCTGAAGGCAGCGGCTTTAACCCACTGAGCCACCCAGGCGGTCCCAGAATTCTTTCTAACCATTTATGCCCTTCTGCCCCTCCACATTCTATACAAGGTTTCTTTGGAGACTACAACTGAAGGCACACACATTAATTACTCCCAATTTTGGCTTTCACCATAGATATTAACCAAATATAGAATACCAGCCTACTCATTCTTTTCTCCACAAACACAAAAAAGATATCTTTTCTCCCATTATAGCAGTATTTTAAGACAGACAGCAGGTTTCAGATTCATGTGGAACATTTATTTGTTTGTGTTTATAAATGATAGGCGTCCAAACACTAACTCAGACCTACCAAATCAGTACCTTGGACAGAGTGGGACCCAGCATGTGGTATTTTTCAACAATCCTTGGTTAAGAAATCCTGCCCTAGGGAGCAGAGATAATTATATACTCTTCCTGGCAGCTGGAGTTTTCCTGCTGATATTGTCTCTGTTGCTGTTGGCTCTGCTGCCTGAGCACCTCTTTTAATAACAAGTGCGATAGACCCACTGCTGGAAAAAGTAGAGACCAACACCAGCATCCTGAGCTGGGGTCTTTATTAATGCTGTTGCTTTCTTCACACCATTAATTCTGGCCTGAGGCCAAGAAAGGAATCTTTTTTAAAGGTGGGATAATTTTCAAAACCAAAGAGTATCAATGCTCAGTCTTATGACTGAGTCTAAATTAGAGTCTAAATTCGGTGAATAAAACTCTGCTTCATACTTATTAAGAGTTGACCATACCCCTTTTATTCCTTGCTTACACTAACATCAGGCATTGGATGTACTCAAGAGAACAGGAGAGGAGACAAACTTCCAGAAAGTGTGCAATAAACAGTAAATGCTGAAGCCAAGAGTCATGGTGGCAGTCAACAGGGCAGGTCTGTGGTAAGAGGCTGCTTTAGAAATGAAGCAAAACCAAAGGTGAAAAAAAAAAAAAAACCATAATGGGTAGACACAACAATAAGAATGAGTCTAACAGTAGTAGCTGGTTACTGTAATTGACATTTGTCATATTTGTGATCACCTCTTGAGTAGTATTTCCATAACTGGGGAAATTTCCTTCAGTCCTCTCTTTCAGAAATAGAAGCCGGAATTTTGATTCTCAGACTCCCTAAAATGTAAAAGGTAGATACGTGATCTATACTTTTCCAATCAGACACACACAAATTTGGTTCAGAGTAAGAGACTGATGGCAAAGACTTTGTGCTGCAACCCCAGTTGCTACTATAGATGGTAACAAAGGATTGGAAGGACGTCAGGAGTAGTATGATTGACTGACCTGCTAAGGCAGAAGTAGGATTGGTGCTGAGAAGTGGTTTTGCAAAGATGAACACCTTTCATTTAATGTTTGATGATGGAAAGTGCAGCCTCAGTAGTTTCCTCAAGAGTCTAATTCTCTGGTGGTACTTGGAAACTGTTTCTGGAGCAGGAGAATCAAGATTACCCCTGTATACTTTACATCTATCAAGCTTCTCCTAATTTTTTTTTTATCCTATTTTTTTGCATAAATGAGGGAAAGTGAATTTTCTTGTTGCAACTAAGATCCCAGAACATACATAAGTAGGACTGTAAGTGGTTGCAGGCAACATACCTTCCATACATGGGAAAACTGTACTTTGTTTTCTGGTCAGGTCAATCCTAAAGACAGTAACAATTCAGCTAGAATGAGACTTTTTCACATGGCAGGCAGTGGCAAAATAAATAAATTTCCTGTAACTGCTTTGAATAAAATATGTGTTGAAAGCAAAGCTATAGGGGGACCAAGAGGCTATTCAGATAAATTGCATAAGAGTAAGAGATTGATTTTATGCTTTTAATTATGCAAGAAGGCTTGCAGAAAAGGAATGATATATGCAAAATCCCAAATTCTCAGATCAAGACATAGTCTGAGAACCTTGAAATTTGTATAAGCATTATAAAGAATCTCAATATTTGCTAGCCAGAGCATTAATATAGCTAAAAAGTAAACTCAAAATTTGATTTTGTGAATTTCTGGATTTCAATTTATTTTTATTCAAACCTTTCTCAGATTCCTTAGGGGAGAGTTAGGGCATTGCTGAGAAAGACTATAGCTCTGTGTACTCTGTGGAATGGAATAAAGACATACGGGAAGACTCAGATGACTCAAATTCCCCTGGATCCACAAATTTCACTAACCCTCCATTGTTAATCTTCTCCTCTGCATAATGAAGATATTTCTGCCTTGTTTTAGGACCTTGTAAAAACAAAACAAAACACTTGCTTGAGACAGTAACCTGGCAAGAAGAATCCAGTTCTTACATCCACCCTCACCATCCCTCACCATGTCACCTTGATAGACTTAAAATATAGTCACTCCCAGCCTGAGCTTGGTGTGAAGGAGGGAGCACTTTAAAAAACAAACTAAGAAAAGGTTTTCATAGTAATATACACAACCGCAAGAGTTTTCAAATCTGTGGAATACATGTGGCAATGGATTCTGGGAACACAAGGAGAAGTACAGTTTTAGATATGATCAGTTCACTGGTATGGGTGCAACTATCAGACATCCTAAATTCAATGTGTTAACACAAAGGTCTGGAAGTAACTGATTGTTAACAATTACTTGACTGAAACCTGGACTCATTTGTAACTTTGCTAAATAAAATTAAAATGCCAGAATTGCTTCATGTGATGCGGAGAGTTAGAAATATTGGAATGGATGTATTATGTGCAACCTTCTCAGCCAACATTTAATACAGCCTACAGGAAACCACAGAAAACATTTTCACTAAAAAGGCATTTGGGGCGCCTGGGTGGCTCAGTGGGTTAAAGCCTCTGCCTTCGGCTCAGGTCATGATCCCAGGGTCCTGGGATTGAGCCCCATGTCGGGCTCTCTGCTCGGCGGGGAGCCTGCTTTCTCCTCTCTCTCTGCCTGCCTCTCTGCCTACTTGTGATCTCTCTCTGTCAAATAAATAAATAAAATCTTAAAAAAAAAAAAAAAAAAAGGCATTGAGAAATACCTCAAAGGATGAAACACAAGAATCTTAAAATTCCTGTGCTGTATGTTCTGTGTAAATAAGATAGATCATGATATTTCCACAGAAAAAGAGTCTTAAGAACAATGAGAAGATTTTTAACTTTGGAGGTAAAGTGTGGTCAGTCACAATAATAACCAGCAGGAATCACTGGACATGCCTACTTGATGAAAGAGGTCTCCAGGATAAAGATAAATGGTCAGACATTAAACTGTTAATCTTTACCTCTTCCCCAAAATAAACATAAATAAATAAACAAAACAAAATCTCTAGGAAATGGAAACATTATTCAAACCATCAAGATAGTTACAATTTTTAATTTTCCAAAATAAAAATGCAAAAAAAAAAAAAAGAGAGAGAGAGAGAGAGAGAGAGAGAACACTGACTTCGACTTCAACTCTGATGTGTACTGAAAATTTTCCTAAATAAGACATAGACCAAGGAAGAAATCTCAAGGGAATTTAAAAGTACTGAGTTAAATTAAAATGAATTGCAAGTTGTCAAAATATGTGGGATGCAGCAAAAGTAGTGTTTACAGGGAAATGAATAGTGTTGACTGCATATATTAGAAAGGAAGAAAGATCTCGAATCAATAACCTAAAGTTGGCACTTTAGAAAGCTATAAAAAGAAATAAAAACTCAAGTCTAAAGCAATCAAAACAGAAATATTTGGCCAGAAATGAAATTGAAAAATAGGGAATCAATAGAAAAAATCATTAGCCATCAGGGAAATTCAAATCAAAACCACATTGAGATACCACCTTACACCGGTTACAATGGCAAACATTGACAAAATAAGAAACAACAAGTGCTAGAGAGGATGTGGAGAAAGGGAAACCCTTTTACACCGTTGGTGGGAATGCAAGTTGGTACAGCCACTTTGGAAAACAATGTGGAGGTTCCTCAAAAAATTAAAAATAGATCTATCCTATGACCTGGCAATTGCATTACTGGGTATTTACTCCAAAGATACAGATGTAATGAAAAGAAGGGCCACATGTACTTGAGTGTTCATAACAGCAATATCTACAATACTTAACCGTGGAAGGAGCTGAGATGCCCTTCAACAGATGAATGGACAAAGATGTGGTCCATATATGTAATGGACTATTACTCAGCCATCAGAAAGAATGAATACCCACCATTTGTATCAACATGGATGGAACTGGAGGGGATTATGCTAAGTGAAATTAATCAAGAAGAGAAAGACAATTATTATATGGTTTCACTTATATGTGGAACACAAGGAATAGCATGGAGGACATTAAAAGAAGGAAGGGAAAAATGAAGGGGGGGAATCAGAGAGGGAGACGATCCATGATAGATTATGGACTCTGAGAAAAAAACTGAGGGTTTTAGATGGGAAGGGAGTTGGGGAATGTGTTAGCCAAGTGACAGGTATTAAGGAGGGCACATATTGCACAGAGCACTGGGTGTTATACATAAACAATGAATCATGGAACACTACATCAAAAACTAATGATGTACTGTATGGTGACTAACATAACATAATAAAAGAAAAAAAAATCAATGAAACCAAAGTAGTTTCTTTGAAAAGATAAGTGAGATTTAAAACAATCTATTTTCTAACTATTTTATCTAATTACTTACATAATTATATAACCTAATATTTATATATTATTAATCTAATTATTTATAATAATCTGAAGAAAAAAGAGTGAAGAGAGAAGTTGCTAAAATTATAAACAAAAAGGGACTATCACCACTTACCCCTTGGATATTAAAAGAAAATTTTATGGCCAAAAATTTGGTAACTTAGAAGAAAGGGATCAATTCTGAATAGACATAGATGACCAAAAACTCCCAAAACTTACCTAAGAAGAAATAAATAATCTGAAAAGACCTGTATCTATTAAATAAATAACTTCCAAAAGAGAAAGCACCAGGTACAAATGGTTTTCCTGTTGGATTTTATCAAGTATAAAAATGAAGTGATACCAATAACAGAAGTGAAGAACTGCTTTCCAGTTTGTTCAATTAGGTCAGCATAAACCTAATGCCAAAGTGAGATAAAGACATTATAAGAAAGGAAAAAATTGAAGGACAACATTTCTCAAAAATCATAGATGCAAAAATCCTGAACAAAATATTAACAAAGTACATCCAATGATGTGTAAAGAAAATTGTCTACTCTAACCAAGTGGGATTTATTCAAGGTATACAAGACTGGTTTCAATATTCAAATATCAATGTAATCCACAATGTTACCAGTTTTGAGAAAAAATCATTTCAATTGATGCTAACAAATTATTCTACAAAATCCAAACCCATACATGATAAAAACACTCAGCAAACTACACATAGGAAGGAAGTTCCTTAATCTGATAAAGAACATCTACAAAACACCCACAGTTAACATCATCTTTAATAATGAGAAATTTGATGCTTTCCCACTATGATTGGAAACAAGCATGGATGTCCTCTCTCACCAGTCCTATTCACCATTATAATGGAAATCTAAGCTAGTGTATTAAGAACAAAAAGAGAACAGAAATACATATTTGAAATGGGAAATGACTGTCTTTATTCACACATGACATGATTGTCTATCTAAAAAAAAAAAGAATAGACAAAAACTCCTGAAGTCAATAAACAAATATAGCAGTCACAGAACATAACATTACTATATAAAAGTCAGTTGCTTGTCAATATACCAGTGATGAATGATTGGAACTTGAAAGTAAAAACATAATACTATTTACACTAGCACCAAAAAATTAAATTTAGTATAAACCTAAAAAAATATGTCAAGGACTGATATGCAGAAAGCTATAAAATGACGATGAAAGAAATTCAATAATATCTAAATAAATGGAGAAATTTCATATTCATGGATTAGAAGACTAAATGTTGTTAAGATGCTATTTCTTCCCAAAATTTCCTATGTATTCAACACAGTGCAGATCAACACACCAGTAAATTATTTTGAGGTTATTGACAAACTGATTCTAAATTGTATATGGAAAATCAAAAGACCCAGAATAACCAACATATTGAAGAACAAAATTGGATAAATGACACTACCTAGTTCAAGACCTACTACAAAGCTACATTAATCCAGATGCATGTATTTTTTAAAGATTTTTTAAATTTTATTTTAGAGACAGGAGGGGCCAAGGGAAGAGAGAGAGAGAGAGAATCTCAAGAAGACTCCTGCCTGAGCTAAGAGCCCAACACAGGACTCGCTCTTAGGACCCTGAGATCATGACCAGATCTGAAATCAGGAGTCAGACACTCAAGCTACTGAGCCACCCAGGTGCCCCTAGATGCCACGTATTTGTGAAAGGATGGATATACCAATCAGTGGGATAGAAGAGAGATCTCTGAAATAGACCCATAAAAATACAGTTAACCAGTCAAAGTTGCAAAGGCAATTCAATGGGTAAAAGATAATCTTTTTAATAAATGATACTGTAAAAATTGAATGTGCATGTGACAAAAATAAAAATAAATAATAATCTAGACATAGATCTTACACCTTTTAAAAAAGTTAATCAAAATTGATCATAGACTTTATTGTAAAATAAAAAACTATAAAATTTCTGGAAGATAACAGAGGAGAAAATCTAGCTGTGTTTGGATTTTTAGACCCAAAAGAATAATTCATTAAATCGAATAACACCAAAAGAATAATTCATTTAAAAAAATTGATATGTCAAATTGGTACTAAAATTTTAAAACTACTTTGTAAAAGACATTGTTAACAGCTACTTTGGAAGATAGCATGGATACTTTTTACAAAAGAACAAAGCAACAACAAAAAAAAACAAATTTAAGAATGTATATATATATCTTGAAGTCAAGAGTGAGATATATATATACATGTATGTGTGTGTGTGTGTATATGTATATACACACACACACACACACACACACACATATATATATATATATATATATATATATATATATATTTATCTTGAAATCAACAGTGGGGTGCTTAACTGACTGAGCCACCCAGTTGCCCCTATATGTACTTCTTTATCCTTTCATTAATCAATGGACATTTGGGCTCTTTCCATAATTTGGCTATTGCTGATAATGTTGTTTTAAACATTGGGATGCATGTATACCTCCAAATCAGTATTTTTTTATCCTTTGGGTAAATACCTACTAGGGCAATTGCTGGGTCATTGGGTGGTTCTATTTTTAACTTTTTGAGAAACTTCCATACTGTTTTCCAGAGTGGCTACACCAGTTTGCATTCCCACCAACCATGCAAACTTGCCAACACTGGTTGTCTCTTGTGCTGTTGATTGTAGCCATTCTGACAGGTGGCAGGTGATATTTCATTGTAGTCAGCCAGAGAAAGACAAATATCATATGACTTCACTCACATGGGGAATTTAAGAAAAAAAACAGATGTATATAAGGGAAGGAAGGAAAAAAAAGAGAGAGAAACTCTAAAACAGACTCTCAACTATAGAGAACAAACTGAGGGTTGATGGAGGGGAGACAGGCAGAGGGATGAGCTTAAGGGGTGATGGGTATTAAGGAGGGCACTTACTGTGATGAGCACTGGATGTTATATGCAAGTGCTGAGTCACTGAATTCTACTCCAGAAACTAATATCACAGTATATGTTAACTGACTAGAATTTAAATTAAAAAGTGAAATATGAATAAATAAATAAGTCTCACTCATGTGTGGAATTTAAAAAACAAAACAAATGAATAAAGGGGCAAAAAAGGAAGACCAACCAAAAAGCAGACTCTTAACTATAGAGAACAAGCAAATAGTTACCAGAGGGGAGGTGGGTTGGGTGGGTGAAAAAGATGAAGGGGATTAAGAGTATACTTACCAGTTAGAATGGCAAAAATTAGCAAGACAGGAAACAACGTGTGTTGGAGAGGATGTAGAGAAAGGGGAACCCTCTTACACTGTTGGTGGGAATGCAAGTTGGTGCAGCCAATATGGAGAACGGTGTGGAGATTCCTTAAGAAATTAAAAATAGAGCTTCCTTATGACCCTGCAATTGCACTACTGGGTTTTTACCCCAAAGATACAGATGTAGTGAAAAGAAGGGCCATCTGTACCCCAATGTTCATAGCAGCAATGGCCAGGGTCGCCAAACTGTGGAAAGAACCAAGATGCCCTTCAACGGACGAATGGATAAGGAAGATGTGGTCCATATACACTATGGGGTATTATGCCTCCATCAGAAAGGATGAATACCCAACTTTTGTATCAACATGGACGGGACTGGAAGAGATTATGCTGAGTGAAATAAGTCAAGCAGAGAGAGTCAATTATCATATGGTTTCACTTATTTGTGGAGCATAAGGAACAACATGGAGGACATGGGGAGATGGAGAGGAGAAGGGAGTTGAGGGAAATTGGAGGGGGAGATGAACCATGAGAGACTATGGACTCTGAAAAACGGTCTGAGGGTTTTGAAAGGGAAGGGGGTGGGAGGTTGAGGGAGCCTGGTGGTGGGTATTATGGAGGGCACGTATTGCATGGAGCACTTGATGTGGTGCATAAACAATGAAATCTATTACACCGAAAAGAAATTAAATTAAAAAAAAAAAAGAGTACACTTACCTTGATGAGCACTGAGTATTGCAGAGTTGTCAAATCACTGCCTCATACACCTGAAACTAAATAACACTGTGTATTAACTATAGCAGAATTAATATAAAATCATAATGATTAAAATACAATAATCCTTATATTTATGAAATAAATTTGACTTAATAATGTTTAAAAAAAAGCCTAAGATGTTGGCATAGTGTATGATTCCAATGATATGACTTTCTGGAAATCAAAACTGTAGAGAGAGCAAAAAATATCAGTGGATGTCAGGGCTTTGGGGGATAGTGGGAAAGATGAACAGGTGAAGCACAAGAGATTTTTTTTAGTGAAACTCTTCTCCATGATATTGTAATGGTGAAAAATGACATTATGCATTTGTTAGACACACAGAAATTTATAGCATAGAGAATGAACTTAATGTATGCAAATTTAAAAGAATCATTTAGGAGTTCAGGGAATCCCAGTAAAGAATATAGACTTTGACAAGAGAATTTCACTGTATTACAAATGTATGAAACAACCTCACTGAAGAAGGTGGGAGAAAAGGTGCTGACCTCAGTAATCCTGGAAATGAATTGAGTTTGTGAGTTAAAAGCAAAAGGAACTGAACATAAGCACTTTACTCTACCTGATAAAGTACCCCGAGGGCATATGGGTTAACAATTTTGATGCCGCTATATATGTATACTGGAACTGAAAAATCAAGTAAATTGATGACAGACAATGGGAGCCAATGTTCTTATTTTCCCAGTTGGGAGTTTACAGATAAGCAAGAGATCCATGTGGTAATGGGTTAGAGTTGGAGACATCACTATGAACTCCTGTTTAATTTAATATACATACAGATGGGAGATTTAGATGCTTATAGATAGGAATATATGTAGGTTGGTACACACACCCATTTCCTTAATCAGGCAGCCTAAGGAGCCTGAAAGGAGCAACAGCCCAGTAGCAATGAGCACACCTGTAACAAAAGTTGGGTAAACAAATAAGGCCTTCACAAGATACTCCCTAGTAGATATTTTTAGTTTGCATTAAGATTTCAATATTTATTCAACTAAAGCCTCAGAAATGCTCCTTAATGTGAAGTATTCCATATAAATAAATGTATTTCAAAGTATAACTTTTGAGCCATAGTACTGAAAGAACACTACGTCAATAATAATAACGATAATAATAATAATAATAATATACTTTCCACTGAGATAATAAGGCTCAATAATTTTATGTGCCAAGCACAGTGTTACTCACAAGAATGAAGGTGAAACAATGGAGTGCCTGGTGGCTTGTTAGTAGAACATGTGACTCTTGATCTCAGGGTTGTAAGTTCAAGCCCCACATTGGGTACAGAGATTACTTAAAAATAATAAAATTTTCTAAAAAAGAATGAATGTGAAACTCAAAACAAAAAAAATCTTATCTAATATAAAGTGAAACAAGAATGCATACATGTAAAAATAATAAAGTAGTGTGGTAAATTAAATACCTTAAGAGAAAAATTTAAAAAATTTAAAAATCTATGAAAGAACAAAATAGATATAAATTACCTTTAGAAAAAGAAATTAATTAAGAGTATTATTTGATCTGGAGTTTGATCTAGCAGTTAAGAATGAGTCATATCAAAAAAAAAAGAATGAGTCATATCAAGCTTGAGGATTTATTTTCCATCTTGAATGTGCTTACATCATTGTTCTAATTTTGTTACACGTTATGTTAAAAGCCTTCTTTGTCAGAAGGAAATTCACATATCGAGGTGCTTTGTTTTTGATCCATGAGAGGATTCATTGTGTAACAGTTAAAATTTGCAAAACAAACTACCCAAAAGTTAGTGGCTTATAAAAATAACATATTATTTACCTTAGTATTCTGTGGATCGGCTGTGTGCTTCTGACCGGATCCAGCTTGCATGATGGGCTGTGCTGTCTCAGGTATTCATGGTCAGCTGGTAAGGGGCTGGTGGCTGAATGATCTAGGGTGGTCTCATTCTGTCCAGTGACTGGCAGGCTATCCATCAGAGCATCTTGATTCTCTTCCATCTGGTGTCTAATCCATACCTGTAGGCTAGTTTGACTTTATACACATGATGGCTTTAAGAGTAGAGGCACAGAAAGAGGATGGCATCATTGTCCAAGAATGTTATATGCCTCTGCTTGCATCACATTTGCTAATATCACATTGACCAAAGTCACGTGGACATGCCAGAATTTAAGGGGTGGAGAAATAGACCTCACCTTTAGGTGGGAAAATTGTCCCACTGCAAAGGACATGAGCATAGGGATAGGAAAACTTTGTGCCATTTTTGCAGTGTCATCACACATGACTTCTTGGAAAATTGCTGAATAGAATATTGAAAACCTGGACCTGTATATAGTTTATATGCCTATTTTTCTTTTGAAAATATAACAAAAGACTAATGAGACCTTTAAAGATATTGTGGAAAATAAACAACAAATCTC
Organism: Martes martes; assembly: GCF_963455335.1. NCBI lineage: Eukaryota > Metazoa > Chordata > Mammalia > Carnivora > Mustelidae > Martes > Martes martes. Next base: position 16,427,085 of record NC_137903.1, on the reverse strand, counting down.
TATAATAAATGGGATAACATGCTATATTTGTGAAAAAATTACTTGAGCATGATTAAATTCACCTAGGGTTCTAGTCTTCTGTGTATAAAATATAAAAACACTGAAGTTAAAGACAAACAAGATGACTAATACATTAATACATTCATTCACTTAAATTTTGTTGATCCTTCTCTATGTATCTATGTTCGTGTAATTATGTTCACATATGGTCAAGGTGCTTAGTTAAGTATGACTTGTTATATGGAGGACATTGGGACAAGGAGAGGAAAAGTGAGTTAGGGCAAATCGGATGGGGAGATAAACCATGAGAGACTGTGAACACCGAGAAACAAACTGAAGGTTTTGGAGGGGAGAAGGGTGGGGGGTTGGGTGAGCCTGGTGGTGGGTATTAAGGAGGGCACAAATTGCGTGGAGCACTGGGTGTGTTGCATAAGCAATGACTCTTGGAACAATGAAAAAATAATATTAAAAAAAAAAGTATGACTTGTTATGTGTGAATTCTGGAAAGTCTTCTGTTCAGTATTTTGTCTTAATTTGCTCTCCAGAATCTTTTTTTAAAGTTTTTGTTTAAATTCCAGCTAGTTAACAGTGTAATGTATTAATTTTAGGTTTATAATACAGTGATTCAGCACTTCCATACAACACCTTTTGCTCATGGCAAGTGCACTCCTTAATCCCCATCACCTATTTAACATTCTCCTACCCACCTCCCCTGTGGTAACCATCAGATTGAATGTTTCTTTTTTTTTTTTTTTTAATTTTTGTTTAAATTCAATTTAGTTAACATATAGTGTATTACTATTTTCAGGGGTAGAATTTAGTGATTCATCAGTCGTGTATAACAATTAGTACTTATTCCTTCAAGTGCCTCCTTAATACCCATCACTCTGTTACCCCATCCCCTCACCATCCTCCTCCCCAGCAATCCTCAGTTTCTTCCCTACAGTTAAAAATTTCTTATGGTTTGCCCCCCATTTTTATCTTATTTTATTTTTAAGATTGTGTTTCTTGATTTGCCTCTTTTTTCCCCCTTTGCTCTTCTGTTTTGTTTCTTAAATTCCGCATATGAGTGGAACAATATGGCATTTGTCTTTCTCTCCTGACTTATTTCGCTTAGCATGATACATTCTAGATCCATCCATGTCATTGCAGATGCCAAGATTTCATTTTTTATGGTTAATATTCCATTGTATACATATTATACAATGGAATGTACTTTTGAACACATTCCTTTATAACTCTAGGAACACTGTAAGCTTAGACTGTAGTTCATATATATCTATCTTCACATCTTTTAGTTCATAACATTGTTGCATATGACAAAACCCAGGTACACAGTATGTTCTGGTAAGCATCTCTGATTCTTCTTGCTGAAGTTTGGCTGTGGGAATAGTGTCTCCCATTCCATCTGAATTCACTTACTGGTGCTCCATATTGCTCTTAAGCCAAGCAGATGCTCTAGAATGTGTTTATCTGCAAGATCACTCTTAATTCTTATACTCCTTCTTCTTCCTTCTCCCCTCCCTCCTCCTCCTCCACTTCTCCCCCTCCCTCTCCTCTCACTCCTCCTCCTCCTCCTCCTCCTCCCCCTTCTCCTCCTTCTTTTTGCATCTGTGCACTCATTCAATGTTCTAGAAGAATTGAGTGTTAATCATTTGCAGTCTATGAAAGAGTTTATTTCCTCCCAATGTGTTTTGTAAAATGTTGCTGGTAAACATCTATCTCAGTGCTCTACGAACTTTTGAACACACTCCCTTATAGCAAAAAGTTTATAGGATGTGTATGTTCACATTTATGGGACACATACAATGTGCATGTCTTCATTTTTAAACTGAATTTAAATTCATTTAAATGATAAATATATATATATATGTATATATTCTACTGTTACTAGCTAATATCTCTGGGAGTACTATACACTTAGACTATAGTTCAATAATTATGATTTTAGATAAAATTCCTTTTTCCCATAATCTTCTTGATTATTTTGTATGTTTTGTCTTATTTCTTTGCATCATTATTTTTGCCATCATACAAAAAAGTTTGAATTAGGTACAGGAAAGTGTATAGGTTGCCTTTTTTTCATATTTAATACATGGAACTATCCTTTTTTTGTCTGTTTCTTAGAGATTTTTTCAAGTCACATGTTCCTTTTTTAGGATCACTTCAGTTTCAACCGATCTGAATGAGAAAATCACTGGTCTTTTTTTACATTATACCAACAATGATTTGTATGTCTTTGAACAGTATTACTTTAGATATCTTCAATCCTGATATAGTTAGAAAAATGTTAGCTATTAGGGACTACAAAAAAAAAATAGCATCAACCCTGAAGAAGCACCATCTAAGGAGTCAGATAAATAAATATGTACAATAAATGTAATATAATAAACATTAGAAAGAGATAAGTCTCAGGTTAAGTGGAGGCACCCAAGACTGGTATTTAACCCAACAAAAGGTTAGAAAATAGTGTGATGAATATGGACAACAAGGCATTCCAAGCAGATGGAGAGACACATGAATTAGCATTAAAGCTGTAAGATCACCACACAGAACTGATCTTCAAATATTTCAGTAGGACTCTAACAGAGGATTCAAGGTGAAGACAGACAGAAGATAAGATTGGATAGAATAGAGGCCAGTTCATAAAGGACCTTCTATAGCATTCTAAGGATGTCAGATCTTATCTTAAATTGTCCTGAAAGTCATTGAAGAATTTTACATAAGAAGTTACTTTATCAGATTATTTCTTTTAGAAGGATCACTGTGTACAGTAATGTGAAGATTGTATCAGAACAGGAAAACAAGTTAGGTGATATTTTAGAAATCCCAGACAGATGTGTTGCATGGCAGGAGCATGATGTCTAAAGAATGGAGAAAATGGAATAAATCAAAGAGATATAATATTTTTAGAGAATCAATCTGATATCAATATTTTTAAAAACAAGGATGTAGACAGAGCTAGAGAATACAAGCAAAGAGTAGTATTTGGTTAAATTTTATGATAGGATAAATTATATTTGAAGCATCAAAATGTTATTCAAATGTGGGACAATATTTAAAGGAATGAATGAATGAATGAATGAACCAACGAGATGCCCAATAAGCAGTCATATATATGTGCCAGTATCCCACAGAACGTTCTAAGCTTCAAAAAACTTTTGGTTGTTGTTAACTTATTGGTGACATTTCAATTGGTTGGAGTAGGAGACATTATCAAAGGAGATTATTGAGTACTTACTGTGTGCTTGGTACTTTTTGTTTATTTCCTTATTTAATTCTTATGACAAACCCTATAATTTCTAGATGGAAAAAACAGAATAATAAAGCTGATGCTTACGTAGACAAAAGCCATTGAGTTAGTTCTTTGTTTCTTTTCATAACCTGAGTAAATTTACCCTTCTGGATATAATAAATATGCTGTCATGGATAATTTGACTTGGGCTTAGCTTCTGAGAGGACTTAGAATCTTCTGAAGCAATAATCAATTTATAGGAGTTGTGAAACTGGGAAAATATTTTAACCTGGAAGTCATTGTTAATGGTCAGTGTGCCAGTTTTTATTTGTTTTATTGTATTTTATTATTAATAAGAATTTGTTCATAAATTCTATAAATATATTCTGCTTATTGGGATATAGAAATCCATAGATAGATTAATTAATTGTAACATGCTATAGATAATTGTTTTTACTCTCTGTCATTATTATAGCTTCTAAGATCTAAGGGGAATAATTGCTGTCACTTGAATCTCCTAATATTTGGCTCACCAAACATATATAATTACAAAATTAATGGGTAAGAGGAAGAGAAAGCAAGGAGCAAAGACTGACACTGGAAGCCACTAAAAAACAGGAGATGTCACAACTGAGGAGTATAAAGTTACAAATAAAAACAACAGAATAAACAGCAAACTCTAGCCCTGCAGATGAGTCTTCTTTCAAATCACCTGGTGATAATGGAGAAGAGAATGCTATCATCCCAATTCTCAACCTGGGGCGATGTTGCCCCATAGGGGACAATTGTGAATGTCTGGAGACATTTTGGTTGTCACGTAAGGGAAGGAATACTACTGATATCTACTGGATAAAATCCAGTGATGAGGGCAACCATCCTACAGTGCACAGGACAGCTTACACAACAAGTAGTTATCCCATCCCAACTGTCAAGAGAACTCTACAGTTCTCTGTCTAGCTATAGAGAAACATTCTATACCCCAAAGGTTCAATTTGAAAACAATTTGAATAAATGTTCTGTCCAAAATAAATGATTGTCATCAAAATTTTTAAACTAGACAATACAGTTGCTTTTTGGAATTTCGTCTTAATCCTTTGTGAATTATACACCCCCTCCGACACAAAGATGGTTTGAAACTAACAGAAACTAAACCATCAGATGATACACGAATAGTGAAAAACATTTCTGTCTGCAACAAAAATTATTTTATTTTTTGTTAAATTAACATTTTTTTAAAAGATTTTGTTTATTTATTTATTTATTTATTTGACAGAGAGAAAGAGATCGCAAGTAGGCAGAGAGGCAGACAGAGAGCGGGGAAGCAGGTTCCCTGCTGAGCGGAGAGCTCAATTCAGGGAGCTAGATCCCAGTACCCTGAGATCATGACCTGAGCTACCCAGGTGCCCCGTTAAATTAGCATTTTTAAAAAATTTTTATTTGTTTTCAGCGTAACAGTATTCATTGTTTTTTCCCCACACCCAGTGCTCCATGCAATCCGTGCCCTCCCTAATACCCACCACCTGGTTCCCGCAACCTCCCACCCCCCGCCCCTTCAAAACCCTCAGGTTGTTTTTCAGAGTCCATAGTCTCTCATGGTTCACCTCCCCTTCCAATTTCCCTCAACTCCCTTCTCCTCTCCATCTACCCTTGTCCTCTATATTATTTGTTATGCTCCACAAATAAGTGAAACCATATGATACTTGACTCTCTCTGCTTGACTTATTTCACTCAGCATAATCTCTTCCAGTCCCGTCCATGTTGCTACATTAAGTGAAGTTTAGGAAATAAGTTTAAAGAAGATGATGTCAGTAAATATTCATATTTTCTTTATTTTTTATGAAGTTCAATTAGCCAACATCGTTAGTTTTTCATGTAGTGTTCAATGATTCATTAATTGTATATAATACCCAGTGTTCATCAGATCTCATGCCCTCCTTAATGCCTATCATATTTTCTTTTATTAAGAACTAAAATGACTACAAAGGACTGCAATTCACTAAGTAGAGTAGTACATGTATGAGAAGTAACTGCAATACGACTTCCTTGTAAGTCAATAAATTTTACAGAAAGTTTCATTTTTGTTTTTCTTCCAGAGTCCAGCGGTTTGTTTCCACTCAGAAAAAAACTACCCTCCTCCCCAGTTCCCTTGGAAACAAAAATTTTGTGTGACACCACCCCCAAATGATGGTTTATTTTTTAAACTTTTAAAAAATACTTTTTGCTCAAATGGTGTGTTTCTTTTGCTTTTGTTTAAATGGTGTGTTTCCCTGCAGCCTGCAAATAATGGGGAAATGAGGAGAAGGACATTCGTTTTGTTGTGCTTGGTTATTGAATTATTGTAATTATTAATTACAGTTACAATTACAATATTAATTATTGAAGCAGCTGTTCCTGGGTTGGAAGTTTTAGGCTGAGGGAACGATTGCTGCCAGAAAGGAGGCCCACAGTGACGTAGAAGTGCATGTGCCTCTTCAGGAAGGACCACTGTGGTATAAGAATGAAAGGTCCAGGTGCCATGATGGGGGAGGGGAGTAATGGGAACAATATTTATACACTAGAACTGGATTGTTTCTAATATTTAAGCTCTTTTATTAAAAGTAAAACTGCAGAGATTAGAATCCTCTAAAAATATTCTTAACATTAAAAAAGAGACTGGACTAAGATCATATTAAAATGAGTTTTCTTCTTATGTACATACATATCTATTATATATCCATCCATCCATCCATCAATCCATCCACCCGTCCACCTATCTATATATTTTTTCTTTTAACCACACAAATGAGAAACTGAAATTACTTCTATTTTTTTCTCTTGAACTCTGAAAAACAGAGTGTTTTTTTCTTTTTTTGTTTTGTTTTGTTTATATAGCTCTGCTTTTTACTCACCTTACATTCCATTGGAGTTATAAGGGAGTAAAGGAGTTTTATGTGACAGAGAAGCAAAGAACCACCTCTTTTATTTGTACTAGTAAGAAAAAAAATCTGAAAATTACTTATATAGAAAAAAATTTAAAATTACCATACTTTCGAATGATATATTTCCTTTAAATAAAACCTATCTCTACTTTCTAATTTTTTTTTTATTTTTTGGATCCTTAGAAATCAAATCATCTACTAATGGTATTGATATAGATGCTCCTAATAATTGAGTTCAAATCTATGTATTTATTGTTTTGTAAAAAGAAAAACAAAATGGGGAGCCAGAAAAACAAGCTTTATCTGTTCAGAGTGTATGCTTAATTTCATATTTATGTTCATAAGGAGGGATGTTTGCAATAAGAAGTCACAGAACTTTAAACTTTGGAAGAATAAACATACAGGGAATAGGTTGCCATTTGTTGTGAAGCTTTGGGGTGAGTTGGATATTCGTTTCAGTCATCTGGTCTCTTCCAAAACAAAGGTTATGTTCTAGAGCCTTGATAACTAAAATTCTAAGATACATATTAAAACTCAAAGAGGCTATAATAAATTCCTATAATAAAAGTTTGTGCTCTGTTCAATTTTCTATTAAATTGAATTTTGATTTTTAAAGAAATGAGTAGCTTTGCTTAGCTCCATGAGAAGGTGACTCTGCTGTCAAGAGACCAGTAATGCTCTCCTTTTGCCATTGCTTTTCTGCTTTACTGTTCCCAATATTTCTATTTCTCACTCTTCCCATGGGTAACATCCCATCGGGATAAACATCGTCTCTTTTTGCTCAAACCAATCCAAACATCAATCTTGGGATCATGTAGATGTAGGTATTAAACCCCTGGAAGGTAGGATAAAAGTATAGAATAATACTTACATTTTAGGTGATTTATTTTAGAAAAATATGATAAACACCAGAACTTAGAATCTTAAAAAAAAAAGCAAAACAAAAAACAATTATCAAAATCTAGTTGCTCTTTCTACATGGGACTCATCTTTCCTAGGATCCCAGTTTTATCACTGTCCGATTTCTTATAGCTCAGATGTTGAAAAGTCTCATTCAGTCATTTTTTAGTAGTATCATTTCCTATGAACCAAACTGAAAGTAAAATCTCTTACAAATATATGAAGCCTTAGACTTATTTCAAATAAAAATAAAAGTATCATGTAGAAAGCTTTTATGTGAGTTTTATTCATATCATTAAAGCAGAGGTACCCATTGTACTTGTACTTAGGCCTAAGTTGTCTTTAATTTAATCATATTGCCATTTGCATAGGAATGGGAGATCGGGTCACACCTCATTTATGACCTTATTTATAGAGTTAAAAAGGGCACTTGTAAGTACAAAATCTTAACTTCATGAGCTGCATAAAGTTGTCTAATAAACACATCTGGTCATATCCAAACCATCCAGGTTCTTTCGTTGTTTATAAATAAAGCGGTGACAAAACAGGTTTCACCAAGGACAGATATTGCCTCAAGAAGAATTTAGCTATCATGAGTCAGAGGAGTTAGTTTATGAACTATCTGTAGAATTTCCATTTCCAAAGGTACATTACACAAATCTCCAAGGTTACATGCTCTCCAAGGCACATTAGTAAATATCTGCAAGGTTTCCATTTTCCTGACAGAAACAATTACAAATGCCATGCAAGAGTAATTTCACACAGAGAGTTGAGGCAGCTATCAGAATTCTCTTAGGTAACAGTTGCAAATGTTTATGTTAATATTATTTAGCTTTTTCCTTTTTAACTTAAAAAAAAAAAATCAGGCTACCGAATTCAGCGCCTTTCTTTTGTTGTCAGTGTAGTTCTAAAAAAGAGAACACGCATTAAAAAAAGGTTGGAAGCAAGTTTATGTTCGATTCAAAACTATATGTTTTAAAACAAAATACTGCAGTATGTTTTCACCAGGGAACTCTTGTATTCCCTGTTTCATTTCAGTAATGAAGAGAAGAGCTGCCATCTGGCCATTTCAAATGTATGGAGTTTGTGCTTCTATATATAAATGACAGCATATGGAAAGGGAGGCTTGCAATTGAGTGCCTATTCCTAGAAATACTTAGGGATTTATTCCTCTCAGAGTGTGTACTATCTGCCTCATCTAACACATTATACTTCTAACTTCTAAAAAAAAAAAATTAAGGAAAACATGAAGTCATTTCAATCTATCAAAAACCTTCAATATTTGAGTATACTTTAAAATTTTTAGTTTCCTTGATCGTTTTTCTTAAAAATAATGACATGTGTATTTTTTATCCTCTCCTGCCAAGACCCACTGATACTAAATTAAACATTTCAAAGATATTAACATGGAAACATCAAGAGAATAGCAGGTGAAAATTTTCAACATAGTTTTTGAAAGGCAGAGATAGAGGAGTGGAAAGGAATTTATTAGGACAAAAGAAGCTGCAACTAAAACCTAGAGAGAAAAGATAAAAGAAGAGAGACCATTCACCCTGCAGAAAGCCTAAAATCCAATCCAAACAACAACAAAAAACCTTGACCTTAAGACAGATAGGCATCATAAGGTAAAAAAAATACAAGAATATACTGAAATACTGAAGCAGCCAGTTCCCCTTCCAAGCCCACACTCAGGTGCTGTACACAGGCCAAATGACAGAAGATTATTCTTCAGAGAAATTGCGTTGGAAGGAGAGAATCTGAAAGTTTAAATAACCAAATCTCGCCTCTCACCCCGGAGTTATACCACATATTCTCCCTAATCTGCTAAACTCCCTGTCTCAGTAAATATTTTTTAAAAAAGCACCATGAAAACAAATATAATGTAAGAAACAGAAGAAAAAAAATTTTAAGTCCTCAGTGTAATACAAGGGGATATTACATTAAGAAAGCAATGTCCTCATTTTTGTAATTTAAAAATGATTTAATAACACATTTGTGGAGTTCAATGCCAACTTCTAGCCATTTTTCCAAACAGATCTTAATTTTTAGAACAATTTTAGATTTACAGAAAAGTTGTGGAGGCAGTACAGAGTTCCCATATACCTGCTACCCAGTTTTCCCTTATTATTAATATCTTACATTAGTAATGTACATTGGTTACAATTAATGAAGCAATATTGATACATTATAATTAACTAAAGTTCATACTTTACTCCAATTTCCTTAGGGTTTTTTTTCCTTTGTTTAAATTTTTTTATTTAAATTCAATTTAGTTAACATATAGTATGTTATTAGTATCAGGTAGAATTTAGTGATTCATCAGTTTCATATAATACCCAGTGCTCATTACATCATGTGCCCTCCTTAATGCCCATCCCCCAGTTACCCCAGCTCCCCCCACCTCCCCTCCAGCAACCCTCAGTTTGTTTATTATAGTTAAGAGTCTTTTGGGGGCTCCTAGGTAGCTCAGTGGGTTAAGCATCTGCCTTCAGCTCAAGTCATGATCCCAGGGTCCTGGGATTGAGTCCCATACCTGGCTCTCTGTTTGATGGGGAGCTTACTTATCCCTCTCCCTCTGTCCCTTTCCCCTGCTGTGCTCTCTCTGTCTCTCTCTCTCTCTCAAATAAATAATTTAAAAAAGAAGAGTCTTTTATTGTTTGTCTCCTTGTCTGTTTGTCTTATTTTATTTTTCCTTTCAGTTTTGTTTCTTAAATTCCGCATATGAGTGGAATCATATACTTGTCTTTCTCTGAGTGACTTATCAAAAGCAGTGTTAAAAGATGTACCAAAGGGCCTGTAATAGTAAAAGAAATAAACTCTTTGAAATAAAAACTATGATACTTATCTTTTTAATATTTTGTTTATTTGAGAAAAAGAGAGAGAACAAGCAGGAGGAGGGGCAGAGGGAGAAGGAGAAATATACTCTCCAGTGAGCAGGGAGCCAGATAGGGGGCTCAGTCCCAGGACCCTGGGATCATGACCTGAGCCAAAGGCAGACGCTTAACCGACTGAGCCATCCAGGTGCCCTGGATAGTTATTTCTTTAAGACATATATTAAAAGCTAGGTTACAAAATACAGTTAAAAAAAATTACAGAAAGAAATGAAAAGTAAAGGAAATTGAAATTACTAAGAAAAAAAATATTCAGGACATTAATCTAGAGGATCTAACATTTCTAGCAATTTAAGACCATGAAAAACAAAGGAAACATTAGGGAAACATATTTTAAACACACAAAAACACCACAAAATTTTGATTATTTCAGGAGAGTGAATGAAGATCTATGGCAAGTACACAGCATTCTGTACTTAAGAACATAATAGGTAACAGCCAAGAGAAAGAAAAATCAAAATCAAAATTTACAAATATATAGTAACGAAAATCAGAATGACATTAACCTCTTTCTAATAATACTGGAAAGTAAAAGCTATTAGAATAGTAGCTTCAAGAGAAATGACTTTCAACTTAGAATTTTATTTTTATCCGTACTGCCAATCGAGTGTGAGGACAGAATGACAGAAAAGACTAAAAACAATTATTTCCTTATAATTCATCACCAGGGAAACTGCTGGAGAGTGTTAGGCCAACATTCAGAGTTAGACCTTTATTCTGGCTAACACAACTTCCTGTTTGGGAAAATTTTAACTTGATTTCCCTTTCTCTATCCAGCTATTTAATTTCTCATTTTGCACTGATACCAATCGTAAAATGCCTTGACTTCATAGACAAATTGGGTTCAGAGAGAGACTGTGGCCCCAGAATTGTTCAGTAAGGTGCTCTGATTAACAATCTGCGAAAATCCTTCCCTCTAGACAGGTGTCAAATAGATGTATACACATTAACAGTGAGTATGCACAAACATTTTTTAAAGACTTTCTTTATTTGTTTGAGAGAGAGAGAGAGAGCATGAGCAGGGCAGAGGGAGAGGAAGAAGCAGACTCCCAGCTGAGCAGGAAGCCTGACAAAGGGCTCAATCCCAGGACCCTGGCATCATGACCTGAGCTGGAGGCGGGTGCTTAACCAGCTGAGCCACCCTGGTGCCCCATTATCAAAAAATTCTTAAAGTATATTCTAGTAACCACTAAGATAATCAAAGTACCCTCACCCTGATTCCATGATGACCAGAAGGACTTCAGATACACATGTTGCTTAGTCTCTGACCCTGTAGAAACACTGATACTGCAGTCTGCTTTACAGTAATATATTTCTGTGTAAATTAATGCATTGGAATGTTTGTTCATAGACACATCCATGAATAAAAAGAAACTCATGAGCCGCAGATTATTTTTTACAACCACTCTTTTATTTTTTTGGCTTTTATTTTTTAATTCTTCAAATGAACAGTTTAAATTCATTGGGGCTACATTTTTCATCAACCACATAATATATTAACCTGAACAGGATTCTTTTTTTTTTTTTTTAATATTTTATTTATTTATTTGTGTGAGAGAGAAGGAGAGAGAAACACACGAGTAGGGGGAGCTGCAGGCAGAGAGAGAAGCTGGCTCTCCACTGAGCAAGGATCTTGATGTGGAACTTGATCCCATGACGCTTGGATCATGACCTGAGCCGAAGGCAGATGCTTAACTGACAAGGCACACAGGCATTCTTGAAGAGGATACTTTAAGAGATCTAAATGAGCTTGTAGAGCTTGTAGTTTGTAGATACAGTGTATACACATCATTAAAATAATTTATATGCAGTAGACCTTTATTGTACCTGCACAATAGGCCAAACACTAGTCAGGGTTTTGTTTTTACTATCTAAGTTTGATCCTACCAGCAGCAACACTTACATGAATCTGACTTTCTGAGACTCATTTGAACAGTTTCTTTCCAAAGCCTGAGAAACGGCCCTAACACTGTGTTATGTAATCACATATTTTGGTAAATTTTGCAAAAGCAAAATAGTTTACTAGCCATCTGATAAGAGAATTTTTTCTTTCCAACAAAAAATATTATCTGTGGAAGTTAGCCTGATGGTGATAGAGTGGCCTGAACATCTTGGTGATCCAGATAAGGGGAAGTTGAGTTGAAGATACATCCAGTTTGTAGTGCCTTCTTTATATAGATAAATTATTATTAACTAGCCATTCTGAAGTAGAATTGGCTTTCAGAAATACTCTTACTCCCCACTTTACCAACTCATGCAACATTGTGAGAGGAAGATCTTGGAGCAGACATTGGGCTATAGAGATGATGAGGGAGGAACAAGGTTGCAAATGTACAAAGCCAGGTGATAGGCTATAAAAAGTTCTTCCAAATCTCATAGGCCATATAAAAATTTGTTAGAGGTTTTCCCGTATTTGACCATACCGATAATTATGAATTTGGAAAAAATCTAAATCACTGATAAAAAAAAAATTGATAACCTGAGAAGAAAAACTAAATTCCTCTTCTGTTTTCTTTATATATAATATTACAAAATCCTGGTTATAGTAAGGAATAATAAAAAGTATATGAAACCAGACACTGAAGGAAAAATACTACAGAGGTAAGCCAGGCAGTTAATTTTTTTTGAAGAGAGAATAGGAAAATGGAGGGTAGTAAATATGTATGTAGAATTCAAATATTGCCCAACAAGGACACAGTATCCACTTTCCAGAGTCCATTCTGATGTATAATCATCACGTATACTTTGTATTAACTAGTTATATATGTAAGAAATACAGATAGATAGATGATAGACAGATTTGTCTTTAGTTTATTAATTAATTTAGATGCCATCTCCAAAAATCAAACATTTTCAGTATCAGTTTATTTCCAGCATAAATATATGGACATTTTTTTCATTTTTACTGATTTAACAAATACATCTTATATGCTTATTATATATCAGGCAATAGACTATAAGTTCTTCAAACAATTATTTGAGCAATTATTCTTTGTTATCTGCTATACACATAATAGAATGCTAAACTCAATCCAAAATATGTGACTATTTTGATCTGAAAAAATGGATAAAGACAAAGCCTAAGAAAACAAATACATGGTAGATTTTTAAACAATTTAAAAAAGATATCTCTATCTTTGTGTGTTTCTTCTATTGGAAAAGTTTTGTTTTTGTTTTTGTTTTTCCTATCAATACTACAGATATATCAACTCAAATATTAGTTTTTTCCTTTGATGTTCCTTGAGAATTTTCTGAAGTAGAACTTTTTTTTTTTTTTTTTTTTTTTTTTTCATTTCAGTTTTGGTCTTGTTCCCAGATGCTAACTTCTAAAAGTCAAACGAATCAATACAAGGCTTTACTTGAACAGTCTAACTTGAAGTCATCAGGAGGGAAATAACGAAGATAAGAGCTACCTCCTTGCCCCATGTAGAACAATTTTACCACTTAGGCTTCTGCCTTTTCAGTGTTTCATACCTCGTGTATAGAACTGGCTTAAAAATTCTTTCAAAGACTGAAGCAAGTGATTTCCTTATTTACAATTTAACTGCGTTTGTCCCATTAGACATTAAAATGGACTGCTCCTAGTTCTCCCCATCCCTACCTTCATTTCTCACCCCAAGAGTTTTGACTTTGAGTTCCTTTTTCAAGACACCCTTCCTAGCGATTCATAGCAAATCAAAAAAGAAAATAGGTTAAAAATTTTTCATAGCTATCTCTGTCACAATTGAATTTCATACCATTCTATCAAGAGTTAAATGAAAAAATAAGAGTTTGATGTTGATAGTAGGAAGGATAATAGTTTTACCTTCTAGTGGGCTCCTACAGAACATGCTCAAGTGAATGCATTTGTACTACGGAGTGAAACTTCATCTGTGTTCTGCATCACTGCATCTTGGCTTTAGATGATTGCGCTGTGGGACGTGAGAAGGAATTTTGAAATGAGCAGCCTGTTTCCTGCAGATAAGTTTATGTGGCCTCCTTATCATCACGAAAAGAAGTTAAAATAATAGCTATCCTATAAACAAAATGCAAAATTTTAAATCCACTCTTGATTCTAATGGCTTTCAGTCCCAGTTCCGTGTTGTGACACTGCGCTGTGTAAATCTGTGCTACGTTAAGCTCAGGCAAAATTCTCAAAATGTCTTAAGGGCTATTTATAACTTGCACTCTGTTTCCGAATGTTTTCATGATTCTGACGTCTGCATATTTATGCTTAGGTAATTGGTGTCCGTATAGATATAGCTCTATAGAGCTGCCAAGATAATCAAGGTCAAAATATCAAATTTGAGAAGGTACACAATTTATTTTCCCATCCAAGAGCTTTCCTGACAAAAATAGCTATGGAACTTTCTTTTAAAGCTGTGTGGTGTGAGTGTGTGTGTGTGTGTGTGTGTCTGAGGGAAGGGATGATCACAGGTGAAGAGTCCAGAACTGATGGTCAGCTCTCAGATCTCTATACCCTGACCAGTCCTATTCAGGCATTCACCTGTTTCTATTCTTTCTTGTGCACTCTCAGACAGCTGTACCCTGAAAAAATTTCATTTCCTAAAAGAGTTTTGGGGGCAGAGTATCTGCAGCAGTCCCCTTGGCCTTGGCCTCTGATGCCATGATTTTCCCTTTAGAGTCCTTTCTTTCTGTTACCATTGCTGAAAACGTGCTTAAAAGTCTGATTTTGTGGTCCTGACTTCCTGACTGAGATCTGTCCCCACTACGATCATGTTCTGCCCTTGGTTTTCAGGTGGGAAAATGACAAGTTAAAACTGCTCTTTCTTACTCCTTTAATGTATGTTCTGCCATTGGGCCTCTGAACCTTGACCTCAAAAATTTAGAAGTCTTGAATCCTAAGAGCTACAGCTTTTGTACCAATTATTTCCCTTGAATGTAAAGCCTACTGGATACTTCTGTTTGGTAGTAGCCATTCAGAACAAATTCAGAGACTTCTTCCATAGTATTCCCAGTAATGGGCACATTCTATTTCAGCGCCCAGGTAATTAAGAGTTCATTGTATTTTAAGGCAACTCATTCCTTCTCGAAGAGTGCCTCCTTAACGTAGCAAGTACAATGATTGTGTTATCTAGATGTGCCAGTTGTTTTGTTAAATGGCCACATACTATGTATATTCATCCCTTATCAATTTTTATATGTGTCCTAACATACATTGGAATGTGCAGGATCCATCTATACTTGGACCTCTTATATGCTGATGTTCTGGGAAGCTTAATGGATACCAACTTTTAGGGGAGGAAAAAGAGTACTCTATGGGAAAAAAGATGAGTAAAGTTGCAAAGAAGAGAGGTAAGCATAGTTGTAGGACCTGAAGGTCAGAGTGCATAATGCTAGGTACAACATGGGACTGTAATTGAACTGCCCAGACAGAGCTCCGTGGCACTGCCATTTCACCCTGGATGAAGAGAGCTGTATGATAAAACTGAAAGATCTAGAGAGCCACACAACTTCACACAGCTGTCCACACAACTGTCACCAGAGATCCATACAACTATTGTTGCGGAAAATCTGAGGTGACCGGGGAAACCCAAAAGGCACACGGAGAGATGGGAGAACACAGCTTTATTAACACCAGCAGGCTCTGTGGGATCGTTCCCAAAGACTGAGGACCCGACAGGATTAGGAGTGAGTTTTTATGGTTACAGACAATGGCGGAGGGTAGTGGGGTGTTTTCAGGGTCTCTCAAGGCCAGGGCACTTTCCCAGTCTCTCAAGGCCAAACGGCCCCTTCATGTGGAAGTATATCTATGTGGAGGCATCTCAGGAGGGTGCTAAATCACCTTAGGGGCTGTTTCTCTTTCTTTTCTTATTCAAAAAGGACCAGACCTCTGGTCTTTTTCTTCTGTCTCGGCAGGAGTAATGTCTTGTTATCTTATCTTAGTCAAACGGGACTGGCTATTGGTCCTTTTCTTGGCCTTAACAGGAGCAAAGGGGAGCCAGGGACAAGAGGCTGGAGCTGGAAGTCTCTATCCGCATCATTATAATGAGGACTCATTTCCCAAATAACACATTTGAAAAAGTGACATTATGTCCTGAACTGGTCAAAGTCATTATATATATGGAAGTCAAGGATAATTCAAAACCACCACATGGGCACCTCCAGTTTTACATCTGCCACACAACTTACTTGTTTTTTAAAAATAAAGTGGTAGGACTGCACGAGAAGATGTTTCAATAATGCCAACTATCAAGCCATGTCCTGGCTTCTGATGGGTAACCAAGAAGAGTAGAAGAGCCCAGTTGCCCAATATAGGTAGCACTGATGCAGAGTTGTGAGCAGGAGAAACTGCCAAGACAGCGAGGGGTAGCCAGGAGAGGCAGCAGAGCAAACTGCAGCTGTGAATTCTTGCCCACCATATCTTTGACAATTTATGGGATCCAGGGGAAACAGACAAAAGAGAAAGGGCTGAGGTCCTAGCTCAGGGTGATGTGAGTTACTTACCCAGCAGAATTACGTACCAATTGTATGTATATATGTACACACACACATTTTTTGTCTTACCACTTCACTCTACTGCTCAAAATCTTGTAGTAACTCCTAGTTTCATTTAGACTGAAAGCCAGGATTCTTCTGATATCCTACATAAGTCAATCCTCCTTACTTCTTTGCCTTCTTCTATGTGGTCTTCCCTCACTGACTCTGCTCCAACCCTACCCCAAGTCTTTTCTCAAATGCTCCCATCTTATTGAAGCCTACACTGACTCCTTTCTTTAAAACCACAGCTGCTCAAAGCTGTCTCAGTCCCTGTTTTATGGGTTTTTTTGTTTGTTTGTTTTTACCATTGTAGTTACCACCTTCTAAGATATTTTATTGTTGGTTCTCTGCCTTCTCCTAGAGTGCTAGCTCCATGAGGGCAAAGATCTTGGTTCACTGACACCTCTGAGGGAAGTGAACAGTGTCTGGCCAGACTTATGGGTTCAGAAAAGCATTTGCTGTATACATGAATAAATAGAGCTAATGGTGAATGCTTTTCCTTCTTTGGTGGTCTTCTGTGATGTCATAAATTTTCCTCACTATATATTTTCCTCTCAGGACTGCCTTTGCTCTGTCCCACAGATTTTGAACCATTGCGTTTTCATTATCATTTGTTTCCATGAATTTTTTTCAATTCTTCTTTAATTTCCTGGTTGACCCATTCATTCTTTAGTAGGATGCCCTTTTTAGCCTCTGTGTATTTGGGTTCTTTCCAAATTTGCTCTTGTGATTGAGTTCTAGCTTCAGAGCATTGTGGTCTGAAAATATGCAGGAAATGATCGCAGTCTTTTGATACCAGTTGAGACCTGATTTGTGACCCAGGGTGTGATCTATTCTGGAGAATGTTCCATGTGCACTGGAGAAGAATGTGTATTCTGTTGCTCTGGGATGGAATGTTGTGAATATATCTGTGATGTCCTTCTGGTCCAGTGTGTCATTTAAGGCCTTTATTTCCTTGTTGATCTGTTACTTGAATGATCTGTCCATTTCAGTGAGGGGGGTGCTAAAGTCCCCTACTATTATTGTATTATTGTCGATGTGTTTCTTTGATTTTGTTATTAATTGGTTTATATAGTTGGCTGCTCCCATGTTAGGGGTCTAGATATTTAAAATTGTTAGATCTTCTTGTTGGATAGACCCTTTGAGTATGATATAGTGTCCTTCCTCATCTCTTATTATAGTCATTGGCTTAAAATCTAATTTATCTGATACAAGGATTGCCACCCCCGCTTTCTTTTGATGTCCATTAGCATGGTAAATTGTTTTCCACCCCCTCACTTTAAATCTGGAGGTGTCTTTGGGTCTAAAATAAGTTTCTTGTAGACAGCATTTTTACCCATTCTGATACCCTGTGTCTTTTGATTGGGGCATTTAGCCCATTTACATTCAGGGTAACTATTGGGAGATACGAATTTAGTACCATTGTATTGCCTGTAAGGTGACTGTTACTGTATATTGTCTCTGTTCCTTTCTGGTCTACTACTTTTAGGCTCTCTCTCTTCTTATAAGACCCCTTTCAATATTTCCTGTAGAGCTGGTGGTGTTTACAAATTCTTTTAGTTTTTGTTTGTCCTGGAAGATTTTTATCTCTCCTTCTATTTTCAATGATAGCCTAGCTGGATATAGTATTCTTGGCTGGGATGTCATAAATTTTCTTAAAGTGCTTAAGTAATGGGAGGAGCTGGAAACACCAGTCAAGCAGCTTCAGCCATGGTAGTGGCCGCCCTTAAAAACGAGAGTAGAAATTTCAGCATAAGTGAGAGGTTGGTTCCAGGCAGCAGCTGATCTTGAAAGCAAAAGTGCTTCAGACAGTCAAAGGAACTTGGGGGGGTGGGGGGGGTATGGAGCTTTTAAAAATTCACATGCAATAAAATTTACTTATATATTATGTTTAGTATTTGTCTCAATCCATTAGAATAAAAGCTCTAAAATGACCAGAATATTTGGTGATTTTTTTTTTACTAATATAGTTCAGTATAGGAACTTTGTATTTCCAAATTGGTGGTTAATACATGTTTGCTAAATTAAGACAAATACTGCTTCACCAATGAAAATTGTATTCCCGAATATTCATTTGCTCTCATGTGTGAATGTCATAACCTAAGAAGTAGTCTCATCAAATTAGTCATATGCTAAAAAGAGGAAAATTTTATCTCTCATTTTAGTATTAATGGCTTTGTTATACAGGAGAGAAAAATGAGCAAAATTAGAAGATGCTTAATTGCTGGAGCTACTCAAGCTAGAATAATTAAGCAAAAGCGCTGAGTACAAGAACAAGGACCTTTGTCTTAGTTTTTTTAATTACTTAAACTGTTATATATGAAGAAAGAGAAAAGGAAGAGAGGGAATCTGTCCAAGGCCATTAAAAGGTAAATAATAAGTAATTAAAGGGGCCAAAAAGACACCATTAAGACTCTGTATGCTACAGCCCCATGATTCACCACAGCACATGAAAGCCCTGTTTCTCCATCTCTAAAAACTCAGAACAACTTGGCTTCTGGACTTAAAATGTTAAGCTCTTAAAAAAAAAAAAAAAGTCTTAGTACAGGCAATATAGGTAAGCCTGTAATTATTATTATTTTAGGGAAACTGAACACCTGCATAAAGACTAACCAAGAAGGGAAGCCTTGCCAAGGTTAAGTCCCACCTGAGCAAGACTAGGAGAGATACTGATTCTAGCATCTGGTTCGAGCTCTCACAGGGGTAGAGTCACGTCAGCTTAAGGTAAACTCTCACTATCTCAGATTGGTGTAATGGAAGATGAAATGAAAGAAAAAGATCAGACTTGGTGTTAAGTAGTGCTATGCGGGAAGAAAATAATTACAGTCATAATCTTGATGTCTTCCATGTATTTATCTATATTGGCTATATGACTGAAATCCTGGAATCTTCTAAAGGTGTGAGATACTGTAGAGACATTAAGATAGGATTAGATGATACATAAGGGTCAATGGATTGATAGTCATTAACCAGAATGCATTTAGATAGTCTACTTAGTAGAGTAAGCACTATGTTGAACTAGACTTTTGGACATCATGCTTACTTTTATTTTGCAAAATAAAAGTAAAGTCTCACTCTCTATACACCACACACACACACACACACACACACGCACGCACACTCATTCCGCTTCTAAAGTTAATATTATCCCAACAGGCTTCTCCAGATTAAATTACAACATATTTAACTGGGGTACCCGTCAGTACAGAGAAGCGAAAGAAGAGCCTGAGGAATTTGAACCTCTCTCATCCCTGAATGTAAGGTAGGAGGTGAATTTCTACAAGCACACAGAATAACATCCCGGGAAATTCTGAGAACAGTCCTGGGGGGTGTAGTGTCCAAAGAAATAATTTAAGTGATTGTTATGAAAGAATTACTAATTAACAAAAATACCTCTGTGCCACGTAAGCCAACTACTTTCTCTGTAGTGGTAGAGTGAAATAAATCAGACCTCATTTAGATTTACATGAAGTATCACATTTTGGGAAAATGTGTTAAATCAGTGCTCTGTTCTTGTTGCCCTAAATTGCTGTCAAGAGAGCCAGGACTTTCAGAGCTAGATTTGAGGATTTGGTATTACAAGACTCTGATGGCTGAAAGGTCAAAGAGAAGACAGTATATGTTTATCATGAGGCACTTTGTCTGCTTGAAAATAGGAGCCCTTGATAATTCACAACAGTGTTTAAAAGGATAGTTTTAGAGATTAATTATCTGGAGATGCTTGTTGTTGAGATACCATAATAGGTTTTGATTAAACTTTCAAAAAACATTAACAAGATGGCTCCAAAGTGCTGGTCCGTCTAGACGACTGTAGCAGAGATTGGCTCAGTTTTTATCAATCTCTTTTTCTCTTCCTTCCTGGAAACGTTATTATGCAACTAGACTATATTTTCCTGCCTTCCTTGAAGTAAGGTGTGGCTATGTGGCTGAGTTTTAGTTCACGGAATGAAAATGGACACAGTGTTTGCCACATTACACCCTGGAGGGGGCACACCTCCCATGTGATTCTCTGTACTCCCCTTCTCACGCCATGAGATGCTGAACATTAACATCGAGGACATGGCAGAGCCACAGTTGGGAGGAGCTGGAATGCTGAAATCATTGCATGTAAGCTCACCCACTGCAGTGTAATGTTATGTGAGCTAAAAAGTAGGCAACTAATAGGTTAAGTCTCCGATTTTTATGTATTAGTCTAATACAGGAAATCCATTTTTCTTGACCTATGCCACACCTGCTAAACCTGGTACATCTGTATAATATTTAGTAAAACAACAAACAAACACACAAAAACAAGTCTTTCTTTAGGCAGCTTGTCAAATCTTTGAGACATAAACTATATAAAATTTAATAGTTTATTGGAAGTAGATATACACCATAACAGATTTTGAAGAACCCATGAAGATAAAAAAAAGGCAAAGCTAAAATATAAGAGTAATATACACTTTCAAAAAACTTGAAATAAGATTTAGGTGTATCTGAACGGTGATTCAAGGGGTTGGAAACCTGAGTTGTACTGGAGCTTGGGCTAGTGATTATTCTTCATTCCCCACATCCAACCGGTGGTTAGAACTTAGGAATTATGCATTTTAAAGGGCAGAGGAAACTAGAAGGATGTCTCTAAAAATTCAGATGGGCAATTGTTACAGACAAGTTTGGGAAGTCTATATAGGGTGCTGGACAAAGAGTGTAGTGACCTTCTCTATCATACGATTGGTGCCAAGCTGGGCAAGGTGAGGCAGTGTTGGTCCAGTTGTGACTCTAGAAAAGTCTATAATATCTCAAGTTAGAAGGCCCAAGTTTTCCAAGTAGAGAATATGATCCTTATCTCCAAGGAAATTACAATTTTGTTCCTGAGTGTAAACTACATAAACTACAGTGATGTAGTGAATATTTGACTAGTTTTTATTATTCAGCATTTAAGTACCTTTTTACTATTATATATCATAATATCTCTCTTTCAGGGGAATTCTCACATCTTTACGAAAGGGCAAAATAAGTGAAGCAAACACTGCCTCTATGTTTCCTATAGAAGATGCCTGACTTGAGTTAATATTTTACTATTGAGCCAGTGACACAAAGACAGTGATGATGACAAAAATTCAATCATCTGACCACAAATCTGACTCTTCTGGGCTCTAAAGCCTTCAGAGCAGGGTTGACACTTGTTCAACTCCTGGCCCAGCCCTCCATCCTAGAAACCTCCCACATCTTTGTAATTATTGTTATTATTAACTTTATTTTTGTTCAAGATAGTTTCTGTTGTTTATCAGTAAAACCCTGACTGACACAACTAGTTAATATAGTATCGGACAGTGCACTACCTATGCTGAGAACAATGGCAACTGCTATCTTCCCTGTTTCAAAAAGTATTAATTGTATATTCACATATATTTTTTGGCCTTTGGAGAAGGGAAAGAGCCCCAAACCTGGTATGGGCACATTTTTATTTGTTTTGTTTATTTTAGCCCAAGAAGAGCCAATGCTATCACATCCAAATGTGAAATATTTGCCTGCTGCATTCAGAGGAAAATTATGTCAGATCTGAAAGATCACCTGGAAAGTTCCATAGAAGACAATCCTGCAGAGGTGACTTTTTTTTCCTGTTCTAAGAACCGAGTAGCAGAAACATTGGGAGCAAAATTTTGGTGGCAAAATTGAGATCAATTAAAGTTAAGATTTCCCTACTATAGAGAAAAAAGTTGTTGATTTTCACGCATGATAGGGATTTTTAGCTCTCTGGTTATGTTGGTTTTTGCCCTCTTCACACACTAGAGTTTGCCTAGACACAGGTCCACCTTGGTAAAGATTGCATTTTCCAGCTTCCCTTTTAGTGTGATGAGGTTCTCTTAGAATGAAAACAGAAACAATGCATGACACAACAGTCACGCTCTTAAAAAACTCACAAGTGTATTTCTTATTCTTTCTTCCTTCCAATTGTATGGAATGCAGATGTGGTGGCAAGAACCAAAGCTACCACCCTGAGTTCAGTGATGTTTAAAAAAAAATAGTAGTAAGAGAGGAGATACCGATATCCTTGCCTTGTTCCCAATATTCAGGGGAAAATACCTAGTTTCTCACTGTTAGTTGTGATGTTTCTCCTTTTAATTCTTTTTTAATGAAAACATTCAGAAGAACATGTCCAGGAATGGGCCATTTTTCTTACTCTTGGTTGGTACATTTAGAAAGCACTTTCATTATAAAGTTAAGCGGTCTTGTGTCTTTAGCGTCTTTTAATTTTTAGTGTCTAATTTTAAACTTCATAGATTCTTTAAACTATTCTTTCTAGCACTTTTATTGTAACTCTGTTATCATGATTTTTAGTTTTATTGCATTTTAAAATTCTTCTTGTATTATCTATGCATCTGGTGGGGTTATTTTTCTATTTTTCTATCTAGTGATTTGTGGTTGTATTTTACATCTCTGATTTAGGACTCTGTTTATGACCGTGAGCCATTATTGGCTTCTCACCTGGAAAAGGCATTCTTGCCTTTGGTTTGTGGGGTTAACTTCTGTGAGAATGCATTGGGTATGGGCATGGGCAGTTTGGTGGGACTCTCCCAAATGGGAAACATAGACTCCTACTCTTGATTACCGTTCCTTTCCCTCTTCCCTGGGAGGCAATCTTGAATTTTACTTCTCTTGGTTTTCTAGGGAATCAAATATCCGAATCTTCACAGGGATGAATTTATGAATTTACTAATTTATAAAGTTAGTAATTTGCAAATTTATAATTTTTACTTACAAAGTTACTAATTTAGTAAGTTATACATTTATAATTTATAAACTTACTAGAATGCAGGTGGCCCTTTGCAATTTAATATTCAAATTTTAAAATTTACAGAATTATGCCCTTACTGATTTGCTAAAACACCACATTACAAATTTAGCTATTTACTAATCTTCAAATAGAAAAGAGGAAGTAAATGGATGAAGGTGTTGACCCTTACATCCAATGCACACGTATTTTTTCCCCCACTTCTTTCACTCTGGCCTTTTCCTCTCTCCCACTCTCTGTAGTTGCATTTTGCAAAGGGCCACCTGCATCCTTCTTTGTACATGCTCTGAACTGACCTATGTCAGTTCCAATGAGATATGTTCTAACTTACATCTCTCAGCAATTTGTGAAAATCTCCATGCCACTCATGTCATACCAACTGGTCACCTGACATTTTGTTTTTGCACTATGTTTTATGGAAAGTAGAAATGCAAATATATGTACTAAATGAATCATTATTTGTCAGAAGCCAGAAATAGAAAAATTTCAAATAAGTGACATTCAAATATTTTACTGTCTTATAAACTGTTTTTCATAATATAAAATGGATTAACTATCTCTGAATTCTGAATGAACTAACAAGAATCCTCAAGAAGTATTTCCTCCATGCCCTAAGACATGAGAAATCATATATATTCATTTATAAAATAATCTATTCAAAGCAGAGGAAAAAAGGTATGCTATTTGCCCCATTAACATGATTTATTTCTTAACTGTGGAGTTTTTTACAAGGACATATTTATATTTTTTTAGTCAGAAAAAAAAAAGCATGGCAAGCTTATTTTCTTTAGAATTACAGGCATAGAGAGTTATACTAGGTTAGAATGAAATGACAATTTAAGAGTCCACATTGAGTTCTATGAATTAAAATCCAACAGCAGGTCAACACTTAAAATCCATGCCACTCTCCTGTTGTGTGGGAATCTGCAACCTTATTTAGAAATTTGATGCTACCAAGTTAAAGGACATTGCACTGGAGAATCTCCAAATAAACCTGTAATTAATATTCCTAGGAATACAGATATTTTATTAAGTGTGTCTAAAACAAACAAATCCAGCCTTTTTTAAAATCAATCCATAAAATTGTGATATATTCCTGGGACATGTATTTTATGAAAATATCCAGTGTTAAAGAATGTACTAGGCTGTGTACAAAGATTCATGCTGTTGCCATAATTGTTTAGACATTTTATTTTATTTTTTTTTTAAAGATTTTATTTATTTGACAGAGAGAGACACAGTGAGAGAGGGAACACCAGCAGGGGGAGTAGGAGAGGGAGAAGCAAGCCTCCTGCTAAGCAGGGAGTCCAGGGTGGGGCTCCGTGGCAGGACCCTGGGATCATGACCTGAGCCGAAGGCAGACACTGACTGAGCCACCCAGGTACCCCGAGTTTAGACATTTTAGAGCCCGTATCATCATGGAAAGGTAACCACACCAATAGTGTTTCAGTGGTGTACTGATGTTCAAGGCTCCCTCGAGTGCATTCACATTAATGCTTACTGAAGTTTCACTGTGGAGGGCTAGTCAATGAGAAGTCTTAGACATCCAAGAAGGGATAGCAGTGAAAGAGGCCCAACTCTAGATCCCCTCCCACCTCCACCTCCTCTCCAGATTAATTCCCTGAATGGCCTCTTTTCAGGCTCTCATTTGTTTCTCGTTTTTTCACTTGGGATTAGAAGAATCTTTACCACAATGGTTTTCAATAATTAAAACGCTTATCTTTCTGAAGCATGTTAAGGCCCCTCTTCCTTTGCTTAAATATGAATCTCATGATTAAACCTGCCAATAACCTGAGCTAAAGTTCCTATATTCACATGCTTTTATTTTTTTGTACTTTGCTGGCTAAATTCTAGGAGCAAAATTAAGAACTTTATAAAAATAAAAATAGGGGCACCCGGGTGGCTCAGCGGGCTGGGTCTCTGCCTTCGGCTCGGGTCGTGATCTCAGGGTCCTGGGATCGAGCCCCGCATCGGGCTCTCTGCTCAGCGGGAGGCCTGCTTCCCCCTCTCTCCCTGCCTGCTGCTCTGCCTACTTGTGATCTCTCTCTCTCTGCAAATAAATAAATAAAATCTTTAAAAAAAAATAAAAAAAATAAAAATAATTTCTGAACTTAAAATGATTAATCACTAAGGAGAAAAGGCTATGGACTAAAATAATATAGTATGATAATTTAAATTCAGGCTGTATATGGAAGATATTTTTCATTCATTCAGCAACCTCAGATCTTGTACACTAAGATGCTGTACCCAGTTCATGCTGATAGCTTGCTGTGAAAGAATTAAGGGAATCAAAATATATTAGGTTTCACCCAGGAAAACTATGTATCGTTTAGAGCGTGTCCTTCAGAGTTACCTGATTCTGTTTTGGTTTTGGTTTTGGTTTTCATTATCTTTGAGCTATTTTACAACTGTGTAAGTTGTAAAACAAGACAAAACAAAATCTCCTAGTATAACAGATAATTATTGCCCATAGAAATTCAGAGTTTGTCTAGTGAACTGCAAGTGATGATTGCTCTGTGGACATGAATCACTTTTGCTGGTTTTGCATTTACTTGTAAATTCACTTCAACATTTTTTACCTGAGAAGTGTGGTACTTTAAATTCTGTTTTGTAGTGTCTTACTGGATCCTTCATGAACTGAGTTAAATAAAATCTTTGACATGTGGGCTATTTTTGGCTATTTGTGTGTCACAGTTTCTTTTTGAATATCTTTAATCCCTTTATGAATCTGAATTGTAAGTCACAAAGATTTACCATAAAATGTGTTCTCTAGAATAGGTCCTGGTACATGGCCATCATTGGAGGACAATGTGTGTCTTGTGTATTTACTAGATCCAACACTTCTGTGGAGCATATATTCTGTAAGGGAAAAGTTATCTTGAAAGAATTTTATTTTAACTCAATAGCAGAATATACAAAATTCGCCTTCGCAGACTTCACAGAATTTAATGAGAACTTTGTGTACTTTTCTATGGTCATGTGTTAAAGTATCCTCTCCTTTTAGTACAATGTGTTCCTGAAAATGTTTAATTCCTGAGGCAGAAATTCTAAAGAAAGTTATTGAACCTACAGAGGTCATCGTATACCATCTGACACTTCTGGGTAGAGATACATTTTTTTCCAGAACTGTATTGGGTTAATATAAAGTTGTGTGGGTGAGTTTTTTTTTTTGGGGGGGGGGATCAATAGCTTCACATTCCTATAGAACTTATTAAGTGTATGTGAAAAGTGTCTGCAAGTATACTTCAGAAACAGAGATTTCCTTATCATTACCTGATGAAGATTTTAATAAATTGCTGAAGTTGTACTGCTGTTAATTATTAAGTAAGAGTAGCAAATGTAGAGGGCTTTATGTTTTGTCATTCAGTGAATCTCATTTGTAGTTCTCAAAAATTTGTTCAACAAAATAAATGCATGATATCTATATTTGTTGACAGAAAGATTTTTTGTTTTGGGTTTTTTTTTTTTAAACAATACAGAGCTTTTTCTATAGTTTTTTGTATTCTAAGTACACCTGCACTTCATGGGTACAAAAATCAGCCTTTTTCTAGACAGTTCTCAAAAAGTTTTTTCTAAGTAATGATACATTAATAAAGTTGTCACATGTAACCAACAAGTATTCAATGTTTCATAAATATTTATGTAATCTAAATTAGTACAGATTATACACTATTAAGCATCATGAAATGTCTTATTATGAAACCAATAGAAGACTAAGGAAAAAGTCCTGATGTATTAGTTTATTGAGCACCTAATGTGTGTCTGGACCTGAATTAGAAGTGAATGACACAAAATGAAATAATCATGTCTGTACATTCTAGCGGGAAGAAATAAAACTGCACAAACAGTATAATACAATAAGATAAAGGTTTGTGTGAGTGTATGCACGTGTATATTGGAAGCATAGGTGTGTGCACGCATGTGCATCAGAGAGAAAGAGAGACAGAAAGAGACCTTAAAATGTTGATACAGACCAAGAGGTGTCCTTGTCTTGTCCTGCAAGTTTAGGGGAAGCTTCCCAAAAGGAGAGAGCCTCAAATGGACACTTTGAATTTGTTTGAGAGGCATGAGAGGATGGATGCAGCACCATTATGTATGTAACAAGCATTATTCCCCTGGAAGTAGGGGCGGGGGGGATTCACACAGGTACACAAATATGACAATGTGATGGTCAACAAAGCAACTGGACCTGGAGACAAAGACTAGATCATGAAAACATCAGAAAGGCATAGAGACTTTATATTATGGTTAATGGGGTAGCATGGACTCTTTCCTTTCCAAACACCACAAATCTCTTCAAAATATGTCCCATATCCTGGGATCTGACCACTTCTCACCACTGGAATCATTTCCAAACCACTTTCTCTCACCTGGCTCACTTACTGGTCTTTCTGCCTCTATTTTTGTGCCCTTAAAAGTCAGTTCTCCACATACAACTGCCAGTGTCCTTGGCATACTTGTTTTAGAATAGGTCCTTCTTCTTCTCAAAAGCTCCAATGGCTTCTCTTCTCGTGATACACAGTCAGCTAGAATTTAATGACAGGATTTACCGTCCTTCCTAAATTATCAGGCCTCTAGTTGCAATGTTGGGTTTAATGTAGAACATGAAAGCAGCCATAATACCTAGCCAGCTAAAATGTAACACAGAGGCCACTGAGGGCAGGGAAGGTGTTGGAGAAGGGCGTAGGCCTTTGGAATGCCAAGGCCAACCGAGCAGTCTGCATTGGAAAACCCCTGGAAGTTATCTTCCTAGAAGCTTTCTTAGCCCAAACAGCTGCCCTGTGATCGAAGAGATGTATGCATCGTCCCTGAAGCTATGTTCAGCATAACCGTGGAACATGCCGGTTAGCATACCGTGTCTTTCCCATAAGCAGATCCTCCTAGTTTCAGTAAGACCCCTTGTCACACATCACACGCTTGAGAAACAGTGATAAGGATTTGTGATGATCCTGAAGGACCAATAAAAGAGCAAGCAAAGACGAGCAAAGGGTCTTCCTCTCTGAGTGCTGAACCCTTGCCTTCTCCCTCTCGCAGTAGAGTTTGGAGTAATCTTTCATCCGTCGGTGCAGGGATTACTGGCCATGTCTGACAGTTACATCCCCAAATTTACTTACTCCTGCTCTTCTCCATACTCACTCGGATCCAACTTGCAGTGACCCTATGCCATTCCCTGAACATCAAAAGGCAGCTTCCCCCAAAGCTTTTATACCAGCTGTCCTCCTGCCTGTAACACTCTTTGGCTAGATATCTTCCTGGTTCCTGTGCTGCATTCGGACTCCTCACTTCTGTTTTTGTCTGCTTGTTTTAAATCAGTATTGATTTGAAGCATTTCATAGCAGCTCTGTGTGGTGATTTCAAAGAATGAGATAAAATATGTGATTCAGCAGTCATTAAAAAAATATATATATATAGACCCAAAGAAATAAAAAACACGATTAGGAAATGAAAAAAAAAAAAAAAACAAAACAACAACAACAAAAAACAACTGTAGGATATCCAGCATGTATGTAACCTATCTCCAAATTTGAAATCTATTGCCAGTTGTCCAGAGTGGCTCAAATATAAAGTTTGTGCTATGAAATTGTGAAAATTCATTCTGTGAAGGGTTGGAGAAAACCAATGCACTACTACAATATTTAGCTTCCTAAATTACCTCTACCTACAGATAAGCAACAAGTTTAAGGTTAGCCTATCTTAGCGATAAACTGCACCAAGAAAAGTTTTTAGTTTTTAAGTTTTACAGTTTGATTTAAAAAAAAAACCCAAGTTTCAGACTCTCCTCAGAGTCCTTCTCTGACTACGTTTTTTTTTTTTTTAAAGATTTTATTTATTTATTTGACAGACAGAGATCACAAGTAGGCAGAGAGGCAGGCAGAGAGAGGGGGTGAGAAGCAGGCTCCCTGCTGAGCAGAGACCCCCCCCATGCGGGGCTCGATCCCAGGACCCTGAGACAATGACCTGAGCCGAAGGCAGAGGCTTTAACCCACTGAGCCACCCAGGCACCTCTCTGACTACGTTTTTAGGACAATAGTCACTTGGGTGCTCTTGATCCCTTTAATTTTTTGTTTTGTTTATTCTGTGTTTCACTACCTAAAATATTTGGTATATGTATTACATATCTATAATATCTACAACTTAACAATATATATCTTCCCCTGTAGAAAGTACTGTGAGGTCTCATATATTAATTTTATTGCTGAAATCCAAACACATAGAAAAATGATTGATGCGTAGTAGGTGCTCAATAAATATTTTGCTGAATGAATAAGATGGATTTGATTCATGATTCTATTATGTGAGTGTTTATTTGAATATTAAGATGTATATATGTGTATGTGTGTATACATATATGTATACACATATATATCCAAGAAATTAAATAATCACAATTCAAACATCATTTCTTTCTTTCTTTTTCTAAGATTTATTTGAGAGATAGAGAAAGCATGGGGGTGGGGAGGGGTAGAAGAGGAAGAGAGATTCTCAAACAGTCCATGCAGAGTGCAGAGCCCAAAACAAAGCTCAATAGATCTCACAACCCTGAGATTATGACCTGAGCAGAAATCAGGTCTGATGCTCAACCAACGGTGCCCCCCAGGTGCCCTAAATATCAATTCCTTTTATTAAACCATATTTTTAGCTCAAATTATATTGCTTGCTTTTAATAACATAAAGGGATTTTGTTTGTTACAAACAATACTCATAAGAAAATAATCAATATTTTCCTGGTTGATATGGCTTTTACTGACCTCTTACAGGGATGGAGATTCATGTTTTGAATATTAACACTCGCTGAGTAATAGACTAGAAAGATAAAATTTCTTTGCAAATCATTAGAAATGGATGAAACTTCCTTTGTAAAACTGTTCATCAATTTTTTTTTTCTTTTAGAAGACGTAGGGTGTGATCTTAGCATAGACTATTTTGTTAAAACACAGAGAAGCATTTTGTTTTCTCCATTATAAAGTAATAATTAATAATAATGGGACCGGTCTTTGAAATAGTTCACTAAGTGATATTTACCCAGGGCGCATCTCAATGATACTAAATGATATATTTGGAAAACTGAAAGTCTGAACTTCAAAGATAATTAATAATTTTGCTTTCTTCTCCCTGGTGTTGTGGCTTGTTTTATATCATTGCTGTTACTTTGTATCCTGATCAATTCCTTCTCAGGTGAATTGTGCACCGGGTTTACCTCTGGTTTGACTGAACACTGTGAAAGGTTTTGTTTATGTTTAATATAACTTACAGTTGTTTCTACAGATACCGGCTTGTTACAGTTTTTATTGTTTATTAATAAAATGTTATAATCAACTACAACATTCAAATATCAATACTCTTTTCATCCTTTTTCTCGTTAATACATTAATGGCTGATCTGAACTGGATTTAAATGAAACTCAATAAGATACATCAAGGTTTTTTGGTTTTTTTTTTTTAAGATTTTTAGTTATTTATTTGACAGAAACAACAAGAGAGGGAACACAAGCAAGGGGAGTGGTAGAAGGAGAAGCAGGCTTCCTGCTGATGCATGGGCTCGATCCTAGGACCCTGGGATCTAGGTTAAGATCTGACCTGAGCCAAAGGCAGATGCTTAACAACTTAGCCAGCAGGTGCCCCAGATACATCAAGTTCTTAACCTTAATATGTAATTAATGCTTACAACAGATATTTCCCAAAATGGAAATCATCACCTGCATTTGTAATCAGATAGAGTGTTTCCAGCAAAGCTTTGAAATTATAAAATGTAAAATTCTATTAAAATGTTTCTATTTAGTTTTATATTAGAAAAATTTAATGATAGTAATTAAAACTCATGGAGGGTTTTCTCTGTTACACTGTGCTCAGTACTTCACTTAATTCCTATTTTGCGGATAATAAAATCAAGATGGAGTTAAGTAGCCAAAGACCAAAGAACTTACTAGTAGGCAAGATTGATAGGAACCCTCTTGTGAACTTTGGCAGTATGATTTCAAAACCTGAGGTCTTAACCACACAGTCACCCGTCTGTGGCCTACGGATGGTGTCATGAACCAATCAAGAGTTGACACTTTATGGGTATTTAAGGAAGAAAAACAGGAGAGTCACAGTAGCATTTGAAAATATGTACTTTTCACTGATGATCACAAGTGTCCTTTAAAGATATCCAATTGCTTTTAGAAATAGTAGCACGTGAAATAGCAGGCACGGGGTATTTAGATAGATTAATTTCAGAGTTAACTTAAGGAAGCAAGCCCAAAACTGATATAATGACTTATGCTACCATTGTCTGTTAAATGGAAAATTTTATATGGTCTAGCCATGCCACTGTTAGTTTCTTCCATCCATTTTAAACAGAGCAGTAAAAGTGATTTTTAAGGTGCGCCTGGGCTCAGTCAGTCAATGACCGAATCTTGATTTCTGTTCAGGTCATGATCTCGGGGTCCTGGGATCAAGCCCCAGGTCCTCTGCCTTCCTGCTCAGCAGGGAGTCTGTTTCTCCCTCTCCCTTTGCCCCTCCCCCCCCCCACTCCTGTTCTCTCTGCCAAATTAAAAAAAAAAAAAAGTTAGATCTTTAACAATGATTCCTTCGGTGTCTTCCTACACTTCATACACTTAGATTCAATATGAATTTCTTAACCTAGAACACAAAGGCCTACCCATAGTCATTCCTGCTGCTGCCTTCCTTCCTGCACTGATCTTCTTTCAATATACCAAAGGGTATTTGAGTCTGATACTCTTTCTTCTTGGTCCACTTCTTACTTTTGTTAACTTCTACTCAACGTACAAATTTAACTTTAAATGTGGAGCTTAATCTGAGTAGATTTCATAAACTATCTTACCTCAGAAAGTTTAGACCTCATAGTCTCCCACAGTACCTTTTTTTCTTACAGAGAACTTATCAGTATTTGTCAGTGTGTGTTTATTTGTATGTTTCTTGTTTAATTTATATCTCCCTTTCAAACATATAAGCTCATGAAGAGGGGCACCTGGGTGGTTCAGTCGTTAGGCGTCTGCCTTTGGCTCAGGTCATGATCCCGGGATCCTGGGATGAGTCCCCGCATCGGGCTCCCTGCTCAGCAGGGAGCCTGCTTCTCCCACTCCTACTCCCCCTGCTTGTGTTCCCTCTCTCTCTCTCTCTGCCAAATAAATAAATAAAATCTTTTTAAAAAAGAAAAATAAGCTCATGAAGACATAGTGTTGGAGTTGTCTTGACTGTAAGCTCATAGAACTCGCCATACTGCATACATCGACAAGTACAAATCCTTAATAGGAGTTAAATAATATATATACTTAAATGGGTGGAAGTTTAATGTTTTAAGCACTACAAACTTTTAGTGTCATCTTTTGTTTATATTAAATGTCTTTCTAACCTTGGTCTGCATGCACTGGTAAATAGAATCATTGAATGCATGATAACTTCTCTCTTAGGATTCACAATCTGTACTGCAATATGGTACTAAAATTAGTTAGTTTGTTTTTTTTAAAGATTTTATTTATTTATTTGACAGAGAGAGATCAGAAGTAGGCAGAGAGGCAGAGAGAGAGAGAGAGGAGGAAGCAGGCTCCCTGCTGTGCAGAGAGCCCGATGCGGGGCTCGATCCCAGGACCCTGAGATCATGACCTGAGCCAAAGGCAGAGGCTTAACCCACTGAGCCACCCAGGTGCCCCTAAAATTAGTTTTTAAGCAATTTTTAAAAAGGATACTTTAACCATTCCATTGTTGGCTAGAAATACTGTCCCAACATCATCAATATCATCTGGGAGTTTGTTAGAGAAACAACAAACCGGATCCACACAAGACCTACCTAATCAGGCTCTAGGAGTGATGACTAGAAATCTGTATTTTAATTGAGCTCTTTGGATGGATCCTATGAACACTCATGTTTGAGGAGTACTGCTCTAAACAAATTTGTGTTTTTATGAGCCTACTTATTCATGTGCATTTATTAATTAAGCCATGCCTGTAATGTCAAGTCATGGCCCATAAGCTTCAGAATGTACTATAGAAGATAACTTTTCAATGAATTAAAGAACAGGAGCATTTTATTATCTGGCCTCTATCCATACCAAAATGAATGAGGGAACCAGTAAAACGTAGGAGAAACATAATTATTTTGCTTAATTTCCTCATGTTGCCAGTTGATAGCACCTTTATCATTTCTACATGAGCTCCATCGTGTGGCTGAGCTTTGATTTTTTTTTCCTGTATAACTACTAGAGGTAGTTACACAGATGATTAAATCATGAATAGAAAAATTAATGCTTTTTCAGAGTTCTGTTGCTGAGAGTGATTCATAATCATGCTTCCTTTGTTGTTTTTAGTTGTTTCTGTTAATTTTTTGGCATCATGATTTTAAAAATTGGAAACAAGTTGGACAATTGGTGCTAGAAATGTAGCACTAATGGTTCTTTAGTGCCTTGACCCTACACTCCCAACTGGGTTCTAAAAAAGACAGATGACAATTCCTGTAATCACCGTGTTTTGAGATTGAAGGTTTCCCAAATGAATGTGGGTTTTTTTTGTTTTGTTTTCGTTTTTGTTTTTTAATGAGATAAATGACTTCTTTCTGCCTATGCACCTAACTTACATCAGGAAAAAAAACAAATAAAAAGAGTGTAAGAGTTTTGTATTCTTTTGCGAAATGGTCAGTTGAATATAACCATAAGGGAGGCAGATGAGAAGCACTGAAAAATCCATATCAGTTTATTATACTCATAGATTTAGGAACAGGAGGCATGGCATATCGTGCAGGACAACATATGGAAGCCACCAGGTGGGCAGGAAGCAGAAGACAGGATCTAGGGTGTAGGTCTATAGACTTTCTTGGGAGTCCACAGAAAAGGTAAGACCGAGCAGGGTAAACATATTAAGACTGGCTAGTTTGAACAACTATGGAATGCTTTAAGTTGTGGGGATGGTCCCTATGTGTCTGTCACCTGGTCCTGGGATGAATGAGGTAGAAATATATCGTTTCTTGGGGTGAAATTACTTTTATATATCAAAGGCATGCTCTTGGCTGGGTACTTTTCCAACTCTAAAAATTGGCTAGCTTAGAGAGGGGCAACATTTCCTCAGACAGAAAGGATTTTTTATATATCAAAACATTATGATATACAGAATATTTAAAATATGTATAATACATGGCTTGTATGTGTGTATCCCCACACCAATGTTTTCGTGCGACACTCAGTCACAGAAATAATATAAAAGGACTCCACCCTATGCCAAAAAAGAAATGACCCTAACCTATCATACAATTGATCTTTGATATTAAAATAGTATGACAGTGGGGCACAGTCATTTAAGTGTCTGCCTTCAGCTCAGGTCATGATTCCAGGGCCCTGGGATCAAGCCCTACATCTGGCTCTCTGCTCCATGTGGAGTCTGCTTCTCTCTCTGTCCCCAGCCTCCTCCCTCTGTCCCTACCTTCCTCCCCTTCTCATGCCCTCTCCCTCTCTCTCTCTCAAATATATAAAATAATTTTTAAAAATAATATGAAAGCGTATATAATGGAATTTATTCAAAAATATTTTTCAAAGGAAGAGGGATAAATTTAAACACATGAAGCACCAGTTAAATAAACATGAGAGTTATGTAAATATAAGACAGTTTCTGCCATCAGTTTGTTCCAAATTCATTAGAAAACTTCAAAATTTACTATAAATCACAATACAAATGTGTGTTAGAGTGAGGATTTTGAACGTCTTCGGTCCAGAAAACTGTTAATAGGTTTATAGATTTCATTAGCCACTTAACCAAAACACTCACACCTCAATTGCTCCTTATCCTCTCTGTATCTCACTTCTGTTCCAGCCTTCAAGCCCCTAAATATGTGAAATATCACCATAATTAGAGAAATGGTGTTTTACTGATGGCACACAAGAAAAGTATTGTCAGCAAATGTGTACCTCTGAAACAATACATTTTATGTTAATAAAAAAAAAATCTATAGTGAAATTTTTGTTAATGAATGAAATAGAAACCATAAATTTGAAAAGATCACAGAATCATTCTCCATTGGTAAGGTATTCTCTGCATCTATATTTAAATATCATTTTATTATCTATTGCAAAAATAAATTATGAAACAAGCCGAATTCTATAATTCTATCTTAAACATATATATTTCCATTTTATCACAAAATGAAAGCTTTTGTGATGTTCTTTGGGTTTCCATTACGCTTTTAACACAGCTTTGCTTCCACTATCATTTAGAAAAATCAAATAGGTAGACTTCATTTCCCTTGTCTTTGAAGACTGATGGCTGCATGGACAACTAACAGTTCATAAATGAAGTAAAAAAGAAAACCCAAAGAATAATTCAAATTTTCTAAAAGATAAGCATGTAGGAAAAAACCCTAAAATTATGTATGTATTGCTAACCTAAAGATAAAGAGTCACAATGAGAGGAAAAGGAGTGTTTATTTAGGATCGAAGATTGCAATTTGGGGGAGTGGGTAGAAAGCCAAATGTTGTCCCACTTGTAGAGGGAAAGTACGAGGTTTTTATGAAGGGGAGTGACAATTACCTGAATTAAGAAGAGAAAAAAAAGCTGAATTATTTCTTGTGATCAGGATGTCCATTCGCCTGCGGACTTCTCAAGCAGTTGCTTAAGACAATTGCTGTTTTACTCTGTCCACAGGTCTTGGCCCACTTCAAACAAAGACGACTGAGGTGGTTTCTCTGCCATGGCCTCTTCGGCTCCATATTAAAATGATTCTAAAAAAATAAATAAAATAAGATAATGCTAATATCAATTGTCCACAGAATATGTAAATAATCTGTATTTAGAAAATATAAGTGTTATAATCTTCTCAATACTCAATACCCCACTGAGATAAATATATATATATATATATAGAGAGAGAGAGAGAGAGATCTCTCTCTATATATATATATAGATATAGATATATCTATCTATATATAGGTATATATAGATATAGGTCTATCTATATATAGGTCTATCTATATAGACCTATATAGATAGACCTATATATAGATATAGATATCTATCTCTCTCTCTATATATATATATCTATATATCTCTACAACTCTCTCTCTCTATATATATAGATAGATATATCTATATATATAAAAGCTTTTGGCACACTGAGAAAATTTCATATCTTTTTGTGAATCCATCTGTAAATTCTTTCAACTGCAACCATCATTTGACATATTAAAAATATAAGCTATTAGATTGCTAGATTGGACAATATACTTAACATCAGTGACTTAAAGTGCTCTACAATAACATGTCTCTAGAATTCTCAAAAAGAATATTTCATAATCTAGTACATTCTATCAGATAAATATTATGAGAACAACATTTCTCAAATGCACTCCTTATGAAAGTAAAAATATTGCTTCTCAAAGACTATTCTTTAGCAAGAGGTCTTCAAATGCAAGCTAATTTCTAAGTTACATTGTATGTATATGACATATATGAGTTTAAACATTTAAATAAGACACACGTCTACTTTTTAGAAGTGTGTGCTGTAAAAAATAAACTAGAAGACATTTACCAGTCTCAACAAGAGCAAAAGGGTAATCAAAATATATACTATAATCGTGTTGTAACAGCAACACATTATAGGTTTTAATTTGGGTTGTGAACGTGTAATTTATTTGATAAATAAAACTTGTAGTTTATTGGATAAGAAATTTCCTTACATATTTGGAAATGGTCTGGTAAAAGAAAAACATGTAAAATAACTCAAAGAAGTCAACAAAATTTAGATAAGAAATTAAATGTGCCCAGAATAAAGTAATAAATAAGAAATAGGGGTACCTGGGTTGCTAAGGGGGTTAAGAGTCTGTCTTTGGCTCAGGTCATGATCCCAGGGTCCTGGGATCTAGCCCTGCATTGGGCTCCCTGCTCCGTGGGGGTCTGCCTTTCCCTCTCCATCGGCCTCTCCCCCAACTCATGTTCTCTCTCACTCTCTCTTGCTCTCTCAAATAAATAAATAAAATCTTTTTTAAGAAATTAAATAATTAAATATTTGTTGCATTATAGAGCATATATTCATTGTTTGCTCTTTTGCAAGGAAATTCACCAGTCAACTTATATATAAATTGATTATATTAGTATTGCACTCAGAGTAGTTTTAAACTATTGACATCTAAACGCTAATGCAACTTAACGTGCAGTATATAAAATAATTGATATCAAATTAATTATCACAAGATAACATAAAAAACCTTAATACAGATGTACTACTCCCGTATGTATTGGAGAATAAATTATGGATTGGTTGGCCATATTGCAAAAATCTGCACTATTATCTAAATTAAAAAATCAGAACAAGTAAATTGCTACATTAACCTTTTAGAATTACAATTTAATTATTCTCCACATACCAGTTCACATTTATGCAAGTTTTTCTTCTGAATTAATAAGTCATTTCATTTAATTGCTCAAATGGCGTTCAAAGTTCTGATTTTTACAAGCACACTAACATCAGTTTGTTTTGGGGAAATGGATATTTTAAAATTCTTCTTTTCTAAAAAAGCTACATGTCATTTGCCAAAAATCATTGACAGAGTTAAAGTTAAATGCATTAAGGTGTTTTCCAATTTTCCTGAGAATAAAATACATAATACAGACATGAGTTACCCCATGTTTAAGAATTATGTTCTCTAGTATTACATTTCATACTATTTTAATTAAATATTTAGATAAAATTGTTGGTTTGTCATCCCTTGTAATATTATGGTTATATATCACATACCAGGAATAAATAGCCTCTCTTTGAACTCTGGGTTTTGTTACTTTTTTCCACTTAGGATTTGTAGTAATTATGAAAGAATGTATGGACATATCAGTCCTTTGCCACTTGACTGCACTGCCAATAAAACTTGGCCCTCAAAAAGACTTATTGCTTGATTTTGGCTATGACATGTGTTTTCATTGTTCATGAATCACACATACACACACACACACACACACACACACATATGAGATTAAGAGAAACAACCTTCTTCAAACTATACAGCTGTTTCCAGTTCCCTCCATCTGTGGTACCCATCCAAATTGTAGTGGAAGGTATGTTTGGGATAGAGTTAGACTTACCTGAGTTTGAATCCAACTCCTGTGACTATTAACTTGGGGGTCTTAGGTAAATCATTATCTTTCTTGAGATTTCATTTCTTCATTATAAAATACAGATTGGGGGGACGCCTGGGTGGCTCAGTTGGTTGAGCAGCTGCCTTCGGCTCAGGTCATGATCCCAGCATCCTGGGATCGAGTCCCACATCGGGCTCCTTGCTCGGCAGGGAGCCTGCTTCTCTCTCTGCCTCTGCCTATACTCACTCTCTCTCTCTGACAAATAAATGGATAAAAAAAAAAAAAAAAAAAAAAATCTTAAAAAAAAAAAAATAAAATAAAATACAGATTGGGGCTTCTAGGTGGCTCAGTTGGTTGAGCATCCAGCTCTTGATTTCAGTTCAGGTCATGATCTCAGGGTCCTGGGATGGAGCCACAGTGGCAGCTCCCTGCTCTGTGGGGAATCTGCTAGAGGATTCTTTCACTCTATCCCTCCACCCCTCACCCTGCTCATGTGCTCTCTCTCAAATAAATAAATAAATCTTTAACAAAATAATTTTAAAAATATAAATAAAATACAGATTAGAATATTCCCCCTCATAGAATCATTGTAAATTTGAGCTTGATTCTCTTGAGGGTCCTTTATCTTTTGAGGTGTTTCCTATGGAATATCCGAGGCTTTCTTGTGATATCCATAAGTTTTGGGGAACCTTTATTACTTCTGCCTCTAGGAATCTCACTGCATACAAGTTATTCTCTTCTTGACAGATTTTAAAACAATTCTTTTTTTCTCACATATTATTTGCCAAATATTTTTAATAGATTTAAAAACTAAATAGATTTAAACCTTAGTATAGTATTTTGTAATTTAATTTTGGACACCATATAAAATGTGTATAAGTGACTTC
Organism: Martes martes; assembly: GCF_963455335.1. Classification (NCBI taxonomy): domain Eukaryota; kingdom Metazoa; phylum Chordata; class Mammalia; order Carnivora; family Mustelidae; genus Martes; species Martes martes. The sequence continues at coordinate 16,387,949 of NC_137903.1, read as the reverse complement.
ACAAAAAGGTGGGAGGTTACAATCATTAGTTTTAAAAATCTTAGAGCACTGAAATATCACATTAATTTGCTCTGTAAGCACTTTGTTATTGCTCATCAGCTTGCTTTTAATCCCCTTTCTTCTCTTTTGTCTTTCATCCTACCAGACATTTTTATTTCCTAACAGACAACTATTTATTTTTTGTGTGTTTACCTATGCAAGTATTTATCTTTGCATGAATTTATCTGTTCCTTCTAATTTATAACTTCAGTGCCAACATTCCTACCAGCAAGTATTTTCTGAACTAAACCAAAACAACTTGTTCACTAAAATAATCTTTGATGCCAAATATTACAAGATAGATTTTGCAATATTACTACTGAATACTTAAGACATAACTAAGATAATTATAGCAATATATGGCATGTAGTCATTATTCAAAGCAAGTTATCCCTCTTCTCATTTATAAATAAACTATAAAATATATTTAATAAACCAGAGAATAGATCAAATAATGCATTTCCTAAGGATGAACTCACTCACAGATCACACCTTTTCTTGGCCAGTAAATACTCAAGGGCTACAAGCCGTTTGTACTCAATGAGCTGAGATTGTACATAAATATGATAACTCTATGAAGTTACTTCAAAAATGAACACAGTAAGTTTATTCTCTAAAACCAATGAAAATTAAAACACTGGTTGGTTTGAAAGATAGACTGAAGATGGCTTCCAATTTTCCCCATCTTCTAGTATTGTACCTTTTTACAATCCCCTCCCTTGGTTTTAAGTAAGATCCATGACTTGCTTCTAACTGTAGAACATAGCAGAGGTGATAAGATGTCATTTCTATGATTACATTTTTTAAGATCATAACTTCTCTCTTACTAAAGGACTCTGTTGACTCTCCCTCTTGCTGCCATTAATGAAGTAAGCTGGGCTATGGAGAGTTCAAGTGACAAACAATTGAATGTGGTTTGCAGCTAATGGCAAGCAAGGGACTGGGAATCTCAGAATGATAGTCTTCAAGGTTCTGAATCTCGTCAATGGCCGTATGAACTTGGAAATGGATCTTTTCTCAGCCAAACCTCAGATGAGACCACAGTCAACATCTCCTTGATTGCAAATTTGTGAGAAGTAGGTAAAGAAAATCCAGTTAAGTCATGTCCAGATTCTGAAAATAAACCAAAACCGAGAAAATAAACTTGTGTTGTTTTAAGCTACTAAGTTAGTGGTAAATTGTGTAGCAAAAATGAGATTACTTCAGTAATATAAATAAAATAAAAATTTTAAAAATATTTTAGTGTGAAAAATTTCAAACATATATATAAAAGTCAAAACAACCATACAGTGAGTGCCCATATAAATACCTCAGCAAAGCTGTCATCAGCACTCATGAATAACACAGATTATGGAGAATATCATTACACTATGAGAAGCCAAAAAAAAAAAAAAAAAAAGATGGCAGAGCTAATTGAAATATATACTTACAATTTTTAAATAACCCAGTATTTTCAACACATTTTAAATTACTCAATTTTATTTTTTAATTTCCATGAATATTTTTTTCTCAAAAGGATTAGGATATTATTAGTAAATTATTGAAAAGTTAACAAAAATATTTCTAAGATTTACAAACGCTGTTTGACACAATTTAATAAGAAGAAAATTAGAATCAATTCTTATCTTTGGAAAAAATTAAAATTCTACATTATTTTCTGAAGAAAAAATTTTTGCAGCATGGATTTCATTTTGTATTTAAAAGACAGAAGCAGGGGGGCACCTGGGTGGCTCAGTGGGTTAAAGCCTCTGCCTTTGGCTCAGGTCATTATCCGAGGGTCCTGGGATCAAGCCCCGCATCGGGCTCTCTGCTCAGTGGGGAGCCTGCTTCCCTTCCTCTCTCTCTACCTGCCTCTCTGCCTACTTGTGATCTCTGTCAAATAAATAAATAAAATCTTAAAAAAAAAAAAAGACAGAAGCAGGGGCACCCGGGTGGCTCAGGGGGTTAAAAGCCTCTGCCTTGGCTCAGGTCATGATCCCAGGGTCCTGGGATCGAGCCCCACATCGGGCTCTCTGCTCAGCGTGGAGCCTGCTTCCCTTCTCTGTCTCTGCCTGCCTCTCTGCCTACTTGTAATCTCTGTCAAATAAATAAATAAAATCTTTAAATAAATAAATAAATAAATAAATAAAAGACAGAAGCAAACTGATGATCCTTTAAGATTGTCAAAGTTGTTTATGAATAGTTAATATTGGGAATACTAAATATATAACAGAGAACTTACTGTCATGAGTGATATAAGAATATAATGTAATCATAATTTTCATGTCCTTCTGATCTCTTTTCCTCTAAATTTGATTTCTTTAGAAATCATGATTTTGAGGAAAGATGGTAGCATTGTAAATGGATGCATAGATTTTGTTCTTAATAATGCAAGTTTTAAGTCTAGCATTTTATTGTAATTTTAAACAAATTTCTTACTTTCAATATATTACTTATGGGTATCACTTACCTCAATTTTTATAAAATCCATTTTCTAGATATCTATAGTCTTGCATTGCAAAATTAGGTGCTCACTGGAAATTTTAACAAAAAAGGGGAAGTTCAAATATATGATGCTTTAATGATGAACATTCTGAAAATGTCTGTTTTCCATATGGTTAAAAATATAAAGAAGTATATATAATGGATTTAAGCAAGTGGAGTTTAAGTATAAATGAGATTGCAAGCAAGAACTCTAAAAGGAAAATGGCATCTGATATTTGTTAAACAAACTAAGGTAAGCAGCTCAAAAGTCCTAGGTTAAATTCTGAAGAACCAAATTAAACTTTGCCCAAAGCTGCCCCTTCTGCCAGAAGCTCTGAGATAAATAGCTAACAGAACCAAACGATGACAGAGCTGAATTCAGATACCAGCAATACGGCTAAGGACCGAGTAAGGCTATGATTAAGTGTAATTCTGGCCTAAGAGTTCATTTATCTGCAATATATCAGCTATAAAGACTTGAGCAGAGTCATATTTAGTGAAGATTGAGGATGATTTTGAAACTAAGGCATTATTGGGATGCCTGGTGGCATAGTCAGTTAAGCGTCTGCCTTCAGCTTTGGTCATGATCCCAGGGTCCTGGGATCAAGTCCCATGTCAGGCCCCTTGTTCAACCTGGAGCCTGCCTCTCCCTTTGCCTGCTGCTTCCCCTGCTTTTGAGAGCTCTCTCTCTCTCTCTCTCTCTGACAAATGAATACATAAAATTCTTAAAAAAAAAAAAAAAAAGAAAGAAACAAAGAAACTAAGGCATTATTTCACAATGAAGCACAACTATAGACCGTGATCTGTAGAGACTTGGTGCCCCTTCGTTGATAGCAGGACTATGCAGACACCCTGAGCACTTCATTTGCCTCACCACGGACAGAGAGAAAGAGTAAGAAGGGAGAGAATAAATTAATCTTAAATTGGTTGAGTTTGAATATCAAATTTGAATTAATTTTACCTAAAAAAAAACTTAACCCGAAAGTAACAGATATTTAAAGAGTCATGCTTATCAGATAGAGTTTCATTTGCTTTTGTTTTTTGTGGTTTTTTTTTTAAGATTTTATTCATTTATTTGACAGACAGAGATCACAACTAGGCAGAGAGGCAGGCAGAGAGAGAGGAAGGGAAGCAGACTCCCTGCTGAGCAGAGAGCGGGGCTCAATCCCAGGACCCTGGGATCATGACCTGAGCCCAAGGCAGAGGCTTTAACCCACTGAGCCACCCAGGCGCCCTGTTTTTGGTTTTTTAAAGATTGATTAATTAATTGATTTGAGAGAACGAACATTTGTGCACAGGTGGGAGGGGAGGTGGAGGGAGAAAGAGAGGAGCAAACTCTTTGCAGAGTGGGGTACATAGGGCTCCATCCCAAGACCCTCAGATCCTGACCTGAGCTAAAATCAAGAGTCAGCTGCTCAACTGACTGAGCCACCCAGGCACCCCTTGTTTTTGTTTTTTTATTTATCCTTATGAGAAGAAATGGCAGTTCCAAAGCTGAGATGTTATTAAATATTTTAACATAAATTTTAATTCTACATTTATAAATTTTGACAATAAATTTTAACTTTGTCATATTCACTAATAATGTGTATACTTACGTGTATGCGGGAGATAAATTGATTCAATAGTCCCAACTCTCCAAGGCATAAATAAGTTTTATTTTTCTCCACCACTGTCTTTCAATCATGGCTTATCCAATCTTCCTCGCCCATACTATAGCATCATTTTTGGGGATCCCATTACCAAAACTCTGGACAAGAATCTTTAAAGAATTATTATGCATAACAGTCAAACATTGGAAATAACAAAATGCACAATAAATGACTAGCTACGCCTTTTGTTGGTTTATCCAGTAATTGAATAATGACTCTCAGTCAGGCCATGTGTGGAGACTTTGAAAGGCTCCTGTGGAGTTCCCTTCACCAGGGTTTCCTGATGCGAGCAAACCTTTCACAACAAACTGTACGCTCCCAACACTGGAGGGAGGAGTCACATTTCTGATTCTTCTCCTACAGTCTGGAATATGGGGAGAAGGATGTTTGGGAGAGTAGAGCCAGTTCCACTTCCAAGAAAGCCCTTGGGCAAGGTGCCTGGTTCCCATGTTTGGTAGTTCCATGGCACCTCTCCTTAGACTCAGTGGCATTTAAAGTATCACTCTCAGTTTTGAACCTGGCATTCCATAGGGGCCATAACATCCCCCTGAAGATAATACACACACTCACACATATAATAAAGAGAAAACCATGCAGTAGTTTTCAACCGGGTCTGATTTTGCCCCCCATAGGACATTTGGCAATGTCTGGAGATGTTTTTGATTTTCCCAGCTGAAGTAGGAGGTGCTACTAACATCTAGTAAATACAGAGAAAAAAAAAATGTTGCTAAACATCCTACAATACATGGAGCACCCTCCACCAAAGCAAAGAATTACCTGGTTCAAAATGTCACAAGTATCAAGGTTGAGACACTCTGAGTTACAGGGAATCTCTTACTTTGGACTTTTTAGAGAAACCATAAATTCTGGGGAGGTTTAGAAAACCAGACTCAGAAATATGGCACCTGTAAGGGTGAGCTTCTGTGAAATAAACATGCCATGCAATCAAGCTGCAGTTATTTACAGTGATTGTAGGCTTTGTCTTCTCAACCTTCACACATCAAGTCATTTCAATAAGCCTGTACAGTTTTTGTGAGAAGTAATTACAACTAGAAATGATAGCAAAACCATATTCTCAAAGGACAGTGTTGTACGGTAACCTAATGATGCAGATAGAATATCATTTACTGCATTTTAAAAGAATTATGAAGAACACTACCAATGACATTATGTTATGTCCTTTAACATATAACATAATATTTTAAATATGAAAGAAACATAGTAACTTTAAATGATGCAAAGATAAATCTACTTATTTTCAACATTAATTTAAACCCAGGAAATGAGTTCACTTACTTGTGCAAAATGTAGAGGTTCATTTCAAAAATATATCTTTTAATTTTATATTTTGAGCAGCAATAAATAAGTTTTAGAAGAGAATATATACTCCTCATAAACCAACTTCTGTCCACCCCCATGAAGCAAATATTATTCAGTAAAGTTTCCCTTATTGAAAAGAATATACACAAAGGATTTTAACATTGATAAATTTAGTAAATGTCTCTTAAAATATGCATCTATTCACTAATTTGACAAATATTTATTGAGTTCACAATTAAACACCGTGCCAAGCTGAAGACACAGTAATGAAGAGAGACATTGTCCTTGCCTGTAAGGATATAACTCTAGTATCTACATTAAATTGTTTATATGTAGTCTTAGTGAATGCTAAGCCAAAGTGAGCTACCATCATTAATTCTGTCCACACCAAAATTACATTGCATACATTGACTACTAGTTACACACGATCACTGAGAAAAACAAAATTTCAAATATGCATAGGTTTCATATTCTAGAAATTATCATTTTATTTTAGTTTAGCATCCAAATTGAAAATAAAGATTTTCAGCAGTTCATGTATTTATATATATTTATGTTATATATAATATATATAAATATAAATTTATGTATGTTTGTATTTATAAAGGAGTTATATTTATAATAACAGTTTTATTAACAATATTTCATGCTTAAAAATATATATCTTAAACATGGACCTAGGAAGCAATAAATATTAGATAAATAAAATAAAAACAGAGAGATTGCCATCTTGCAGTCATTTGCTTTCTGAGTCCAGATTTAAACTGAGTGAACGTTTTTACCATCTATTTACTATTTGTTGGTCAGTCTTAAGTGAATTGGTAGTTTCAGTCTGGCTCATCCCTCTCAAACTCAGGTCATGTTAAAAAAGAATGGCTGTCTTTAAATTGGAACTAATTAAGACCCATGGAAGTCTAAGTATCTGATTAAAAGATGGTTGGGTCCCATTGATAAATCAGCAGGGTAGCTTACATGTCTCTTTTAAGGTTGGATATCACAAAAATGTCACAGAACTTCCATTTGGTAATTTCAACCTCTTTTTAGGAAATGAAAAAAATTTTTTTTTGAAAAACAAAAATGCCTAACAAAGAGACATATAAGAAAGTTTCATAAGACAGGTAATGAAGTGCTTGAAGCAACTTAAATACGTGCTATTCATTCTAGCCTATGAAGTCATCATGCATTTGCATATATAATTCACAATACAAGTTGCTGAGGTTATAATGAGAAATCCAGAATCTCTTTCATCTTGCACTTCATAGATTGGTAAGAGGAATAAGATGATTAAGTACAGAAAGGTTATAGTACAAAACTAGAATATAAGCATAATTGGAAAGACACGGTGTTACATAGCATCTCTTTTATTCATTTACTCAATAAGCATTAAAAAAAATATATATCCTATAATGTCATCCTACATCACTGGTTCACTATATTACCATATTTCTCAGAAATATTTTCCAGAAATAGTGAACTTTTACATAGGTAGGTGATTGTAAGAATTAATTTCAACTAGAAATGATAGACTCTGTCTTAAAAATGACCGTTACGTATACGTATACCTAAAACTAATATTACATTGTATGTTAACTGACTGAAATTTAAATAAAACCTTAAAAAATGGCCATTGCATGTATTTGCATATATACACATACATATTTATATGCGTGTGTGTGTGTGTGTGTGTGTGTGTGAAACAAATCAGTGAAATAACACCATATCTATTTATCCTCATTCTCTGAACACTACTGCATGCTCTCAGTCAATGAGAGGTTGTGTGGAATATTTTGCTGGATAATGCTGGCCAAGAAGTGTTTGGGATGGATACTCTCATGCCTCTCCCAGATCTCCCCTTAGGACTGAAGGATTGCTGGGAGGGCTGCTGACAGAAAGGCATCAGCTGTCACACATTTAGGATGAGTGAAGCCACATGCAGACATGGGGATATAAACCCCCATGGCCCTTGTCCCAACTGGGCGTAATCTGACAGGGTCCTCCTCACTTCAAAAGCTCTCTGTGGGGCCAACTGAAGTCTCTGTCAAGATTCATGACAGACAACGCCTCCATTTGCCCACTCCTGCTTCTTTCTCTTCCCTTCCCTAGTATTGATGCCAGAAATCCTTCCTCGTAAACACCAACAGACTAATCTCCGTCACAGAGTTGGCTTTCTGTGAAAACCGCAACAGCTTTAGTGACCCATATGGCCAATAATCTTCACTGCTTAGTGCTCTACTGTGCTCTTCTGCATTGTAGGATTTCGTCGTGGTTTGATGATGGCCTCTTTTAAGCTGTTTATTTACATATTTCTTGGAGCATTGTTGAGATGTGTAACAGACGATAAAACTTATTCAACAGGTGTTACACACAGACTCACAGGAAGAAAAGAGAAGTATCACAGTAGATGTGAAAATTAAGTCTGTAGGGTCTGGAATCTTTCAATAAAACCATCGAACAAGCAGTAAGAAAAACAAACAGGCAACGGGGATTTGCGCGAATCCTTTGACATTGTGAAGAACATTGTGAATATCATCAAGGCAACTTGAGAGGAGTGACCTGTACTTATACAAAGGAGAGCCAGAACAAACTCCAGCTGAAATGACATCAGGCCCCAGGCATTTTGAAGAGAACACAAGAGGTAGTTCAATGGGGCAGGCCAGAAGAGGATGGCAATAGAATTCTATTAACCCCAAATTGTACTGATTTGGATAGTGCATCCATATTTCTAAGACAGGATGACCTATCTTAAAGAGCATTTGTGTTTGTCAAACAACCACTAAAAAACTAAAACAAAAAAAAAAACCAAAACCTTAAAATTTTGGACACATTGACCAATATAACAAAGTATTTGCCTTCACAAAATTCCATGAGTTCAAGCCCATTTCATGACTTACACTTGAGTATTAACTTCTCTTGGAAAATTATTTCATCTTAAATATACATGCTCGTTGTTTCATATAGTTTCCATGTTGTAAAAATAAATATATTAAAACTCTTGGTATAACACAATCCACTCAATATATGAAGCTCTCTTCACTAATGATGGAATTAAATGATGCCAAATTACTGAAAATGTGTTCTTCCAAAAGCACCATCTGGATTCTTGACAGAGTATTGGCAGCTGGAAACTTAGTTCTTAAATTTAACAGTACTCTTGGGCCTCTAATCTGGTTAGTCCATCAAAAGCTATGTTAACTAACAAAAAGATTCGCTATGCTTTAGTTATGTAGCATTCTTTTGTCTTTTATTTTTAGAAAACAATGTTAGCTGTTAAGGGCAATAGATGAAATTTTCAACCATTCGCCGTAATCTGTCTAATATCATTTTCCCTAATATTTTGATATAGAAATTCTAATATATATAATGCAATTAATTCATTCAACTGTATTCATTTATCAAAACTCCTAAACCCATAAGATTTGAGATCACTTCATTTTTTGTTCACTGTTATAAGACCAGCACCTCGAACAGTGCCTGAAACATATTAAGCATTCTATAAATACTTTGAACATACAAACAAACCCACAACGAATGAATGAATGAATGAATGAATGAATTCATCTTTCTAGCTCCTATATTGAGCTCTGCTACTTGTGCATTACATGTGTTTTTTCAACTAATTAATTTAATAAGTGAACATGAGATAAAAAAATTAAATATAGCAAAGCAAACCTTGCTCACCAAGTATGAAGAAATGTCTTCAGGTGAGAGCTGAGCTGAAAGAGTCCATTGATTATATCATACATGTGCAAAATTTCATCTCAAATTACCTAGAAGGTTTTAATTTCAGTTTAACCATATTTAGAAAAACCCTAACCATACATAGTAATGTTTTAGCAAATTTTATTTATACAATGACTGTTGTTTTCCACAGGAAAAATGAAACAGGAAAAAAAAGAAAAAAGAAAAAAAACTAAAGCAAATATAGTTTGAGTTTTTTCTAAAACAGAAGGAATTTTATATTGAGCAAATCTTAAGTAGAAATTCTTAACTAACTATTGTGTACTATGAGTTAATAAATTAGGGTCCAAAAAGTTATCTGAGCAAGGTAAGAGGGAAGGATCTCCAGATTTGGCATATATTATGTCTCCTGACTTTGCAAGGTCAAGACAGAAATAGCATTAAAAACCAAAAAAAAGAAATAGCTTTGAAAGGGAAAATTCAGTATTGCTACAGGCACTTAAAGAAATAGTTTAAGAACCAGAGTTTCGAAGCTGGACCTCAAGATTAAAAGTTCCAACATGAAGATTCCAGATCTTGTTTGATCTCTAAGAAATCTATTTAAAAAAATTAATTTCAAAAGACATATACATAAATAATGCTAACTACTTATATTTCACTCAATGCCAATTATGTCCATTTAACTGAATTTACATTTACACTGTATTATTGTAAAAAGAAAGCCAAATTATTAATAAAAAATTTAGGCAATCTTGGCACAGTTTTCCCAAGACGGGTTAAAGAATAGTTAGTTTCCCCTCAACTCTTCCAGTGTACTTCTCTAGTGGCTATTATTTTGGTCCCTTGCCCTTTGGCAAGGTGAGACTAAAAATAGCTTTGAATTCTGGCTCGTTGACTGTTTATTTTATTTATTTATTTTTTAGATTTTATTGATTCATTTGACAGAGATCACAAGTAGAGAGGCAGGCAGAGAGAGAGAGGAGGAAGCAGGGTCCCTGCTGAGCAGAGAGCCTGATGTGGGGCTCAATCCCAAGACCCTGGGATCACTACCTGAGCCAAAGGCAGAGGCTTTAACCCACTGAGCCACCCAGGAGCCCCTTCGACTGTTTATTTTAAAGATCTTGGCAGGTTATCCCTCCCCTCTTTTCTTAGATATGTTAAGACAATTAAGATTAATTCCTTGTTAGAAACTATTCTTATATTGTCTTAAATGCCCAGAGCTATAAAGAACTGAATTCTTCTTATACATCTTATTTTTATTGATTTCATTCCGGAGTGCTACACTTAGTCTAAAATTCTGAGATACTTTATATGTAAATTTCTTGGGGGTGCTTTTAGTATAATCATAGCCCCAATAAGGACTTCCATTTAAAACCATAGGCTTTCTTCAGATATACTAACCTCATCTAACAAAAACAGTTTATATTTTAGTTCCCTTGTTAGTCCACAGCAATTTATATTTATATGTCTTATAGCACTTACATAAGACATGTACAAAAAAAACCCTTGTTCTAGCATGGCTATTTGTTATTTTTAGACTAACTCCAATATCTCTGTTAGATTGTTAGTTTCCTAAAGGCAGGGACATTGTTTCATTATATTATGCACTGTAGCACTAATCAGAATCTCTTACTACCTAATAGTATCAACGAAATGCAGAATGGAATCAACTATTTCATCAAAATCATCTGTTGCTTTGACACATAGGTGAAGATGATCTATGATATTTTTTGAATTGCATTTTTCCAAATCCAAACAAAACAAAAAATGTAGTTATTTGCCTATGTCTTATGGTTCTACATGGCCAACACATGCTTTTGTACAATTTAAATCACTTCCCCAAATTCTGTCTACCAATGTCTAGGAAAATAATCCATGGCAATGCCCTGTAGACTGCGTTTGATTCTTTTTGCCCAGGAGAAATTTTTCATAGTGTATGGGTTTTCATCATTCGGTAATCTGTCGATTTATTTATTATGTAAATAAAGTTGATTCTTATATATGTAAATATGTAAATAAAGTTGATTCTTATAATAAATAAATCCATGAACATAGATTCTGAGTGGAAGAGCAAGTGAAAATTAAAACATAACTTTGTAAGTGTCAGGACTTTTTTCTGATCCCAGATACACAGTGCAAAGAAACCAATTTTCTACTTTCTCGCAGAGGAAGAGTAAATTGAAATTTACCACTTGCTGAAAAGGACAAGCAGCAGGTCAATGAGACCTCTCTATAACAGGCAACCAAATAAAAGTCAGTGGGTGCAATTAAGAGCATTGAAATTTCAAGGGAACTGTGTGTATCTTTAAATAAACAAATCAATAAATGGTACTTATTTTGTGAGTTTGAATTGGTTCTAACTGAGCTAAAATGATCCAAGATACCGGATTGTTTATATATTTTAAACCATTTTTTCTCTAGTTCAAACTAAGCTACATATTATATGAAATCTTTGTAATATTTTTATAATGAAATCTCAGTATATATGCTATTAACTAGTGAACTTCCAAAAATATTTAATTTCAGATTTTACATTACAGTTTGGCTTAGACTGGAAACCCCACAAACAGATTATGAATATTATAAAAATAAAACAAATAAACTTGCAGGATTTCACTAGAAGAAAACAACCAAATAATGAACATTTATGCCATCTAGATGTTCTAGAGTTCATAAATGACTTATACTTTCAAGTACAGATATTGTGTAGTCTTTTGATATCGGTTCAGTGATATCCTAGACCAGACCTTTGAAAGTAGAGCGTTAATTAAGTTGATGGTGTTTCTGGCCTTTACCAGTTGGGGGTTTAATGTACAATTCTATTTGTATTTAATCATATGTTTTGTTAGATATTCTTGGTAAAGGAGATATTTTTCTCTTCAAATGCCATTTCAAACATGACAAAGAATCTATGTAATAAAAGAAATATTCAGATATAAAGCAGTCTTTTAGAAAACTTCCATTTTGAAATTAAAGAATAAGAGCTCTACTTAGTGCCATTATAAAGTAGATGTATCTAAAATGAGGAAGAGTTAACCTCTTGTAATTTTAGCTAACAGTCCCTTCTTAACTTCACATTGATTTTCTACAGAGTAAAGGAAAATGGAAGCTTGAAGGAAAAACCTGTTAAATGGATTCCAGTAATACTGAAATTGAAACGAGTTCAATTCTATTAGTGTGAAATCCTTTGTAAGGAAATTTGGATTAAACTCTAGAAAGGTTTAGATTGTTAACAATATCAGTAAAATAGACCTATAAATATAAATTCAGTTGAAGGAGAAAATATCTATCATTAAAACACGTAGAAAAGTTCAAATACACTACGCAGGCAAATCTGGAGTAAAAAGCCTATGTAATAGTAGATGGGTACCCTTTATGTGTCCCTTTTTAAACTTTATAAAAATTTTCAATCACACAGGAAGGAATCATATAATAAACACTCATATAATCTGTTCTAGGTTCATCAATTACAGTTTGTTATACTTATCTGTTTTTCCCAAAATATTTATATAAATATATTACGGATATAATAACATTTCACCTCTAAATATTTCAGTGGATAGCTCCAAAAAAGACATTATCCGGCATAGCCAAATATAATTTTCACAACCAACACAATTAAAAATAGTCCCTTCGTATCACAAATACTCAATCTTTATTCAAATTTACCCAAGTGTTCTAAAATGCCCTTTATAGCTTATTTGCTTTAGTCGGAATCCAATCAAGATCACCAGTTCAATTTATTGTGCTTTTTCTCTTGTCTTTTAAAATGTGTAACAGTTGCTTCCTTTCTTCCGCTTGCTGCTCTCAGAGATCAGACAAGATGTTCTTCAGGGCACACCGTTTTCTAGATCTGTTAGATTGTTTACTCATGTTGTTATTTAGCAATTTCTTCTATTCTCTGTAGTTTTGTATACAGACTATAGACCTAAAGATAAATCAGACTCAAGTGAAACATTTATGGAAACTTCCTGTGTAGGAGGTAGTAGAACCAGAAGAGTGATAACTTATGGGAGGACGTCCTGGTGGGTTGATGACCGTGTGGAGAGATTTCTGGGCTGCAGATAGCATTCTAGTTTGTTCTAAATGGTGGTTATACATAAGGGTTCACACGTGAACGTTAATCAAACTATGAGCTTTTCATTTGAAAATGTGTTTTACATTTTTTGAAGGAAAAATGAATATAATACATCCTTCCATTCTGCAGCATCATTTTCATGATGAACATCATGCTTAGTCGTCCCAATACCATTGCTAGAATGATCGCACTGAAGTTGTGACAGCCTTAACTCTCCTTTGTAAGTTTACATATTTTTCCCCCTTAGGAACAGGTAATAATTTGTGAAGTGATGCTTTGGTGCCATAAAAATATCCAATTTACCTTTAGTCTTCCATCATGTAACAATTTTACTAACCATTGATGTTCCCTGCCTAAATCTATTAATTCAATGCCTTCATTAAAGGTAACAAAATGGTGCTTCTCCTCCTATGATTTTTCAAAGTTCATCTACAAATGCTAAAGCAACTGTAAGCCATTATTTGTATGTATCAATCTATAGAAAGACATATCTTACAAGTGTATACATGTATACATACAAGAACATGTTTTAATTTCCCTCCTTATGACACCTGTTATACTATACTTTTATATTTTACATTTTTTATTCAATAATGCCTTATGAAAACTACTCCAACTCTATTAGTATATACAGCCACAATTCATCATTTTTATTGATACAATCATTTATTCAACTATTTTTTGTTTTTCCCACTTTGTGTGTCTATCACAATCTTGAAATTTTTATATACTTGTGCATATATGCTTAATCCTTGAAGAATACAAATACCTGAAACGTATTTTTGACATTGTCAACTTATTTTCAATTAAAAAAAGCCATATGGAACCATCCACATTTCCTCCATCAGAGTTTGAGAAAACATTTTTATCTTTACTCAGCTATTACAAAGGAATATTTTATTGTTTATTTTGCCTGAACAATAGTTTCAGAACTTTCCATTGGTTTGCAGAATATTTCATTGTATTTGTTTGTGATTAACCTGGACATATTCCTTGTTTTTCTTTTCTTTGATTTATTTATACTTTTTACCCAGTTGATAGGGAATCTCTACAAACCCACTGTATAACAGGAGAAACTTCGCATGTCTTATTCCATATTGCTTCTATTTCCCTTGCTGCTATGACCTCTAGGTTAGAAACTTCTGCTTACCCTTGCATGTAGGCACGTTAATCATTGAAGGGATTTTGCATATAGCTGAGATTTGCAAAAACCGCTCTTTACCTGAAACTTAGCTCACCTGAGGAGAAAGGGAAGTAACCAGAGCAGTCATTATCCCAATTCCTTCAAAATTGAAGAATGTTCATAACTCAGGAGAGATTGAAACTCTGCCCCACAGGGTTAATGAGGTTGAAACAAGCAGAAAATTTAATGCTTGTTTTTCAGAGAACAGTTTCCCCCTAATCAGCTATTGTGTCTCTTCAGACCCCACTAACAAATCCACGGGCTGTCTCTGCAGAAGCCTGGAGTCAAGATCAACTGATATGGTTCCGTCCTGTGAACAAGCAAGGCCTTGCCTTGCTTATCTAAGATAATGAGCCCAAGAGCCCCCATCCAATTTACACTCGCTCTTGGAGCCAGGCCCACAGTCCGCTCTCCCTGTCCTAAGTTAAGCTCCCGATATCAGGGGCAGAATTTTGCCTCATTCCGGTGTTGAGTTTCCACCCCAAAGTGAACATAGGATGTATGTTTCATATACGTTTGCTCAGTGAGCAAACTCCATCTTTGCTCTTACACAGAAGTGCCCTCACCCTTTTCATCAATATGTTTATTTACTTTACATCACCCTTCATCTATAATTCTTAACTATGTTTTGTTGTTTATTTTTTAATGATAAAACTCCTTAAAAGAGTTGTCTGTG
The DNA here is from genome assembly GCF_963455335.1 of Martes martes. Lineage (NCBI taxonomy): Eukaryota > Metazoa > Chordata > Mammalia > Carnivora > Mustelidae > Martes > Martes martes. The sequence goes on along the minus strand of NC_137903.1, from coordinate 16,372,860 downwards.
CTTGTCCTTCCCAGATTCTGCCCACCTACCCTCTCACCAATAATAGCCAACTGGCCATATTTTTCGAGGTCACCAGTAACCTCTTTTGTTAAATCCAGTGAGGATTCTCAGCCCTCATCTGACTTGACCTTTGAGCCGCATTTGACACAGTCCATTCTCTGAACCTCCTTGGTCACTTTTGTTCATATGCGATAAACCTTTTGCTAGATTTCTAGATTTTCTACATTACTCACTCATTCCTTTTCAGGCTTTGTTGATGCCCCCCTATTCTGCCTGAGTATATTAGAGTGCCCGGGTGCTGTTCCCAGACCCCACCCCATTATAACTACCCCTATTCCTTGGTAAACTCACAAGTTCATTGGCTATAAAATCATCTATACATTCCATGATCCCCATATATTTATTTCCCCCCAAAGTCTATTCAAACACACCAGTCAGAGTGGTCATTTTAAATACAAGCCATACAGGGAACCCAGGTGGCTCAGTGGGTTGAGCCTCTGCCTTCAGCTCAGCTCAGGTCATGATCTCAGGGTCCTGGGATCGAGCCCCGCATCGGGCTCTCTGCTCAGCGGGGAGCCTGCTTCCCCCTCTCTCTCTGCCTGCCTCTCTATTTGTGATCTCTCTCTCTGTCAAATAAATAAAATCTTTAACAAATAAGTAAATAAATACAAGCCATATCATGATGCCGTTCTATCAAAGTTTTTAAATGACCTCCTACAGTCTCATCTAGAGTCAAGGGATTTAACGATATCTTATAATATCCTACCTGATCTGGTCTCCCTCTTGCCTCTCTGACCACATCAACTAGTATGCACCTCTTTGCTCACTCTGCTACAGGCCCATGACCTTTGGCTAGTTATTTACCAAGGATAATGTTTCCTCAGGATCACTGCTTGGGGTTCCCTTCGCCTGGAATGTTCTTCCCTCAAATACTTCAATATTCATTTCTCACGGCCTCTAAACCTCCACAAAAAGCTACGCTCTCAGCGAAGCCTTATCCAAATACATTCTGCAAAAAAAAAAAAAGAAGAAAAGCCACCGCACAATACTATGACAATCCCTATTCATTATCACACTGCTCTATTTTTCTCCAGAATATTTTTTTCATTTTCTGTGTGTGTGTGTGCGCGCGCGCGTGTGTGTGCACGCACGTGTGTGTGTGTGTGTGTGTATTTTGTGTGTGTGCGTACATTTATTTCTCTCCTCCTCCCACCAGGGTATACATCCCCTGAAAGTGTGAGCTTTGTGCATTTACAGTTGTATCCTGAGAGCCTAAATGAATGTCTAACACATAGTGGGTGCATTAGAAACATTTATGAGATGAATACATGAATGCGAGGAAGATTGGATCAAAGTGTATAAAGTTTTTGGTTTTGGGAGAAAGCAATTAGACTTTACCTAGTAACCAACTGGGAGCTCTCATAGATTTTTTAAAAAATATTGACATATTATGCTTTAGAATATGCTTTAGAAAGACTAACCTGGCATGCTGTCCAGGATGGCATGACAGGCAGTGAGGCTAAAGAAATAGGAGGCAGAAGAAAATTTTGCAATGGTTTATTGACTAGGAAGAATTGAACAAGTGGGTTATTCAAATATTAATATATATAGGCAGAAAGACACTTCGGATGTGATTTAAAAATCATTACTGAGATTTTTGATAACTGTACTAACACGTATGTTTTAATGGATCTTGCAAAATTGTGTTTTACTTTTGAGATCAACATTCAGAGCAAACTTCCTGAAACTTTTGTGGAGATTAATATCTCCCTGAATCTCATATGGTTCAGGAGTTTCAAAGCATTTGATAAAAGTATCTATGGATTAGTTTTCTTAACAGATCTGCCAGTATAGCACAAAACCTCTGATTCCCACCAGCCCACGCCCTGCTCAGACGAGCCCTCGTTGACCCTTTCTCCTCCCTTCACCTTCCCGACCTCCCTTTTAATTGGGTTTTCAGCCCTGACGACAGACATCTGGTTCTCAACCTGCCCATTAATCTGAGGGCTGCACTCCTTAAACTGATAAAGTCTAAAGCTCATCAAAGGGCAACATTTAGATGAACCTACGGAAAAGCTTTTATTAAATAAAGGCTAGAGGGATCCTATTTAAAAAGATAATAGAGCTGTCAGTTTTCTTGATAATTAATGTACTTTTCCGTAAAAATCCAAACCCAGGTTATTTTTGTAAACCAAAACAAATACATATGTATGTACGTGTGTATATATATATGCATACACATATATGTGTACATATATATATGTTTTTCTTTTAGTGATTTATTTTGTAAATACAGACTATGTGAATGAGTGTTCTGAATATTTAAGTTCTGTGGCATATAGCCTGCGCTCACGGTGAATGCCTACAATTTGAATAAAACTGACGTTAAAAAAAATGGTTGGCGTATCCTGTAATATTAGATGTCTGTAATATTTAAAAGCTCGGTCTCCTTCATTTTCATATATCATATTTCAAATTATCCATAGGGTAGAATTTTTCTAAAGACAGTGGACACAAAGAAACAAAAGGCATGAGGTATTGGTTTCCTATCACGATAGGCGTCTTGAGAAAATATAAATAATTATTAGCTAATTGTAACTTAACACAGTAAGATTTCTATGTGCCTTTACTTGCTCATTTCAATGCCACATTGCTTAGGTCGGTATCCTACTAGAAAAATGCCATTGTCACCCTGTAGTTTAGTACCTGTCTGGTTGTCTGACAGTAAAACCTTCGATATATGCCAAACTGCTATTTCTAAAATTTGATCACAGGCTCATGTCATTCCATAGCTTAAAAACCTCCCAGTGGCTCCCTTCTATAGGACCAAGAATATAAAAACTCTTTTGATAAGGAGACTCATTCCAAGTCATGCCAGTAAATACACAATGAAATGTCTTTAAAGATTGCTGAATGGACGATACTGTTTTATACTCACCCATAGGCCATTCTCTTTCTGGAATGCCTGTTCTGTTCTAGTTTAATTCTTATCATTTTTGCAACAAAGTTCTATGACCCACCTCTTCCAAAAAGATTTCCCTGACCCTAAACTCAATGTGTGTGTCCTGCCACTAGAGGAACTATCCACTGTCCACTTTGACAGTCCCTGGTCAGATCTCCATCACACCTTGGTTATCTTATTCTTTCAAAATGTTTACCTTGTCCTTCTCCTAAGTGGCCCTGCTACTTTATTCCTAAATCCTGGCACAGTAACTGACATCACAGTAACCACTGAATGTATTTTTGAACAAATTGAAGGCAGTATACTTGTTAATTAAAGGGAAAACAAAAATTCTTGATAAAAATTAAATGATAAGAAATTTAACTAATTTGATAATATGATGCTTTTAGGTTGGTGCCTGACAAATAGTAAGCACCCAATAAATGTTAGTTCCTTTATCTGTTTATTGATTCAATAAATATTCATTGGGTATCTACTATGTGTGAAGCTCTATTGTAGATGCTGAGGACAGAGCAGTAAATAACACAGCTGAAAATCCTTCATAGAACTGACATTTTAATAGGGGGAGACAGGATATAAGCAAAGTAAGTCAAAAATAAATAAACAGTTTGCTCAACGGTGATAAATGTAAGGGAGCAAGATAAAGTAGGGGGTAGGTTGAGGAATTCCTGTCTGAGGGGAGTGGCAGTTTAAACAAATGAGGTCGGTGGAGAAGAAGACATTTGCGCAAAACTGAAGGACCTGAAGGGGGTGCTTGGAAGATACCTGGGAGGGAAGGACCCAGCCAGAATGAACAGCGAGGGCAAAACCCTGAATATGGGGCATGGGGATCGAACACAAACGCAGAAGAATGTCTGCCCTTGTGCAGTGGGGTGTCCTGGGGTTTGGTAGGAGATCAAGTCACTGGGCACAGTGACAGTGTGGAAGCCAGAATCATGTAGGAACTTTCAGGCCATTGTTAGAATGTTGGCTTTTACTTGAAAAGCCACGGGAAAAACATTGGAGGGAAGGAGTCGGCTGACTTTGGTTTTAAAAGCATCACTCTCCTTATTCAGATATATTCCTAGTTTTTGTGTCAATAGGAATTTATACTTTAGTAAAACACCTGTTATGTCACTATAAAGGATAAATTCAATTTTTTATCTTTTCACTTAACAATTTGTTTGCGATTGTCTACTACTTCTTTGGTTATGCCTTGTAAGTGTCATTTGCTGTCCACTTTTTTCTCAGCCTCTACCTATTGGGGTAGCCCAGGGCTTATTCTGTTTTCTTCTGGTTCTTTTCTTGCCCCTGTACCAGTGGTTATAAACTAGGGGGGTGACTTTTCTTGCCAGCGGAATCCTGAAAATGTCTGGAAACAATTTTGGTTATTACAACCAGAGAAGAAATCCTACAGACATTTAGTAGGTAAAGTCCAGGGAATGCCTTACGGTGCACAGGAGAGCCCCCACAACAGAGATTTTATCTTGCTCAAAATGGCAAAAATGTTGAAATTGAGAAAACATGGTTTATATATATCCAGTGGTGTTCATATCTTGATACCAAAATTTAAATCCCATCAAAACCCTGATGATTTCCTCATTTCTATCCCCATCTTCAACTTTCACCTGTGCTCTAGACACATATAACTTGTTGCCAAAAAAGCAAGTCTATAGACATCCCAAACTTAAGATATCCAAAACAGGATCTGAGATTTTCCCCCCGAACCTAATCTTTACCCAGGTTTCTCGTCTCGTTAATGGCATCATCATCTGTCCAGTTGCCCAAACCTTAAACTGGAAGTCATTCCTGATCTGTTATTTCCTCGTATAACCCAAATTCAAAACATTAAATGCTGCCTTTAAAATATGTTCCGGGGATGCCTGGGTGGCTCAGTGGGTTAATAACATGTCTGTCTTTGGCTCAGGTCATGATCCCGGGGTCCTGGGATCGAGTCCTCTGTGGAGCTCCTTGTTCAGCAGGAGAGCTTGTGTCTCCCTTTGCTTGCTTCTTCCTCTGCCTACTGCTCCCACTGCTTGTGCACTTGTGCTCTCTCACTCTCTCTGGCAAATAAACAAAAATAAAGTTTAAAAAAAATATTTTCTGAATCTGCTCAATTCTTAGTACCTCTACCACTGCAAACCTGGTTTGAGCACCACCCTGCGCTAAGAATAAGCCAATGACTTCCTATCATTTGCCTTCCACCTTCTTTCTCGATAATCAAGGGGGCCCCACACCCAGGGTGGCCAGAGAAATGTTTTCAAAATATAAATTGGGTCATGTCCCTCACCGGCTCAAAGCCCTCCTGAGGCTTCGCATCTTTCTCAGTGTGAAGACCGACACTTTACCACCACCTGTAAGGCCTTGCCTGCTCTGGCTCATATTTGTAGACATAACGCTCTAACTTCATTATAAATCTCTCCTAAATGTTATGTGCTCCCTACGTGCTTCCTCGAAAGGCCGTCTGCCGCCGTACACCACACCGCTATTTCCTTACCACCACCCTTCCTCTGCCATCTCTCCTTCTAACACCACTTTCTCAGGTTTACTTTCTTGCTTACTCAACTCAATAACATTCGTTGAAGGAATAAGTGAAAAAAAAAAAAAAAGACATCACCTTTACCTATTCCTATTTATAAAAACAAGTATTCTAGAGATGCCTTCATTAAGATCGTTTCTTCTTCTTTGCCTTCTATACCTTGTGTCTAGTGCTTACTCTGAGTAAATATGATTAATAGCAATTTTATTTTATATTTTAATCACTTGATAAAGAGCAAACTGGAGATGATAATTTACCCAAATCAAATCATCTTCCATGTCTCTCCCATGAGCTAGGTCTGTGGCAAGTTCCATAGAGGATATTGGATACTATTCCATGACCTTAAAGCAAAAACTATTTTTTACTACATTTTTGCTATCAAATTAAATGAGATTAAATTAAATTATAATTATACTTCAACATGAAAAATGTAAAAAAAAATTTTTAATAAGGAAATTGAATTTTCTTATTAAGATAGACTGTAACATTTTAATCTTACATATTCCCCATAGGAATAGTTCCTTTGCACTTGATAGTTAGAATGCTGCATATAATAATCACAGCCCAGAAAATTAATTGCAGGCAAGACGAATGGAAGTAGCAGCATAGATAAAGAGTTACTGAGAAAAATACACTTTTTCAATTTATTGAGTGCCACGCATTATAAAAGAATTTTCAAAGGGTGTCTCCACAAACTTTTTGTTCGTGACAATGATGTCATCAAGTAAATTTGTAAGGAGAGGACAGAAAGAGCAGTCAGTGGGCAGGATAAGGCTCCATGTACTCTCCAGAGTTGGAACATCTGGTGAGGCAAATCAGTGGCCAGTTCCCAATTCTCATGGCCTGGTGCTTGCCGTATTCAATGCTTCACCTGGGAGAGGGGCAGTCTGAGAGAAGGTGGGGCAGTGCTGTTCAGTGAAGCTAAATTCAGGTGCAAACGTGCTTCCAGATATTTCATATCTTCCTGCAGAGGGATGAACATGATAAAACGTTAATCCATGTGGGTGTGGGTGAGGTGATTAAAGTTGCCTAAGAAAGTATATACAGAAACCCTCTTTCTGCGTATATATAGTTGCATGAGTTCATGATGTATTTTAGACATTAGCCCCTTTTTAGATTATGTGAAAATATCTTCTCCCATTCAGTAAGTTGCCTTTCCATTTTGTCGATGACTTCCTTCACTGTCCCAAAGCTTTTTAGTTTGATGTAGCCCCATTTGATTATTTGCTTTTGTGGTCCTCGTCTGAGGAGAAAGATCAAAGAAAATATTGCTAAGGCTAATGTCCAAAAGCTTACTTTACCTATGTTTACTCCTGGGAGTTTTATGGTTTCAGGTCTTACATTTAAGTCTTTTACCCCCTTTGAATTTATTTTGCGTATATTGTAAGAAAGTGGTCCATTTTCAGTCTTTTGCATGTAGCTGTCTGGTTTTCCCAACATCATTTGTTGCAGAGACTATTTTTTCCTTACTGTATATTCTTACCTACTTTGTCATAGATTAATTGACCATATAATGTGGGTTATTTCCTGGCCATCTATTATGTTCCATACATCTGTGTGTCTGTTTTTATCCCAGGACCGTAGTTTTGATTACCATAACTTTGTAGTGTAAAGTCTGAGAGCATGATGTGTCCAGATTTGTTCTTCTTTATCAAAATTGTTTTAGCTATTTGGAGTCTTTTGTGGCTCCATACAAATTTTAGGATTATTTGGTTCAGTTCTGTGAAAAATGCTATTGGTTTTTTTTATAAGAATTGCATTGAATCTGTAGATTGCTTCGGATAATATAGATATTTTAACAATATTAATTCTCCCAATCCATGAAGACAGAATATCTTTCCATTTGTTTCTATCATCTTTGATGTCTTTCATCAACATCTTACAGTTTTCATAGCATAGATTTTTTTACCTCCTTTGTTAAATTTATTTCTAAGTATGTTATTCTTTTTACCTCCTTTGTTAAATTTATTTCTAAGTATGTTATTCTTTCTGATACAATTAGAAGTAAGACTGTTTTTTTCTAGTTTACCTTTCTGATAGTTCATTGTCAGTATATAGAAATGCACCAGATGCCTGTTTATTAGCTTTGTATCCTGAAACATAACTGAATTCATTTATTAGTCCTAACAGTTTTTTGGAAGAGTCTTTAGGGTTTTCTATCTATAGTATCATGTCATCTGCAAATAGTGACAGTTTTATGCCTTCCTTTCCAATTTGGACACATTTTATTTATTTATTTACTTATGTTAGCTTTCCTAGTTACTGTGACTAGGACTCCCAGTACTACGTTAAATAAAAGTGGTAGGAATGGACACCCTTGACTTGTTCTGATCTTAGAGAAAAAGCTTTCAGTTTTTCACTATTGACTATGGTGGTAGCTGTGAGTTTGTCATATATGGCCTTTATTATGTCGAGATACATTCCTTGTACCAACTTTTTCAGAGTTTTTATTATAAATGGGTATTGAGTTTTGTTAAATGTTTTTTTCTGCATCAATTCTGCATCATAGTTTTTATTCTTCATTTTGTTAATGTGTGTATCACATTGATTAATTTACAGGTGTTAAACCTCCTTGCATCCCAGGATTAAATCCTACTTTACTGTGGTGTATAAGACATTTATTTTGTTGTTGGATCCAGTTTGCCAGTAATATATTGAGAATTTTTGCATCTGTGTTCATCAGGAGTATTGGCCTATAATTTTCTTATTTATTTTTTTTATTTGTTTATTTTTTTATTTTCTAGTGTTTTTGTTTGGTTTTAGTATCAGGGTATTGCTGTCCTTATAAAATGAGTTTGGAAACATTCCTTCCTCTTAGGTTTTTTGAAAATAATTTGAGAAGAATATGTATTAACTCTTTTAAAAATATTTGATAGAATTCACCTGTAAAGCCATCCTGGACTTCTATTTATTGGGAGATTTTTGATAACTGATTCAATTTCATTGCTAGTAATCAGTCTATTCAGATTGTCTATTTATTCATGATTCAGTCTTGGAAGATTGTTTCTAGGAATTTGTCCATTTCTTCTAAGTTGTTTGATTTGTTAGTGTATAGTTATTTATAGTAGTCTCTTCTGATCTTTTTCCCCCCTGCAGTATTGGTTATAGCTTCTCTTTTATTATTGGCTTTGTTTTTGTTTTATTCATTTGAGCCCTTTCTCTTCTTTTTTTCTTTTCTTGATAAATCTAGCTAAAAGTCTATCAATTTTTTTTATCTTTTCAAAGAACGAGCTTAGTTTCATTGATTTCCTTCCTTCTTTTCTGCCTTTCATTTATTCCATGCTAATCTTTATTAATAACTTCCTTGTTAATGTTAACTGTGGGTTTTGTTTGTTTTTCTTTTTTTAGTTCCTTTAGGTGTAATATTAGATTGTTTATTTAAAACGTTCTTTGTTTTCTTGAAGTAAGCTTGTATAGCTATATTTTTCTCTTTTAGAACTGCTTTTCCTGTGTCCCATAGATTTTGGACTCTTGTGTTTTTCCATTTTCATTTATGTCTGTGTGTGTGTGTGTGTGTGTGTGTGTGTGTGTGTATTTTTTGTTTTTTAATTTCCTCGTTGACCCATTGGTTGCTTGATAGCATGTTGTTTAGTCTTCATGTGTTTGTGTCTTTTCCAGTTTCTTGCAACTGATTCCTAGTTTTAAAACATTGTGATTAAAAAATGCTAGATATGCTTTCCATCTTCTTAAATTTATTGTTACTTGTTTTGGGGCCTAATATGTGACCTCTCATGGAGAATGTGAGGTTTTAAAGTCCTCCACTATTATTGTATTGTTGTCAGTTTCTCTCTTTATGTCTGTTAATATTTGCTTTATATATTCAGGTCCTCCTTTTTGGGTACACAAATATTTACAAATGTTATATCCTATTGTTGATTGAATATTTTATCATTATATAATGCCCTTCTTTGCCATTTTCAACAGTCTTTATTTAATATTCTATTTTATCAGTGGTGCTTGTGTGACTCAGTAGGTTGAATGTCTGACTTCTTGGTTTTGGCTGAGGTCTTGATCTCATAGGTGGTGGGATAGAGCCCTGTGTTGGGCTCCATGGTTAGTGGGGACTCCGCTTGAAGATTCTCTCCCTCTGTCCCCACCCAAATAAATAAATCTTAAAAAAAATTGTTTTAAAGTCTCTTTTGTCTGATATAAGTATTGCTTTTCATTTCCATTTGCACGGAATATATTTTTCCATCCTACACTATCAGCTTGAAAACTGGACAAATACAGCCTCCATAACCAAGGACAATGGGGCAGGAGAAGTGGCAAAGGCAAGATGACACCAAAAAAAGAACCCCCTCCCCAGGAGCAGCAATCCACAATTGGGAGGGATCTCAAAAACATGAAATTTTTCCCTGAGGACCAAGAGATTAGATCTCTGTATCAGGCACTCCAGTCTTTGAATCTTGTACCAGAGAGATGAGACCCCCAAAGGCTAGGCTTTGTAAAATAACAGGGATTATATAGGGAAACTAATAGGGATTGTAAACTAATGGGGATTAAATGTAAACTAATGTAATATAAACTAATAGGAATTACATACAGGAAAAACATAGATGTCTAGGAAATAGAGAACCTAATCTTAAAGGGCTTGTATGCAGTCTTACCTGCCCTGGGACCCAGCAATAACACATCAGTCAGAAAAGAGCTTAGAACACAGATGAAAGAGATCCACCTACTAGTCCCAGGGCATCTGCCTAAGAGGGAGGAAACTGCTGAAACACTTCTGGGGATGGGGACAGTGTTGGGCTTCATTCTGAAGATGACATTCTCCCTTGCTATTGCTGATACTGGTGGCTGCCATCTTGGAATTCTCATTCTAACCTGCTGATACTGGCAGTGCACCTGTTGAGAGCCCCACCCACTGCCTCTTTTGGCATATTGGATTTCATGAACCAATAAAAGCAATCAAATCATTGATAATCAAATATTATCTTTATTTTCTACATTAGACCAAGAACCAAGGGGTAACAACAATAGGGAATGCAGATAATAGATAACTTAAGAGTGTTAAATGACCTGCTTAAATTCTCATATACAGTGAGTAGTTGTCCTGGAATTTAATTCACTTTCCCCACTCTCCCCCCCTGACTTCTAGTTCATAGCACAGAGTTACCCACTCTGGTAGCCTCTCCAGTCTCTACTCTCCATAACTTTGTCAGGCACTCTGACTTTCCTGCTGTTCCTGTAGCACACCACTTACTCCTCTGCCTCTGGACTTTTGCACCTGCTGGTGGTGCCTCTTCTTAGAATGGCCTTCTACTGGATGTCCATAGGGTGTACTCCTTCATCTTCTTTAAATCTTTGATCAAAAGTCACCCTGTCATAGAGACATTCTCTGGTTTCTAAAATTGCAACTATTCTTACTCTCATTCACTCGTTCTTTTACTTTTCGCACAACACTTATCATTCTGTGAGAGACTATGCCATTTGCTTATTTTTGTTATTATTTATCATCTATACCTCACAACTACTAGAAGAAAGAGATCAGATTTCTAAAATCTTTTTTTCCACTCTATCACTATGGCTTTGAACAGTGCTGAGCACAGAGTAAGTGTTCAATAAATACTTTTAAAACGAATGAAAAACATCCTTAAAATACTCATAATAATGCTTTGTATTGATGCTTATATTTTTGCTTATAATTTTGACTGGTGCTGGAAAAAAATTAGAAGCAAGTAAAGATAATTCTATAGGGAGTTTAAACAACATGGCCCAAATATTCATCTTTATTATGGATTGGTTTAATTCAGTGAATAAATTTAGAACAGGGGTTTCTAACTTAATTTATGTGGATCTTCATGGACCTCCAAGGATGGAATTCAAGGGTCAATACATTATGAATAAATGTGTAAATTAAGCAATATGCTTTTAGCATATTTAAGCAGAAGAGTCCATCAAAAAAACTGGCCACAAGAATATTTCTGAATATATTTCATCATGCCAGACACTCTTCCCCCCCACAAAAAAACTGCTCCTGCTGGCCTAGTTTGATGAAAATTGGATATGCCTACTGCATAGAGCCAGCCCCTCACAGTTTTAGACCATACTGCGTGCATTATGTAAGAAATCAAATGTTGTCTCCACTCTGATGGAAATTATGCTATAGTTCATATTTATAAAAACAAGCCCTACTGTGGATACTTTTTAATAGTAAGAAAAATGAATATGCAATATAGATATTTCATTGGTTTATTGAACATTATTCTTAATAAAGTCCTTTAAATATTGAAATTCCATAACTCATTTTAGGTATCATGCACATATAAAATCTGAATTAGTCAGTGTAATTATTTTGAAATTTGAGAGAAATCTAGTATTAGATTACAAATAAACGTATAGTGCAGTTGTCTCTTTTTAAAATATGATACAGTACTAGCATAATTTAAATAGTTTTCATTTGGAGGATCATTTATTTCCCCTAGGTTTTTATGAATTCTCAGTTAATATTACCACCACAATGAAGATTAAAGAGAGTGAGCTCTAGAGTCTTGGTCAGAGTGGAATATTAAGTGAATGATTTTCATAGAATTAGGATTCATAACTCTATGGATTTGGCTACTTGGAGTACTCTGGCCTGTCACTCTTCATAAGCACACATGATAGAAACCACACTGCCTCTCTTGCATAATGCTGGTACTTACATGTTATGTTGGGCTTGGAATCGTCAAATTTTTAAAGAAATAAATAGAACAAATACTCTTTTCAATACTTTATAACTGTATTCCCCCAATGCCCATACTCAAATATTGACTCATTTGGGTCTTAAAGACCGTGAATGGAATGTGGGTTATAACCAATATCGCACAGTCTAATGAAACGCTGCCACGGGCAGAGGAAGGGGACCTGCACAGCCTGCAGACAGCGGAGCATCCAAAGCGCCCGGGTTCCGGAAGACCAGGAAGAGATGCATCCTTCAGAGGAAGCATATGGAAAGCCTGTGGCTGAGGTCAGGAATCATGTTGTGAGGCAACGTTTTCAGGACCATCTGTGTCCATATGCTTTAAGAATATGTCCCGGTGATAAAAGATCTATAGAGGAATTTTTGGAAATTAAATGGTCAAGCTCAGGGACAGAAAAATCTACAGAGTATGGATTTTTTCTGAAACGCCATCTTGCAAATAATGCTATACATTTTGTTTTGTTTTACATTCCTGGTACCGTCTTCCGTTCCCTTCCGGAGTGAGAACAAATGTATGTAAATGGATAAAATTATTGTTTTGATGAAATCTTTAGAAAATGCAAGAGACATTTTCCCACAGGAGAAAATGAAATGTTGTATACTATTCACAACACCCTAAATGAGTTTATTTCATTTTATTAGATTCAGGAAATTCCAATTTTAAAAAGTTTTGACATATTAAAGGCAAGATAGATGCGAACAATGTTCAGGGAGGTAGTAACAACAACAATCAGCAAACGAAGAACGCTTTTCTGCCTTAAACCCATTTCCGTGGGATCCTAAATATGAATTGTGATTCAGTGTCCATGACTGATGTTTTTTAAAAAAGACAATAATTTTCTCTCTTATAATTTCAAGAATACATCATTTACTCAGTGGTCAGATTGGATGCCATCTTGGTCTTCATCACAGAGAGTGGGGTACACACTTCCAGCTCATAAACATTTGCCACAGAGCCTTCCTTTATAACAGAATGAGGGGTGTGGATTTGAGTAAACAACCTGATTTTCTGAAACGACAAAATTCCTCACTCAGGATGAATGTTACAGTCTTTTTTGTTGATTTTTTGTATATCCATTAAGAAGAACACCAAATACATTTTAGAAATGTTTCCAACAAAAACAGTTCAGTATTAATAAATAAACTGATACTTGAATTTATTTACCTAACTGCCTACTTCATGTAACAATTTTTGCAATAGGGCCATAACATGACCACGGATGTAAAGTAATTAACTGACCAGTTACTACCTGACCAGTCAGAAGTCTAATCCAAGACTATATGAATTAGCAGGGTGCCCATCTTCATTGAGTAAGTCACATTTTCTAGGAATCAATTCTTGCTTCTTCAAAATTAATATGTAGGTTTGGTTAGTTTCTTTGTTTCCTTCTAGCCCAAATTATGCAACTTCAGGAAACAAAAACAATGAAATTCAATTGTTCAAAGAAGCTGTAAAATATTTTGAGCCAATACATTTTTGAAAATTGTCATTTCAAGACTCAAAATACAAACAAAATAGAAAAAACAATCTGATTACTTAATAAATAATCAACATTTAAAAATTCATCAGTTTCAATGTAACCTACAATTACAAAATGGAGATTATTATGACTTTGGATTTAGTGAGGAAACAAAAAAAGTAAATGTGATTTTTGACACAATTGGAGAAAATTCTTACTTTGTACTTTTGAATTATATGTCAATAATAGTAAGGATGGTAACCAGGCAAATAAAATTCTATTAGATGTCATGTTATTGCCCAATTCCATTAGACCACCTGAGATATTTAAAATAAGCCTGAGGCAGGAAAGGAGCAAAATTAAGTCATTTATCTTTTGACTAATTTGTTCATGAAACAGACGGACTCATGCAGGGCTCCTTTCAGATAAAATATACCAAATGCTTTCCTGATGTCCAAAGTCATTTTAATCTGCACACTTCTAGTTCATAATTAACTGTCAAACTTATGATATTTTATTTAAGAAGACCCCTATTGAGAAAGAATCTTATGTTAGAAATTTGTGGTTTTTCAAAATTAATTTCTACAATGCCCATGATAGATCATAATAGAATGCCTTTGAAATCAGACCTACACATGTCAACTGTGTTTAATCTCCACTAACAGAGTTTATTACTTACTAAGTGGAATCTTGATCCCAATTTATAATCATATAGATCTCTGGAATTCTAAGTATAGAAATAAATGTCTGCAAACCTAAAAGTTAGGGTGGGAAAGCATGAAGAAAATGTCATACATAACCTTGGTTTTGGTCAATTCTTGTCTGTTAGTTGCTACTGAATGAAAATTCTACTAAAAACAAATGTAACTACAGTAAGATACCATTTCACACCTACTAGAGTGGTTATTATTTTAACAAAACAAAACATGAAATAACAAGTATTGGTGAAGATGTGGAGAAATTGTAACCTTAGTGCACCAGGGAAGGGAATGTAAAATGGTGCAGCAGCTGTGGAAAATAGTATGAAAGTTACTGAAAAAAATAAACAGAATTACCATATGATGCAATAATTCCAGTTCCAGGACTCAAGTGGGTGTTTATACACTCACGTTCCTAGCAAGATTATTTGTAATAGCCAAAAGATAAAAGCAATTCAAGTACCCACTGACACAGGAATGGGTAAAGAAAATGAGTGGTATGCATACCATGGGTTATTATTCAGCCTTAAAAAAGAAAGACATCTGGATACATGCTGTACCATGAATGAACCTTAAAAACATTACAGCAAAGGAAAAAGCCAGTCACCAAAGAGCTTCTTGTGAGGTTCCTAAAGTAACCCATGTCATAGAGACAGAAAGTGGAATGGTGACTTTTCCAGGGAGTGGGCTGGGGGGAGGGGCAAATGGGAAGTTACTGTTCAGTAAGCAGAGTTTCAGTTGGGGAACACAAGAAAGTTCTGAGGATAGATAATGGTGGTGATTGCACAATAATGTGAATGTACTTACTGCCACCAAACTGTACCTTATTTTTTTTTTTTAAGATTTTTATTTATTTATTTGACAGAAAGAGATCACAAGTAGGCAGAGAGGCAGGCGGAGAGAGAAGGAAGCAGGCTCCCTACGGAGCAGAGAGCCTGATGCAGGGCTCCACCCCAGGGTCCTGGGATCGTGACCTGAGTTGAAGGCAGAGGCTTTAACCCACTGAGCCACCCAGGTGCCCCCAAACTGTACCTTTTTAAAAGTGGTCCGAAATGGCACATTTTATGTCGTGTATATTTTTTAAGACTTTATTTATTTGTCAGAGAGAGGGAGAGAGAGAGCACAAGCAGGGGGAGCAGCAGGCAGAGGGAGAAGCAGGCTCCCACTGAGCAAGAAGCCCAATTCGGGGCTCAGTCCCAGGACCCTGGGATCATGACGTGAGCCAAAGGCAGACACTTAACTGACTAAGCCACCCAGGCATCCCTGTCATGTGTATTTTATCATATCTTTTTAAAGGGAGAACTATGGCCAATAAACTGTAAAATGTTTTAAAAATTAAAAAAAAAAAAAAAACCCACAACCTAATATACACTATTTCTAATACATACCTCATGTCACTATCCTAAAAACCTAAAATTGTTATAGATCTTTCAGATTCATTTAAAAGGAATTTTTAGGTGCAAAACATTATGCAATAGAAAGAGCTTGTTTTGTTTTGTTCATTTTAAGTTACAGGTAGTGCTTCCAAGGTGATCTTTACATTTACTAATTTTTCTAAATTTGTTTTCCTGCTTGTGTCAAGTTTGTGAACCTGCCCTTTGCAGCCAGAGTTCAAGTCACCAAACAAGGCACAAGTGAGACATCCTGTTCATTCAAGGAAACATGTGCGGATGGCCTTTTGCAATGCCGTCTGTCTGTTCCCAGATTAGTCTCTGCCTGTAGAGCTATTGCCCTCTTTTTAAAATTTATCTTCTGATTTGGAAAGTAGATGATGTTACCTGGTTAACTTCAGACTTATATTGGCTATCTTTTTAATTTATATTTTGAAGAACTGAAAAAATATATATTGCCAGGTAGACAATCCTTTCCCCATGAAGGCAGGTTTTATTGCCTGCAAGATGAAAAGGAACAACTCTGTTTTTTCCTTCCAGCACATCTGATTTTTCTACATATCACGAATAACTAAATCTAGATAAATAAGCACGTCACAGAAGAATCGGCTTTCTCCTTTGCCCACCAGATATAAACTATGCTTTTAATTTTCCCTATTCCTTATTCATTTTTTGATATAAATGTTCAATAGGGGTTTAAATCCTTTTCCCAAGCTTCTCCTTTATCATGTTTCTAATTACCTAGCCTAATTGCTCAGAACCTTTTAAAGCTTGTGAAGTTTCTAAATGGTTTTCTTTAATTATAATTCTTTCGTGAAGAAAATGCAGCTAAACAAAAGTTAAAGCTGCACATTGAATATCTGTGTTAGAGAAATCAAAAGAAAGAAATGAAATGTTTGCTTTAGAAACATAGCCCAAGAAAAGTGATTTTTATAATGGTCTCAATGGGCCACTTGATGGTATAAAAGATTCAAGATTCGGGGTGGCAAATGGATCTAATGAAAAGATTCATATATAAGATTCATATATAATATATATGATTCATATATAATATAATATATATTTATATATAATATAAATAGTAATATATATAATAATATATAAGATTCATATATATTTTATATATATATATATATATGGGCCTGTTCTTTTTGTTTCCATAATTTGCACACGCATACAGTATCGTAACAATAAGGAAGCATTATTGTATATTTTAACTAGATGTTTTATGGTCAGTATAGACATTTGGAACCCTAATTCAGATCTCAAGACAAAGACAATTTTTATCAGCAGCAAAGCTATGGTTGGCACCTTCCTAGTAGTTAAGCTTCTGTCTAACTGGGTTCTCAAAAAAATATTACTGAAAAAAAAAATTAAAAAATGGTGTGTTAGGAAAACATGGTATTATATGCTTGTGATTTCTTTAAGGTTTTAGTGAATAAAGCCATATAGCTAAAAAAATTATTTTACACACACTACAGACAAAACTGTGTAGATTCCAGCTAGGTACTGGCATCTGAATCTGGTTGGCTGTGGAATGGCATAGGGTCCGTTTATTTTAGAGATTCTAATGATAGCTTGAGGGTCAGTAGCAGATGCAGGCGTGCAGATAAGAAGCATGTGACAATGTTCCTTTAGGGATCAACAGTTGGGAATGTGAAGCCGAAAGGCAGAGGAGAAGCAGAATATGAAGTTGAGCAGAAAAGCAGAACGAAAGAGAATTCGAATTTGAGAAAAGAACGTCAGAATGAGAGTGTCTGGGACAGGACACGTGGAAACAGAGGCATCATGTGAACAAGTTTGATAAGGAAAGAGAGAAGAGATGTGGGCTGGATGGGGCGGCCGTCAGTCAAGGGGTGGTAGGCAGATGCAGCTGTGATGGAGCCACAGGATGGTGCGCGAGTTCCCTCGAGAGTTAATAAGCAGCCACGGACTACCAAGTTTGACCAAGAGACCAATCAGCGTCAGAAGTGTCTACTCACAGGAAATGGTTTACCTACCTAGGAAAACTGGAGGCCAGCTCCGAGACTAACTCCAGGAGCCCGAGTCAACTGTGCCAGTGACGATGACCCGTAGGGAACTCTGATCTAATCACTCGCAGGGACCCGAGCGGGGAAACCTCCTTCCTGAAAGTCACCGTTGTGGGGCAGAGCAAAAGGGAGCCTCCCTTCAGCAGCAACAAACCACTGATGCATGGCTGGATGCCACGTCTATGCAAGCAGAGTGCCCGGGGGTGGACTCATCCCCACAGCGGTTAGGCAGGGCTGAGTGCAAAGCCCGTTGGGTCCTCGCCCTGGTGTCTTTGTGCAATGCCCAGCAGTCGTCCAGCCGTGCAAAGCATTCCTGCCTCAGGTACAGTCCCTACAATGCGGGCTATAAATGGGGTCGACAGAAGGAAGGGCTTCATTCTTCTCTCCCTCGTTTATTCAAGAAATACCTACAGAACATCTGACCTGGTCTAGGGATTGTGCGTGACGATCATCCAGGCATGAGTCAGATCAAGCCCCACTTAAAGAACGAGAGCATGGCCCAGACGAAGGCTGGTGAGGATGGCCGACAGACCTCACTAGCCTGTGGTCGAGTAGTGCTCCACCCATCTAGCACAATCCAGAAACCTGTGTCTACTTCTGTATGTAAATGCATTACTAAAAAAGAAAGAGAAAGCTGATTAACCAAGGAATACTTTTCTGTTTCAAAATTTGGAGTAGAATTTATAAAACACAGACTGTCAGCATTCCCACATTTAGACTAAATATGTTTTAACCTCTTCTTGGTAACCAGGAGTACTTTTATTCACATAAATTACCATAAAATATACTGTGGTTCTGGGTTCTACATTACCTCTGTTTAAGCCATGTAAAGATAAATACCGCATGTAACGCTCTTAGATCTTAGTTCCTTTCCCGCTCTGTAGTCCTCTCTTATAAACTCCATTGGTCTATCTCATGTCTAAATGAGAGATAATATTTATACAGCACTAATCATGCTGTCCTTGGTACTTTACATGTAGTGACATATTTAATCCACTCAAAAACCCTGTGAAAGGACCAATTTACAATTGAAGAAATTAACAGAGAAAGGGGTTACTGACAGCTGCAAAGTGACAGAGATTTGCATGCAAGAAACCTGTCCCCAGGGTCACTGCCTTTATCTAAGATGCCACTGCTGATCAGATTCCTTAGGGAGAAAAAAAAAAAAAAAATCCAAGCATCAGTAGAATTGTAAACCTAGGAAGTAAAACAAGTAACTGCTGAGATGTTTTAGTAGAAAAACGGGGAATTTGGTGGGGTGGGGGCAGGAGCCTAGACTTCTTACTTCTTTTTCCATCCCCCCAAACCCTGCCATTCTGCAGAGAAATGACTAAAAATTACCAAAAGAGATTAAAAATAAATGATCTCCAATTCAAGCGCCAGTATCTTGACTCTATAACTTTAGAGAGCATACACACTCACTTCTGCTTAAAACATACTTACTGCTTTTTATATATCTATCCGGGAAGCAAAACATATTAATCCTATTTTGTAGAAAAAGATAGTTTTGCAGATTCTCCTTGTCAGCATGAAAGATGAATATTACCGTGTAGTTGTGCTTGCTACATTGCAATTACTTTCTCAGCAGTGTATTAATTAGTCCACTGCAGTAGTCTAGAACTCTTTGATGCTAGGTAATGAGATTAATAATAGATTTCTATCAACCTTCCCAAAGCTACAACAGGCATCAAGTACTTCTAATCTGGATTGCCTGTATGTGTCATAAAAAAGCTCTTTAGGTATCCGCAGCTAAATGGGGACCATTGTGTTCAGCACACCACAGTTTCTAATGCTTACAAGGGTGACATCTACGAGAATAGCATTCTAATACTGCACTCTATATCTGGTGTATAATGGACCAGCTTGTTTCGATTATGTACATAAAGTTGCAAGTGCTTTCCTGTAGGAATAATTCCACACTAGCTGTAGCCTGATGGATTGTAGCTTCTTAGAAACACAGGCCTGCAGGTTAGGAGGCACTGGACACACAACAAAATAATGTGTGTTGGGAAATACCTATTGTAAAAAGAAAATACCAAGAATTCCTCTTCTTGAGGCATTCATAATTTTCTGAAGAGAAAGCTGTTTCATGTAGAGCAAAAGTAATGAATATAGAGATATTATCTAAAAATTAAAGATGGACTATGCATTATAAATCCTTACATGTACACAGAGAAACACTCATACCCATTGTGTATATGGTTCTTTTGCCTCGTACAGTTCAAGTGTATTCATTTCTTTCTTTGTGGATACGTATACATTTCTTTCTTTTAATGTCTGAGCGTACCTTTATTTGGCCAATGGAATATGCCACCATCTCTTCTGGTGTGCAGAGCTCCCTAACCATGTCAGAACCCCAATAGACTTGCCTTCTCCCAGGGCTCCCCTCTGATGAAAGACCCACTGTAAGAAATTGAACTCCTGCGTTCTGGATTATGTCTCATGACTACTTAGGACATGGGCAATATGGACATGAATTTTAAAGCTTTGTTTGCCCTTTTCAATTTCTTACCAAAATATGAGAAATGGTATCTATATACTGTAGGTGATCCTGCCACCAATTTCCAGAGAGTATCTCTGGATTATATCCACTGATCACTATTCAGATAAATATATATAACTTTAAAAAAATGAGTTCATTCCCGGAGGTGCTTGGCCAAATTCTCATTTTTAGACCTAATGCTCCCAAACATTCATAGTATGTTAAGATTTTTCTTCTTATAGAAAAATACAAGGAAAAAACTATTATATATAGAAATGTCTATGTTTATAAACATATAACAAATTATGACTATTAACTGTTGTTCTCAAATACATTACAACAAAATTTCTAAGCAACTTTCTCAGGAGAATAAATTTCACTTTTGCATCCAAGGGAACATATGATGTTTGCAAAGTTGCAATGTCTGCATGTATTATGGGTTAATACCGATGCTATAGATTAGTGGGGACCTTCTCCTGAGATGACCTCAAAGAAGCCAAAGGAGTAATGACTAGACCTCTTTGCTGCCTGTTCTTTCTGTCCCAGATGAGGCTAAAATAAGGTTCAGAATAATATCCTGCTTGAAAGTAAGGGCTCATGCCATTGTGGGCAAAAGCATGGTATGATCATTGACTGTAACCAGGGACTGGTTGTGAATTAAAGACTGTAGTGTGTGTGGTTTGGTGTGTGTTTATGTGATTGTGTGACTATGTGTTATGATGAGTGAGTGTGTCTGAGTATGCTTCTGGGTGTGTGTGTGTGTGTGTAGTGAAATTGGAATAATAAAAACCATAATTCTAACTGGAATGAGAGAGTCTTCCCTTTCTTCTACATCCTCCCTTTGACATGGTGGTCATATTCTTGTCCTTTAAGATTAGACTGATACAGGGGCGCCTGGGTGGCTCAGTCATTAAACGTCTGCCTTTGGCTCGGGTCATGATCCCAGGGTTCTGGGATCGAGCCCCGCATCAGGCTCTCTGCTTGGCAGGAAGCCTGCTTCTCCCTCTCCCACTCCCCCTGCTTGTGTTCCCTCTCGCTGTGTCTTTCTCTGTCAAATAAATAAATAAAATCTTTAAAAAAAAGGATTATATTGATACAGCTAATTTAATGAGAAACCTAACACCACCCTTTTTCAGAGCCGACTTAGTATAATCTTCACTTACCGTTATGCTTTGAATTAGGTGCATTAAGTTGGCAGTATTCAGTGCACCAGAGTGTTCTAACTGTCTGCTAGGTTGCCATGTGACAGAAAGGGACATAGAAAATTTTCAACCTGTGAGATTTGAAGTGCATTCTTCAATGGGTTTTATTATCAAGTCACATTCCTCAGTTAAACAAAGACCCTCTTAAATTCCAACTGTTAGGTTAGTCTTTTATAAAAGGTTTTTGTTGTTGTTGTTGAATTCCCAGTGTCGAGATGTTCCCTGATGTCAAGTACACTTTTTACCTGCCCTCTCCAGCATGGCATGAAGGTTCTGTTCATCTGACTGGGTGCATGTTTACCAAACGTAGGGCTTTGCTGGGATGATGAATCTGTGATGGAAGATTCTAGTCCAATTTCAGAGCTAGGAAGAGCCTCTGTTTCCTCTTCCTTTGCCTACTGGTGGCTGATGTTCCTCAATTTTGTTTGATGATTTCCTGTAAGTCAAGGTTAAGAAATGTTTTGTGTCATTAGAACCTTAAATATTGAACATGTCTTGAGCTCTAAAATAAATATGTATTTTGTTCAGTTTTCTATAGTTTATTATTTTAACTATTTACACAGAAACTTCTTTTTTTATTTTTTTAAAGATTTATTTATTTATTTATTTATTTGACAGACAGAGATCACAGCAGGCAGAGAGGCAGGCAGAGAGAGAGGAGGAAGCAGGCTCCCCACTGAGCAGAGAGCCCAATGCGGGGCTCGGTCCCAGGACCTTGGGATCATGACCCCAGCTGAAGGCAGAGGCTTTAACCCACTGAACCACCCAGGCGCCCCAACACAGAAACTTCTTTTTAAAGAACTACAGATTAATATCTCTTAAAAGAGTAGTATTCTGGAAACCAAGATTGAGAAATTCTCCTTTAAAGCTTTGTCTCCTATTGAAATGCAAATGAGATCACCCATTATGCTGCACCATTTCACTAAGTATAAGTTCTACTTATCAACCCTTTTCCTAACAAGTTTCGAAGAAGGGAGGAAGTGAGAATATGCGGACATGATGTTGGTAGAAGGTTAAACCTTGGCCTGGCATGTAGTTTCGTTGGAGCACATTCTTGGACACATGTGGTCAAAAGAATATATTTTAAATCAAGGCACAGAGCATTTCTCTTCTACCAGGGGCTATGGATGTTTGGAAGCCTATTCAAACAGATCATTGATTTATTGAAATCAAAGAATTCAGCAGTTTTCTGTGTGGCTTATTAGTATTTGTGTGAGTCACTTTTCTGCATATTAACATTTTTATATGTTTATGTAACATGAATATCCTAAGTAAATTATAACATTTTAAAATTAAAAATCAAGGACTTCCAAATTATGAGGGTTAGTCACGATTTTATAATCTTGGTTTCTGAATTTTTACCATCACCATATTGACTGTCACACACAATCACCACACATTTTCCCTTGATTTCCTGGGATCATATAGTCTGTAGTTGTTATGAGATGTAGTGTATCCTCTTGAATTCTTATGTCAAAGTCCTAACCCCCAGTACCACAGTCTGTGACTGTATTTGGTTATAGGGTCTTTAAAGGGTTAATTGAAGTCCAATGAGGTAATTAGGGCGAGTCTTAACCCAATTTGACTGGTCTTATAAGAAAAGGTGATTAGAGGCATGACTATGTGAGGACCCAGGCAGAAGGCAGCTATCTGCAAGCCAAGGGAAGAGGCTTTAGGAGAAACTAAACATCCTGACACCTTGATCTTGGATTTCCAGCCTCTAGAATTGGGAGAAAATACATGTGTGCTGTTTACCTCATCGAGACGGTGGTATTCTATTATGGCAGCCTGAGCAAACGAATGCAGTGATTATAGGGGATGTTTTCTACTTACTCCCTCCAAATGTAATCTCTGTGCTTCTCTTGCTCTGTAGAAGCTAGTCTTCGGGATCCGAGGTCTCCCTTACCCAATGGCTTCAAGCAGGGTTCAGTGATAAGGACGCATCGGCAGAGGAGCTGTGAGTAGGAGGAGAGTAAGATATGACCACGACTCTCCTGGTTTCTTCTGGCTACGTGTCTTCAGGTACCTGACCCTTAAACTATCTTGTTCAGCAGCCCTTACAGCTTCTGCTTACTGGCTCAAGTTTCTAACCAACCTCCCTTCACTTGTCCCAAGTCTAAGGCTGGTAGGACTCCTGTCTGTAGCTCCCCGCTTGTGGCACTCCTCTATACCCACTCACACCTTTGTACATAGCCCCCTTATTGGCATCCTCCAGAATCCCATTGGCGCCCGCCCGCTGCTGCTGCCAGGGCACTGAGGCAACAATTTTGTGGATGTGAAGGAAACAGTCTACTCTTAGCAAGACCCGGTCACAAAGTCAATGTTACCTGATTGGAATATGTACTTTATAGTAATACATTGCCTCTTTTTTTCCTATTCCTTTATATTAAATCTGATAGTGCCTTAAATAGATGGTACAATCAATGAGTAATTAGTGAGTAGCCATCTTACAATACCTTTTAAAGATGTTCATCTGCTAGAGTTGATACTTTTAATCTCCTAAACATAATTACAGGTTACTCTAAGGAATCAGAGAGGCAGAATTAATGTTAGCATTTCTTAATTCACGTGGTCTCAAAACGTTTTCTCACTCAACCTCACCTTATTTCTTTCTCTCTCTTTTTTCTTTTTTCCTACAAGGGTCTAAAGGTATTCACAAATCTAGAAATTGGGAAAAGTGAGAAATTTGGTTTAGTGAAGGTACTGTATATAAAATATCATTAACTCTTACTTATGTTGAGATCCTTGAAGTTAAAATTATGTTAAAATTATGTTAAAATTATTGTACTATAAATAGTATGAAATAATTACCAAACACACTCTAATAAACAAATAAATCACTTACCAATTTTAAACTTATGTAAGTTCTTCATCAGATTGTTAAAATTTTAAGTTTTTTCATAAGCCATTTGTCAATATACTGTGCTAAATATTTATAATAGTTGTACTTCTGCTGCCATCTAGACTTTAAGGGAAAGCACTGCATGCAGACTATCTAGTTAGTATTGGATGAGTTGATGCATAAAAAAGAAATGATGCAGAAGAGGATTATCTGGTAATATTTAGTTGCATTAATTTTAACAAATTATTAAAAATTTTTGGAAGAAGCTTACAAATAACTCCATTTAAGTATTACATAGTCTAATATACTCAAGCTTAGCTTATTTATTAACCTTTAATGGAAGAGGAAAGAAGGGGGAACTATACATATAAAAAGATGAGACAACTCATATGATTTCAAGTTTTCACTAGAATAAGCAGCCCTGTAGGGGTGCCTGGGTGGTTCAGTGGGTTAAAGCCTCTGCCTTTAGGCTCAGGTCATGATTCCAGGATTCTGGGATGGAGCCCCGCATCGGGCTCTCTGCTCAGCGGGGAGCCTACTTCCTCCTCTCTCTGCCTGCCTCTCTGCCTACTTGTGATCTCTGTCTGTCAAATAAATAAATAAAATCTTAAAAAAAAAAAAAGAATAAGCAACCCTGTAAATTAACACGATCAAGTAAGGTTTATAGCAGATGTATTTACTCTTTTAACATTGATCTCTGCAATTAAAATTAATCTACAACCATCAATTGCTCTTTTATAATATGTCTGCCCCCACCATTAAATATTCATAAATTTCGTTGGGAAGCCTAGTGTGAAGCCATAAATGTCAGGCTCTGGAGGAAGTCGGCGTCAAGTTCAAATCCCAATTCTGACACTTACAGGCCCTGTGAACTTCAGCAAGCTGTTCAGCCTGTCCAAGTGTCATGTTCCTCATCAATAACAAGAAGATAATAATACCTGTCAGGTAGGTTTGTTTTGAGGATTAAGCCCGATGACATAATACCTGTGCTAGACACAATGTTCAGGACATTTTACCTGACAGTCTAGATTCCATCTGTCTCAGCTCTCAAGCCAGGAGTCTCACTGAGGTCCTGAGAAACGCCACAGTCCTTCCTTATACAACCAGAAAGTTGTTTTTCATATTTAGCATGTATTCTCTTTGCTATTTAATTTTCTGATTAGAAACTTCACCCAAACTTGCAAAATTCAGATGTTTCAGAATAAAAAACTGATTGATAATAGATACATGACTAAGACAGATAGATAGATATACAGGTAGACAGATCGATATAGAGGTACAGTCCCTCACAATTCTACCTCTCCTCATCCTCAAAAGAAATCTACTATCAAGGTACAATATGCATGGATCTCTTCATTTTTCTTTTTCTATACATCTGCTGACATAGATTTCATTCTCTTTATACAAGAAGATCGTTGCATGCATTATATTGTAAACCACCTCTTAACAGTAACTCCCTCATCCAAACTTCATTCAGTTTGGCACCTATTCTAGCATGTTTTCACATCAGAGAATTAGATTTGATTTAAGAAACACTGAAAAATAATGCAAAATGTTGCTGGAGATTTCTTAGAGAAATGGAAGTATCCCCATAATACCTATGCTCCTTCAACAGCCACCTGTCTTCTCTTGCTTGCTCTCTCTCCTCCAGGCCCTACAGGCTCCAGGCTTTAGCTAACCTACCCTCACCTCTGTCCACAAGTAACCACATTGCCTGCCACCTCTTTCCTTCCTTAGAGCAATTTAGCTCTCCCTTACCTCATCTCAAAAATAGAGGATTTCCTGTACATTCTGTACAAAATGCCAAGGATTGTGGAGTCAAGGGTAGGGAATTGTAAGTAATTATTTTTTGTTGTTCTTATTACGTTGTTATTCAATGAACTTGTTCACTTAAAAGTATTTCTTAGGTAATGTAACAACCAAGTTCTCCACCATGAA
The DNA here is from genome assembly GCF_963455335.1 of Martes martes. NCBI lineage: Eukaryota > Metazoa > Chordata > Mammalia > Carnivora > Mustelidae > Martes > Martes martes. The sequence continues at coordinate 16,346,655 of NC_137903.1, read as the reverse complement.
AAGATGGTAGACTCAATGGGTTTAACTGAAGAACAGTTTGTAATGAAAGGAAACTTTCTGGAAGTCTGGAGAAAATTGAAGGAAGACACAGGGACAGTTAATGCTCCAGAGAATAGCAATATTGAGAAGACATGAGAACCCTGAGGCCACTTGGCCACGGGAACCTGTGGTATTACAGATGCCCAGAGAAAACTTTGAGACTGTTAGAGCTTACATTTTGACCTTAGAACTTGGCTAGTGCCCAGGTTGGAATGAATTCCTTGAATTCTCATCCTACTTCTTTTAAGGAAAACCTAACGGGACAACAGAGCACAGAGCTGTGCAGAGAAAAAGGTAGATAGACGAGGGGAAAGAAAGGGAAGGAGGGGAAAGCTTGCTTCAAATAAAGAACATACACAGACCTCCTTCAATACATGTAAGACATATAGTATTTCTTCTCAGCAAGTAGTTCTCCTAGGGCTGGGAGGCAGAACAATATAGTCTGTCCTCTGCTTATCTTTCTTTTTAAATTTTCCTCTTTGGTGAGCTCCAGATTATTTAAAAGAAAATAAGTCTGTTTCTTAATATCATGAATTTAATTATTTTATATCCACTAATATGGGCTTGGTATAACCTAAAAGTTTAATAAACTGAATTGAATTGAAATCTATACAAAATAGATTTATTAAGAATTCATGTATTCTTAATGTAAACAATGATTGAAGCACAGCCCAACTGCAAATTCCTGAACATTTATACATACGGGTTATTGAATGTATAGTGTGTAGTGTGGATGAATGCCCCACGGGACTCTCTTTGTAAACAACAGCAGTTTATTAAGATGTCCACCCTAAATGTTTAAACTATTTTTAAGAATGCATCAAAGAGTCATTGTTATGCATCAAAGCCCATGCAAACTTAGTGGCTTAAAGCAAGCACAATTTATGACTTCTGATAACTCCCTTGGATTGTCAATCTGGAAATTTCTTCATCTGGTCTTGTTTAGAATCACTCACGAGCCTGCAATCATCTGATGGCTAGACTGTGACTGGAAGCCTCACCTGCCCCTTGAGAAGTTTGTGCTGGCTATCAACTTGGGCATCTTTATTTTCCTTCCCAGGCCGCCTTATCTTGCAATAGACTAGACTTCCATACCAAATGATGATTTTGAGTTCCAAGAGAGTGAAATATCTAGCCTTGGGAGAAACACATTGTCATTTCTTCCACTTTCTATTGGTCAAAACAAAGCAACACAGACTCCAGAGGAGAGGGAAAAGGAGCCATCCCATGAAGTAATTATGCAGCAAAATCACATTGAAACAGGCATGCTTGGTAGAGAAGATTTTGTGATCTTTGCAAACAATCTCCCACAAAGACCTTACTGGTCCTTGAGCCATATTATCCAAATTGATAAGTTCTAGCTAATTCTTTTATACAGCTTATAGCATTCCCCCACTCCCATGAGCTCATAGGTCAGTATTGACCACCATACTCTAAACTCTCAGTGAAATGATAAAGTGCCTATATCTTTGTAATAAAAAATATAATTCCATTATTTGAGGATCTGATTGTCAATAGAAAATAAGCCTTCCCTTCCTCTTCTCCTTCTGTTCCATATCTGGCCAAACTGGTAGAAAAACCCAAGTATTCTCTCCTTTGATGAAAAGAGGAGTTTCAACCCACACAAATGTTTAATGACACAAGAGCCCTCAAACCTTGCCCCACAACCTAAACATCATGAAAATCCCAAGCCAGTCACATTTCCCTGTCTTCTCAAGCCATTTTGGATCAGCTTTCTCCCTAGAAATCCTCTTACATAAGTAATGAAAACTTTTGGGTTCTCTCTCTCTCTCTCTCTCTCTCTCTGTGTGTGTGTGTGTGTGTGTGTGTGTGTTTCCATCCATTTTGATAGCTGAACCAAATTTTGAGTTTTAAGAGTGGCCGCAACACTTGGCATTGTGAACAGTGAGCTGTGCTGTTTGTGTTGCATTTGCTGAATTCTGCCTAAGTTGAATATTTTCATAGCTGACATTTAGGGATGGGAGTTTGAAATTGGATGCTTCTTATTGTGACTCCGGATCAAATATCTGTTCCCAGATATGTCTGTGTGTCGTAGATTGATTCATGTGTCTTCATTTCAATATAAATTGTCACTAACCCTAGGTTTTAGAAAATGACTCTTATCCTATGACCAGTTGGTTATGTGTCTCACCAGGCATTGGTCCCTGTTTCTAGAGTGCTCTGTCCAATAAACAACATACCAGACATTCATTCATATGGAGGGAGAACAGCACTATCTGAAGAGCAGTCATTATTTGAAGATTTGATTTACCAAGGTCCACATTCATAAGGGTAGGTGCCTTACTAGGACTCTACAGAATGTCTTTCTTGCTGCTACTGCCTATGCCTGTATCTCCAGAAAACACCCTTATCCTCAGGGTTATAGGGAAAACACATATAGCAACCCGGTGGCACAACCAATGAGTTTAACATTTCCATGGGGGAAACTTTACCCCTGATAATACTGATTTGAGGCTATATGGAGGAAGGAATTTATAAATGACTGTGAGTTAGAGGAATCCCCTCCAAGTTCATCCAGTAAACTCCAGAGAGTGAGGTTGAGGGAGATGTCAGGGAAGATGGGACAAAACAACAATAACAACAACACAAACAATAAAAAACAAAAACAAAAACCAGAAACTTGCATAGAGGTGAAGAAGGACATTAAAAAAAAAGGAAACCTGAAACAGAGGTCCATAATTTGACTGAATTAGAAATCCAAAATTTACTAAAATAATTTATATAACAAAAATAAAAAGGTAATGATTGGCTTGTGCACATTTACAAAATACATCCTGAATTAATGTTAACATCTGATGAAATCCACCAATTGGAATACCTTCATGGCTTTAGTCATCAGTGGGGCACAAATTACAGTTATAGCTGGGATTCCACTAAATTTCAACAAGGTACTCCTTATAATCTTAGGGGAGTTAATGAGTATGAAATAGAGGACAAAGGAGTGTGCCTCACCTTAGCCATTGGAACTATTGTCTAAATTCCTACGATCATAACACCCATAGTCCTAAAATATTGGGTAGCGAACATGGACAATGTGATGCAATGAGTAATAAATTAAAATTAAATTTTTGGCACTTACAAATTGACTTGACAACATCAGATTCTCTGAACCTTTACCTTGCCCCACATTAAAAGTTAATAAACTCAATGTAAAGTAAAATAGGATTTTCAAGGATTGAAACCCATTACATAAGACCGAGTTAGAAAAGGAGTAATTATCCTCACAGACTCTCTCCATTTAAGAGACCAATTTGGCCTGTTCTTTAACTTGAAAATAATAGAGACTCAAGTGGACAACTGTAACCTTAATGCTCTGTTCCCACTCATTCAGGTCCCTATATTTAGGGATTCTATTTAACCCCTTGACTACCTGGGAAGTCCCTCAGGATAAACTGAGTGAGCAGCAATGAGAGCTCATATACTTTACTGACGGAATTACCACTATGCTCACTGGAGAGCTGCTTCTTCTTATTCCTTAACTGGGATAATTCCAATAAAAGATAAACACAAAGGTCAGCAGTTGGCCAGATATCAAATAATCATCTTAACACTGATGCCCTGGCCGGCAATCAGCCTCATCTGCACTTTTTTAGTAATTCTTGGGCCATCGCCAATGATCTTGCTGTTTGGTCTGGCCCATGGCAGTAATAACAATTCCTTGTCTGAGTTAGCCTCCTTTGGGTAAAGAATTCTGGCAATTTCTTCCTGTATAGATACTCAAAATCCTAATCAAGTTTACTTATATCTTTGTACATATTCAAGTCAACAAACAAGTTTCCCTCAAGACACTTCTTATTCTCTTTGGAGTTCCACATCAGTTCCACATTATCAGTAGTGACTCATCTTATTTCCCAAAATACACAATGCTGGGCTCTTGAACAAGGCATTGAACAGAACTTTCATCTGCCTTACTTGCATCTGGCTGCAAGCCTCTTAAACACAATAAAGGCTTAGTTAAACAAGTTTTTACTCAACTGAATAAAATACAGTACATTTTTGTTATCAACCAAACATCTGGCATGAATAGTAATGGAAGAGGCTGATTCCATTTTTAATGTTTGAGGGTTGCCATCTTTCAAGCTTCACCCTGTCCTCCTCTCCTTCTGCTGAATACCTTGACAAGCTGGTAAGAAACTTAGGGTGCTTCCTTCTTGAGTCCCTGTAGCAACTTAAAGTCACACAGGCCCATGCCAGGGTAGGAGCTCTCACTGCATTCTCATTTGCTAAAGACCGCTAAAACTCCAAGCCAGTCTCTTTCCCCTGCTCTTTGAAGCCATGCTCAGGCTAGCTTCGAAGGCCAGTCCTGCTCTTCCATGAACACCTCATCACATGGGCAATAAATCTTTTGAGATTCTCTTGGCATGTGCGTGAGTGGCATCTTTAGCCTTAACATCAGATCCATTTTGGGGCAAAAGCAGGGCTATCCTGCTTCTTCAGAGAGACTACAACAATCTTTTAAACTTATTTTTAGGAAGACAGTGTGATTTAGTGAAGCAACATAGACTTTGAAGTTAGACAAACATGGGTTTTATCTCTGAATCTGCTACTTCTTAGCTAAGTAACCTTTGAGGAAGCTGCTTAATATGTCTTCGACTCAGCTTACAAGACATGAATAAGTATTTCCAAGATCAAAGAATGGAAAGCGGATGTGAAATGAACACTCATGTAAATAAGGAAGGACTAAGCAAGATTTTCCTGTTTATATGTTTGTCACATTCATTTGACATTTATATCCTGATTCTGCATGCAAAGGTGGCCAAATTCCCAATGCCATATTAAGAAAGAGATTCCATAGAACTAACAATCGCATCTTCATATGGTCACCAACCCTGAAAATGTCCTCTTTCTGGCTTTCATAATACCTGTCCCATTCTCTTTCCTTGTTGCCAGGTCTACTTAATCATTCTATGTTTTTCTTTAAGTCCCCAAATGCAATAAATGCCTTTTTTAAAATATCTTTTTTAAAAAATATTTTATTTATTTATTTGAGCAAGAGAGAGTGAGAGAGAGAGGAATAGGCTCCCCACTGAGCAAGGAGCCTGATTCAGGGCTTGACTCCAGGACACCAAGATCATTACCTGAGCTGAAGTCAGATGCTTAACTGACTGAGCTACCCAGGCACCTCTAGTTTTGTTGTTGTTGTTGTTGTTGTTTTGGTTTTTGTTTGTTTGTTTGTTTTTTGTTTTTTACACTGTGGTTTTATAAAAGTGCTTAACTCAGTTTACGTACATAGTCGGACTATAGGACAACTTACAGAGACTATGTATGGTTTATACAAGTTAATCAAGAAGCCATTCTCTAGCGGTGGTAAAAGAAAACTCTTCTACTTATGTGATATGGAGAAATAGTAAACCATGAGCACATCCCTTTTTTAGCATTCAAAAAGAAAGAGCTTATTGGTTAAGGGATAAGACTGTATTTTAATCCCGGTAACTCTCCTTATTAGCTAAGACTTCAGGCAATTTACTTAACTCTTTTAAATCTAGGTTTCCTCATCTATAAAATAGGAGATATAATTGTGCCTACATAGGGCTGATTTGAGAATTAAGTGAAATAAAGCATCTAAAGTGTTCAAAACAATGACCAGCAGATAAGAAAATGTGTACAAGTTGTCATTACTACACAGTGTGAAAATGAAAACTCTTCCTTAAGAGGAATGTCTGTGAGCTCTCCCAGGTTTCCTGCTATGATACTGTATTTGAATAAGGTAGGAGGTTGATTCTTCATATACACACACCTGATTGCATCTGAAACACAGGGTTAACGTTATTTTCCTTCTTTAGTTTGTATGATGGACAGCTTTTCCAGGCATACACTGAATACAGGCATTATCTGATATACTAGGAAAAGAAGATACTGTGAAATGTTCAAAGCAGTGGCATTCAAGGACGACTACTATGTTTTTAACACATAAAATGGGTGTGGTGGTTTTGAAAATGTACATACAAGGACACCTGGGTGGCTCAGTCAGTTAAACGTATGACTCTTGATTTTGGGTCAGGTTATGATCTCGGGGTGGTAAGATCGAGCCCCACATTGGGCTCCATGCTGGGTGTGGAGCTTGCTCAAGATTTTCTCTACCTCTGCCCATCCTCACTTGCATTCTGTCTCTCTTTCTAAAAATTATAATAATAAAAATGTGCCACACAAGCACTTCAAGACATGATTCATTTTATTCTTCTTGAATGTGGGCTGAATTTAGTGACTTACTTCTAATGAACAGAATGCAGCACCAAGATGTTACGTCACTTCTGAGACTAGCTTATACAGACAACACAGCTTAAATTTTGGGTTCATTCACTGTTTATTCGCTCAATTACTCTGGGAAGCCAACTGTCCTTTCATGACAGGTAGACTTCAGAAAGACCCATGTACATGGAACTAAAATCTCTGAAAAATAGCAAGAAAAACACTGAAACCTGAAAACTGGTAAATGAGTGAGGTTGAAAAGTGATCTTCCACCAGCTGAGCCTTCAGATGAGACAACAGCCCTGGCCGACAGCTTTACCACAACCTCATGAGACACCATGTTTCAGAGGCACTCAGTTCCATCAATCTCTGGTTCCTGACCTGTGAAACTGAAAAATAATAAAACTTTGTTGTTTTAATCTGCTTAGATTTAAAAGTAATTTATTATATAGCATTAGGTAACTACTAGAGATGAACCAGAGGTTCACACTTTAAGTGTGAGAAACTAGAAATTATACCTTTTATGAAGATTAGAAATCATCAGCATCTATATACATATATATACACACATTATATTAGAATATGTAATGCTTATATTCATTGTCAGAAAAAGTTATTAGTAAATAACTATAAGTTGTTAGTAAAATCAGTCATTAGTAAATTAGTAACCTTAGCAAAAAGTTATTAGTAAATTAGAAAAAGTTATTAGTAAAACTAATGAAAGTTATTAGTTAAAAAAGTAATTAGTAAAAATTAGTACTTTTTCTAAGTAGAGATGTTAGTGTCTGGCCAGATGAAATAGAAGTATGGAGTTTTGAGCCTAGAAGAAATCACAATTACACAAATTCTTGACCCACATTGAATTCAAAGAATCATAGCAGTTCTCAATTTCACATTGTACTAAATCAGCAGCTCCAATGACATAGACAGCAACTTCAATAATTTATACTGAAAAGAACATAATATGTGGCAAATTACAGCCATGAATTTGTGAACAAATATATCCCCATATAATAATAAAATGTTGCTATACTTCAGGGGACATTTCAAGGACTCACTAATATAACCTTTATCTGCCTATTTTTAAAGGAAAAGAATCCTAGATATTTGACAACAAAGGTTTTTCCATGTGTTCAAGATATTGAACATTTGGAAGATAATGGCCATAGTGCAAAAATGTGTGTTCTATTAGAACATGTATGGTAACTTGACACCGTAAAACTATAAAATGAACAATAAAAGTTTAAAAGGAGTAACTTCTAATGAGGAATAGAATCATCAGTTCATAAATTTTATGGTTCTGCAATTAGGTTGTGGTTGATAGAGCAGGCTAAAGTTTAAAACTAAGGACTCATGACATCTGTAAACATGAAAAATTGCAACTAGTGTTGATTAGAGACTCTCCCTTAACATACGCACACACAAAATATACACCTTTAAAAATGGGTTCTTTTTGTGAACTGGATAGTCCTTAACCTAGGAAATTTAATATTTGTTCCTGGGCAGAGGTTATTAGAAAATTTTTCCATATCCTTAAAGTTTCATTTTTCTAAGTAGAGATTTCAAGAACACATGCTCCTGGGGACTGCCAGCTTTTAGGGCATATTTCTGTGCATACAGTATTTCAGATTTTGCCAAAGTAACCCAACATTACACAACAAAGAGTAAATTAAATGCCTTGAAGGAAATACCTACTTATAGACACATAATTACCTGTAATATTTTAATTCACTTTATAAAGCTATTTTTCCATTTATAATTTTCCCTGTGAATATAATTTTCTATAATTTATTTTTTTATATAATTCTACCAATAATATGTAATCAAGATGGTTATTTCTTTTTGGTAAAGTTGGAAATAAATGTTACCACTTTTTTCAAGTACTTTGTGGAGCCATTAGAATCACAAATAAGACTTATTTATGAGACAAATATAGAAAGCTCATATAATATTAGGAAAGCCTACTTAAGATTCTAGATAATTTAAAATCACACCATGTATATTCTTTCTAACTTTTTTATACTTCTATTTCTCATGAAAAAATATAATAAAATCTATGCAATGAAAAATACTTTCTTACTTGTCTTCCTGGGCCTCAGGGTACATCATTGGCTTGGCTGAAAAATTTGAATCACATGTTAATGGAAGAAAAATGCCAAAAGATAGAAAAAATCGTGGCAGCTACTGAACAAAATAAATCATGTTGAGTCCTTGGAGTAGGTAGCAGAAAGATAAAGGATCTATGGAAGTTTAAAGAATTTAGCGATCTTTTCTTCAGACCTGGGTTTGAATTTCAATTTGTCAGCTAAATTCCTGTATAATCTTGAATGTGACTGTCAAACATTCTGAACCACAATTTGTTCATCTGTAAAATGGAGATATTAAGAGTACTCACTTCCAATGATTGTTGAGAATTTTTTTTTTAAGATTTTATTTATTTATTTGACAGAGATCACAAGTAGGCAGAGAGGCAAGCAGAGAGAGAGGAAGGGACACAGGCTCCCCGCTGAGCCGAGAGTCTGATGTGGGGCTCAATCCCAGGACCCCGAGGTCATGACCTGAGCCGAAGGCAGAGGCTTTAACCCACTGAGCCACCCAGGTGCCCCTCATTATTGAGAATATTAAGGAAGATAATATATTTGAGGCACTAGAATCTAGAGATCAGCATACTGCTGGCTATAACCTTTCTGTGTGTGTGTACATGTGTATAAAATTCTTTGGCTATTTTCTTATTATCACCATTATTAGTAGCATAATTAATATTCTCACAATCATCAATATTACAAGTAGGTATTATTGTTTATTTTGAATCTACAAGGAAGCTGAGGTACTGAGAGTTTAAGTAATTTGCTTGTATTTCCACAGCTAGGTAGTGGTAGAACCACGATGTGACTTTAAGTTTTCCTGACACAAAACTCATGTTGTTTTAATGTACCGTAACACCTCTCTCTCTCTCCTTTCAGAGGAAGAATAGAATCCATAATTCCTCCATAGTATATAGCCTAGCTGGGTTGATAGTGAGGTTGTCAGAATAGATAGAAATTACTCAAATAGTTAATCTTTTAAGTAGATAGACTTTAAACTACCCTGAAGAGTGACCAGAAAATTAAGGTAGAATTATATATACTATCTATATATTTCTGTAAAGTCAAGATGAATGACAAGCAAGATATGCCAATTGTTGCACTGACAAAATAGACAGTATTATGGCAGCTTAAAAAAATCCAGAATATATATTTATAATAGTCTTTTTCACCATCTGTCTCACAAGTGTCAAACTTGGCTTAAGTGCCTGACATGCACAGCTGGTGACAGGCTGCTGTGATCCATCTGCATACATGCCTCATGCCAGTGGCTTGACTGGTACTAATTTGAGGAGACTGTACTCTAAAAATATTCATTTTATGGCTAATAAGTATTCATTCAGCAGCATGTGTGTTTGTTCAAAATGTCTAATATAAGACAATGCCACCTTCTTGCCTCTCTTAAGATATGGCTCTAAATATTGTAACCATAATTTGCTAAGTTTTAAAATAGTAATAATGAACTTCCCATTGGATTGTTGGATAAATGAAATAACACAAATAATTCCCTAAGCGCTATGTTTTACACATAGTAAATACACATTAACTACCACTACTATTATCCCTACTGCTGTTATTGTTATAACAACCAGTACATAATGCAAGGAAAATTACTTGTGATAGAAAAATACAACAAAATCATTTAAGCAAACTAAGAGGTTGATCATAAATATAATGAAACTAGAAGAAAATAAGACTGTTATAACCAAAGGTGTATAGCCTTTTAGGTATACCTAAATAAATCACCGAAAAGTCAATAAAAATCAAGGCATGAAGGACAAAGCTTCCGCACACCAAGAATTACCAAAAACTAAATTAAAAAATAAATCTTAGTTGATAAAAATTATTTGAAACAATTAAAGAAATTCTTAATACACTTGATATGTCTTTCAGCTTTTCAATATCTTTTCAACTAAATAAATAAAACACTGATTAATTCCATTTGCTAAACAGCAACATTACATATAAAAACACTATTCAGAAATATTAAAAATCATTGTTAAACACATGAAAAAATGTGTATCCTCATTAACAAGGAAAGATAGTCAAATTAACCCAATGATAATTTATTTTCATTTTGGCAATTAGCTATTGTCAAATGATGTCAATACTATTCAATATACAGTAGATCAGTTTGTTAATATCTGCAGGTTATAATTATAAGTCTGGCAATAGGTATCAAGAAATTTTTAAGTTAGCCTGGTGGGCTCCTGGGTGGCTCAGTTGGTAAAGATCTGACTCGGGTGCGCCTGGGTTGCTCAGTGGGTTGGACCTCTGCCTTCGGCTCAGGTCATGATCCCAGGGCCCTGGGATCGAGCCCCACATCGGGCTCTCTGCTCAGCAGGGAGCCTGCTTATCCCTGTCTCTCTCTGCCTGCCTCTTTGCCTATTTGTGATCTCTGTCTGTCAAATAAATAATAAAATAAAAAAAAAAAAATCTGACTCTTGATTTTGGCTCAGGTCATCATCTCTGGGTTGTGAGATCAAGCCCCGAAATGGGCTCCGTGCTGGGTGTGGAACCTGCTTACTACTCTCTTTCTCCCTCTCCCTCTCTTAAAAAAAAGAAAGAAAAAAAAAGTTAGCTTGATAATTTAACTCCTAATAATCTGTCATAATTTAATAACAATTCAGACAAATGTCTGTTCCCAAAACATTGATCTCAGTATATTTTTAGATCAAAAATTAGAAACAAGTCAAATATCCCCTGAATATGATATTTACTTAATAAATCAGTTCATATAAATTTACACTGTTATATATTTATGTTACAAAACACAATCGTTAATAGTCATGAAAAACTTTAAGTGAAAAAATATCCTAATGCGAAAGTGCTGGGAAGAATTGTAAGGCTAAAAGACCAACTTCCTCCTGCTCGACTCCTACTCACTTCCTGTGATTCAGTTGCTCTCTGCAGAAGGGGAAATGACCATGATGGAAATGACAAGGACACAGACTCCAGCCCTGGTGAACCACAGTCAGGATAAATGGAGAGCAGAGCTCAAGCCTGCCTGGGCCCCATCACCAAAACCTGGTGCTCCTGTGCCTGCCAGCCCAGCCTCCCCTGATGCCTCCTGGCCCTCAGCAGCCTGGACTTTGTCAGTGTAAGTGGCATTGCCCCACTTTTGCTAGGACTTGACCCCAGCTGCCGACAACAGGCGCTGGGCACCTCTGTGAGGCCAGTCTTGCCTCCCACTGCTGTCATTAACAGTGAATGTGGAATTACAGATGATTTTTACCATCTTACTTCACATTCTTTATTTTAGACTCCTTATGAGGATCACAAAACTGCTTTATAATTAGAAGAAATGGTAAGTTAGGTCCATAAAAGCTATGCAGTCAGAATGAGTATGTCGTATGAATTCTGCACATTAAAGCTATTTTTGAAAACTGACGTTGATGATTCTTATTGTCCAAGTTCTGACGTCTAAATGAGAAAGACTGTCCGACCCTAGAGGAATGAGTAGTCAACAAGCGACAGAACAAGCACAGGTGTATATGTCTTTATTTGTCTCCAGTGAGAGTCAGTTCATCTCCAGCCTGCACAAAAAGGAAACACTGATGTTCTGACAAAGGGGGAAATGAAAGGAAATCTTTGACTATTTTTTTTTCTAAAAACCAACATAAGGAATTGTTTGATTCTCATATGCTGCATAACAATTACACGCAGTGACAAATTATTTCTTGAGATTGGTTCCAGGTGCTGCACATGATGCATAATAAAGCAACTCAGAGAAAAATGAACAGTTTTCATTTTTTATAAGGATAACGTGAACCAAATGATCAGAACATCTTAAATCTACTGCATGATTTTCCTCTCTCTCCTTTTCTCTGTTTCTCTGTCTCTCTCTCTCTCCTCTCCTATTCTCTCCAATTAAGGCAATTTAGTCATGACATATTTTCCCTTTTCCAAAAGAAATGTGTGTTCAATAACAAAAGAAAACTATTTTAAAGATGTCAGTTTTTAAAAGGTAACAGTAAATGACACTCCTTTGCAGAAAGAAAATAATTGCTTTAACTGGAGAAAAGGGGAAAATGTTAAATCAAAATAAGAAAAGGTAAGCTGTGATCTAAACGGCCTTCTATATCAACAATGATCAAATACCTGCTGTAAAAAATGTGATTAGATAGATTGGTAGATATGGATATAGATTATAGACATACACACACACACACACTATATATACATAAATATATGTATGTATGTATATACATCTTTCCTTGATAGGTTTACATACCTATATATAAATATACATTATATTCAATTTTATATTATATCTTCCTTGAACATTGTTAATGAATAGTGACCAGATGGAGAACTAAAATGCGTCATTTTATAATCACTGGAGAAGACAACAGTATGATATTAAAGATATCTTGTCATATGTGTTTGGATAATTAACAAAATGATAATCATTTCTCATTTTGTTGCAGCATTCACCCTTCACCGGGATGACAATAAGAAATTGTAACATGATTGTTTGCAAACTTGCCAAAAGCTCATTTGGTAAGGTTCACAGAGTAAGGCAGCACAAAACCATTGATACTGGAAATCCTTGTGTGAAACACATTCTTGTTTATGCTTTGAAATGCAAGGAGGAGAGGAGAGGAAGAGAAAGAGAGAAAGGCAATTTTTGTGTGTCTCTATTACCCCTTATTCATTCATTTCTATATTCTTCTCCAGTGTCCTTGGAGCTCCCACTACACACCCGGCACCCTCCCAGACACCATAGTCCCTGCACGTGACGTGGACCGAAGCACATGGAGGTAATTGCACTCCTTTACTCTGCTTGCTCTTCGCTGATGGGCACAACTCCTGCAAAATTAACTCAGATGTATTGCTAGGGAATTTCACTGTTTTTAAAAATTCTATTTAAATAAATAAATAAATAAATAAATAAAAATTCTATTTATATCTAAGTCATCCTCAAAGAGGAAATGTGTTTTTAAAATCTGTGTTCTACTCCATACCGCTTAGCCACTGAGTGTCAGGTTACTGTATTATTTGGATTCCGTCTTGTACAATGAAAACTTTTTTTGGAGAAAGGAAGGATGAAGTTGTTTCAGCCTGCGTAGATGCCCAAAGCACTTTTCCTGGATATAAAAGATTCAGTAATAAAGCATCCAAGGAAGTTGGAGTATTTCTTTCTTTATGTTGCTAAACTTTATCTTATCTTTTTTTTTTAAAGATTTAATTTATTTATTTGACAGAGAGAGATCACAAGTAGGCAGAGAGGCAGGCAGAGAGAGAGGAAGGGAAGCGGGCTCCCCGCTGAGCAGAGAGCCCAATGCGGGGCTCAATCCCACGACCCTGAGATCATGACCTGAGCGGAAGGCAGAGGCTTAACCCACTGAGCCACCCAGGCACCACAACTTTATCTTTTCTTTTTCTTTTTTAAATAAAAACCTTTGGCTGATGAAGGAGATGCCTGCCAAGTGATTAAAGACAAGTGAATAAAACACTTAAGGATTCTTAAAGAAAAAAATTACTCTGAAATATAAATGTCCCAGACATTTTATCTAAAGTGGAAACATGGATAATAAGGAGGGCATGGTTGTGATGTGCACTGAGTGTTATACATAACTAATGAATCATTGAACAATGCAGCAAATGTTAATGATGTACTATACAGTGATTAACCGAACATAATAATAAAAAATAAAAAATAAAATAAAGAAGTGGAAATACTATCGACTAAGAAACATTGCTATTCGCCATTGAAAATATTTTTTGTTTTATCAAAGGCTAATGATTTTTTAGTAAAATATTTGAACCAGGGTTCAAGATAACCAAACTTCCTTTGTTCATTTTTAAATTCATTTACAAATATATATATATATATATATTTTAATTTTTCTTGTATCTTCATCAATCTTCTAGGGACTGGGAACAGAACAGTAAAAAAAAAAAAATTAAAACCTCAAAATCTCTTCCTTCTACTTACAAGGGACAATGATAAACAGTATAATAAATAGTATTTCAAACAGTGGTGAGTGATAATGAAATAGAGACTGACATTTGCTCTTTTGTAAAAGATGCATGAGGGACACGTGAGTGGAGATCTGAAGGAAATGAGAGAACATGATGTGGGGGTGTCTGAAAAAGACCATCATGGGTTGAAGAGCAGCAACCTCAAAGCCCTGAATGAGGAGAATCATCAGTGTGTTCCTGATACAGCAGGGACCAGTGAGGCTGGAGGAAAAAGAACAAAGGAGGAAACTGCGTGATGAAGTCAGACAGATAGGTGCTGACCGTGGAGTACAGATGATGTACAGCATTTGATCATTATAAAAACTTGGACTTTTACAATGAATGAAATGAGGTATCAATTAGACCATTTTGGATAGAAGAGTGGCATAACCAGCCTTTTGTGTTAAAAGAATCACCGGGGCTGCTGGGTTGGAAATGCAGTGTGCCTGTGGAGAGAGGATATTAGTCTCGAGAGACATTAGTTCAGAGATGGCATTTAAATCAGTGAGGTAGATTTAGTCTTAGCATTTCTAGTTACAATGCAGGGAGTCCCAAGTGACTGTTGCTCTCAGAGTATCAACAAAAACATACCAGAGGTACATCCTTTTTGTTTGTTTGTTTGTTTGTTTTTATCAATTAAACAGCTGAGGAGGCAGAGAAATCCTAACATTTTGTTTCATTCAATAGCTCAAAAAGGTGAAGACGCTTCAGTATCTACCATCACTAAATGTCAGTAATATAAGCAATCTACAAACAAATCAATGTACAGATTCAGAAAGCTCAGCTAACTCCAAACAGAAAATGAGGGGAAAAAAAGCATGCCGGTGTTTTATGTAAGTGTTGAATCACTAAATTGTACTCCTGAAACTAATATTATGCTATATGATAATTAACAAATTTAAATAAAAACTAAAAAAAAGACATTCCTTGAGACAACATCAAACTGATAAAAGTCACTGATAAAGATAAAAAATCTAAAGTAACAAGAAAAAAAAATGGCACATTGCATAAAGGAAACACCAGTGCAAACAGGTGTGGAAATTATGGAAGCTAGATGTCACAGAATGCAGAAAAAAATACATGAAAAATTTCACATCTATTCATGATTAGAATTCTAAGCAAACAAGAAATAGAAGGGAAACTTCCACATGCTGAAAAGGAGCATTTACAAAACATCTAATGATGACTATTAAACACGCTCCTTTCTCCAAAAATTTGGAATAAAACAAGCATATCTGATGTTACCCTAGCTATTAAAATCATACTAGGGGTCCCAGTTACTGTAACAATGCAAGGAAAAGAAACAAAAGCCATAATAAAATAGGAAGTTATGCTTTATTTGCAGATGACATAATCATTTAGATAGAAAATCTTAAGGAATCCATATATTAAAAAAAAAAAAAAAACCTCCAGAACTAATATGTGAATTTAGCAAGTTCATAGGATATAACTTTAATATATAAAAATTTTTAATATTAATTGCTTTTTTATACAAGAATCAAACAATTATAAAGTAAAATTGTAAGCCATTTATTTCACATTGGCTTCCTTAGGAACAAATTTAACAATAATTGTGAAAAACCTTTTTGTTGAACAGAACAGAACTGCTGAGAGACACTGAAGACCTAAATGAAAAGGTATATGCCATCATCAATTGCAAAACTCAGTATTATTAGGATATCAATTCTCTGCAAATTAATCTATTGATAAAATTCAACATCAATAAAAATTTGAACATTTTTTGTGACATTAACAAATTGATTCTCAAACTTATATGGAAATTCAATTTAGAATATCCAAACAATTTTCAGACAAAAGAGAATTGTAAGAATTAAGTTACCCAATTTCGAGACTTACTTTAAAACTCTAGTAATCAATAGAGTATGGAATTAGTGAAATAACAGACATATAGTTTGTGGAATAGAAAAATCATCCAGAAATCAATTCACATACGTATCGCCAATGGATTTTCAATGAAGGTACCAAGGTAATTCAGGAATTAAGGCTTTAAATTTTGCATATGTTTTATCTTATTCATATAGATGGTACTGAAATTCTAGATATTTGTATGGAAAGAAACAAACATCAAAATATTTGCCTTGTGCTATACATAAAATTAAACATTTATTAACTTAAAATTACCTTACCTTAATTATCAACTGGTTTTAAAATAAGATTATCTTGGATTATCTGGATTGGTCCAGTGTAATTTCAAGTGTCCTCAAATGGGGAAGACAGAAACAGAAGAGTAGTATCAGAGTGATGAATGTAAGCAAGACTTGACTAGTCATTCTTGGCTTTGAACATGGAAAGAAGCCATGAACCAAGGAACGTGGGCGGCCTCCAGAAGCTGGAAAAGGTAAGAAAATGAATTTTCCTCTAAGGCCTCATCAAAGAAATTTAAAACAAAACAAAACAAAAAGAAAAACAAAAAAAACAAAAAGACCCTAATAGCACTTCGATTTTATTCCAGTGAGACTCATTTTGGAATTTGACCTCCAAAACTGTAGGATAATAAATTGTTGCTTAAAAAAAATGGATCATAAGATTAAATGCAAACATGCAACTTCTAGAAGAAAATGTAAGAGAAAATCTTTTCAACTCTGGGATGGGGTAGCATTTCTATACAGGAATTTCTTCTCAATAATCCTGACAAAGTATATATATTTTTCCAAGTCCAAAAATTAGAGAAAGAAATCATTTGAAAGACTGAAAAAATGTATTATAATTCTGAAAGTATGAAAGGTTACTAATCAACATAAAGACAAAACTTGCAGACATCCACTAATATCAAATTGTGGAGAAAAAGCAGAAAACACTAACATATGACCATAAAGTTCAAGGCCAATATCTGCATGAACTGAGTCAAAAACCTGTAGGAGAGAAGCAGTCACTATGCTCACAACAGTTGCCATATTTTATGTGTGTGTTTGGTTCTGTCTGTTGCAAACAGGAAAACATTCTTGCACATAAAATAACTTTTAATAAGTTTAAGGGCATAGTATACCTTTTGCAAACCCTGAGTAGTGTTCTAAGAAATATTGTCTTTAAAAAAAAAAAAAAAAAAGAAAGAGAGAAAGAAAAGAAATAATGTCTTTAAATTGGCAATTTCGGCAAGTAATTTTGTATGACACTATTAAACTGGCTATAGATCCAAATGCTGCATTTTTCAAATGTTACATGGTAATATCCACAGGTGGTTTTCACTGTTTGGATATCCACTATAGAATTTACTTCTTTCTGACTCCTTCAAATGAAAGTATTACAAAGTGAAGAAGATGCAGATACTATTGTGGAATATTCCAACATGAAACTGGAAACTATTCTAAACTCTAAATCATCAAAAGTAATACTAACTTCAGTGGCAAAGCCAAATCAGGGCAAGCAAACAACAGTTTCATGATTTAAAAAGGAAATAAGTTTGTGTTTTGGGAGACCGTTTTCCATTGGGTTCTCACGTGTAGACGTTAACAACAACTAATTTGCTCCCAGTGGCATTCTCAAGTATTTTTGTCTAAGCAAGCAGGCAAGGAAGTTAGAAATCTCTTCCTCCCCAAAGATTTGCTTTTTGCTTAGTTTCCCAGGGTGCTAAAGATAAGGATCCCCCCTCCCACCTTGAATAAATTTTGTAACATTCCAGAATAGTAAAAAATAGTTACCTCCCTCAAGAGTTGCATATATCCTTATATTTTCAGGGTAATAGAGATGATGTCTCTCTGGAAAGGAGGATGGACAGATCTGCTTACGGCATCCCTTATAAGATCAGGCTCCCTAATAACAGTATTCCTTTCCTATTACACACTCTATTGTGTGCCTATAGAGCAGCTAGCTTTTCACATCACCCTGGGGGATGAGGGTAGGTTGACTGGTCCAACAATGGTACTTTAGCTACTACTATTGCTGTGAGTAAGAAACTGGATTCTTATGCTTCCTGTCAATATATACTAAACTGTGGCAAGCTAACTGATTAGACTGTAGGCAATGAAATCCTTAGATACTTTACATGTTCTCAAAATATGAAGAAACATGTATGGTAACACTCAATTTGAAGATTCTTTGTATCGTTTGTGTTTTTTTAAAATTTTAGAATAAAGAAAAGAATTTGAAAGGAGACTGAGAAAGAATAACCAATGCACTAGGAGTTCTACCAAAAGAAAATGGTGCCCTCGAAAGTCAAGTTCAATGAGTATACTGTGTAAAATGTTGTGGACAATCGTGTAAAATATGGATGGATATCTGATCACCAGACGTAGTAGTACAAAGGTGATTAGTGACTTGGCAAGAGCGCTCTCAGCTGAGAGATGGAAATGGAAGACTAACTAGTGTGGGTTCAACAGGGAGGAGTAGAACACAGGAGATAACCAAAATGGATAGTCTCATTTTAGAGCAGAAAGAGCTGAGGGTCAGGAAATTTGAAAGACTTTATCCCCAAAGACTTTATCCTAAAAAAAAAACTTCTCTAGTAACTAACAATGTTAAGAGACTGCTTCTGTCAGTTTCTCTTTCCATTATAGCATGCAATGTACTATACAGAATGTAGAACTGCCAGGACCTTCATTCTCCCGACAGAAGAGAATTTAGGAGTCACTTGTGAATTAATAGCACTATTCTGAATTATGATTGAGATGGACTTTGCATTGGCTAGCTATACTTTTAGGTTAATGAAGATATATTAGATTTAAAATGATGGCTAGGTGATTTACATTTCAATTGACTCTGGGAATTTAGGGTTTATTGCCTGGGGAAAACCTTAATTCTCATATATTATGATTGACTACTCCATTGTTAAGGGGATATAATTTGATTTTAGCTAGGTATTACAATGCAATTTAGCTTTTTTTCTCCTTAAGTGTCCTTCTTTTTATTTTATTATTATTATTTTTAATGAGTAGTAGAATAGAGTAGTATCTATTTTGGTCCTTGCATAATTATGTGCCAGAACGGCCATCTCAAACCACACAGCTGCTCTCCAATTCCAGAGAGTTTTGGTTAATGCAACATCTGCCTTGTCTGTCTTGTGCTTGCCCATGTATTAATACTCAGCTTTGTGCAGCTCACAGAATCTCTCAAGCATATAATAAATAAGTTCCAATGAATTAGACCCTTCTGCTTCAGCTGATATTAGTTTTTGTTGTTGTTTTGTTTTTCTCTTGGCTAGTTTAAAATTTCTCCTGTTCTCTCAGAATAGCCCGAATAGTCAAGGATTAAAATTAGTTTTTTAAAAGGTTAGTGTCTCTTTCTTTCTTTTTTTTTTTTTTTTCTCCTCCAGAAAACTTCAGCATCTCCTTTCATGGAATAATAACTGTTTGACAATAACAACTTTAAAAACTTGTTAAATAAATAAGTAAATAATAAAATAAATACTTGTTAACTGTTTAACAAGTTTAAGGACAAAAGATTGGAATATGAGCATTTTGTCACCCCACTAAAAGTGATTTTCATTTCATAGTGAGCTGGGACATACTATAGTGAAGTTATCCTGAAAATCAGAATTAATTTTTTTTTTTTAAACAGAGAGAGAGAGAGAGATCAAAAGTAGGCAGAGAGATAGGCAGAGAGAGAGGGCGAAGCAGGCTCCCTGCTGAGCAGAGAGCCTGATGTGGGGCTCGATCCCAGGACCACTGGGATCATGACCTGAGCTGAAGGCAGAGGCTTAACCCACTGAGCCACCCAGGTGCCCCCAGAATTAAAATTTTTAAGTTTTATTCTATTTTTGATAAGTATATATTTTCTCACTACACACTGTAAAACAATTAAAAACCAAAAGTATATAAAATATGATTTCCCCTCAATGGAATTTCTATTTAAAGAGGAAAAACTAAAAAGAGGACTATACTACTAACTTTCATCTCCGTAGAACAGATTCTATGTGACCACTACGTTTTTTAAATCTCCGGGGAAAATAAATTAAAACCTACAATCAGGATAATTTACAGACATACCAATTTCTTTTTGTTTTGGTTTTATTTCTTAATCATATATACTCCTTTCTGTTCCAAGAGTTCAGGCAAGTACATGGACCTCCTCGGCAGCAATGCTTTTTGCTGCAGGCTAAAAACCAATAGACAGCCTTCCAATATGGCTTTTGCATTTCAGGTTTTCTCTGTATCTTTGTGGGAGGATGCTGGAACGGAGGGGTGAGAAGATAAGGCATTCAGGGAAAGAGAATCCATAATTTGCCCAGAGATGGAATTTTATAGATTCCTTGACTTTTTTTAATTCCCCAGTTGGTAGCAGTTCTTCTTGGTGAGAAGAAGCTTGCAGGAAGTTCACAGGTTGGCTGAATCCTAGGTATGCCGGTCTCCAGGCTCAGCAAAGATCATGAGATATTAGGTAGTGAGGCTTCCAGTCTCAACTGATTGGTCTTGAGTAGTATGTATACCAGCATAGAGATCTTCACCTAGCTTTGAACTTTAGAAGGAAGTCCCAATAATAATTGATTGAATTTCAACAGCTAGGATACATACAGGTTTGGAATCTCATATAATCAGATTTAAGAAAGATAAATACTATGACATTTTCTATATAAAGTGTATCTAACATGTCAACTAAAATGTTGATGATTATTATTAAATTAAAAATTGAACTACACATACTTAAAACTTTCTGGTAATAAATTATTTTATTTCACTTGCATTTCATACAACCTTCATAATCACATCACATGAATATAGATACTATCATCCTCCATTTTAAAGATTCATAGATTTCGGGCACATGCGTGGCTCAGTCATTAAACGTCTCCCTTTGGTTGAAGTCATGATCCCAGATTCCTGGGACCGAGCCCTGAATCGGGCTCCCTGCTCAGCGGGAAGCCTGCTTCACCCTCTCCCACTCCCCCTGCTTATGTTTCCCCTCTCACTGTCTCTGTCTCTGTAAAATAAATAAATAAGTAATTCTTAAGAAAAAAAAAAGATTCATATATTTATATTTAAAACGTTAAATGACTTTTCTAAGAAGTGAAGGAAAAATTTTAAAAGCTATTTGATTCCAAAGTCTTCCCACGATATTTCAAAGAGATACTTTTTTTCCCCAAAGATTTTATTTATTTGCCAGAGAGAGAGAGAGAGAGCGTGAGCAGGGGGAGCAGCAGGCAGAGGGAGAAATAGACTCCCCGCTGAGCAAGGAGCCCCATATGGGACTCAATGACAGAACTCTGGGATCATGACCTGAGCTAAAGTCAGATGCTTAACTGACTGACCCACACAGGTGTCCCTCAAAGAGATACTTTTATTTTAGGGAGTAACCACAGTTTGTCAAGGCCTCGTGTGGAAATTCAACTGGAATGATAATGTTGGCTTTTCTTTGAAGATTTCACCTATCTTCCCCACAGGAAGAGATAGAGGCTTCCTTGTAGGTATCCTTTTTGAGTCAACCGGCCTGTCTACAGAACACACACTTTATTTTACTCCATGTCTTAATGGAACCAAACTGTTCAGAGACTTTGTGATTTCCTAGTTCTGACTGTAACCCATAGGAAATTTAATTATTGGGTTCAGAACTGGAAATCCATGCATGTTGAACCAAGGTTGATTCTTCTCAGTAATATTAAAAACATTTTTATCTCTGTCTCCCATATGTTCATCTCTCAATTTGTTCCGAACTCATGAAGGTACAAAAGGGTACTATTATTTGGTCCCCATCATACTCTACCAACCTATGTTTGAATAGCAACTTTCAAGTTCCTGTACTTAAATTTATTCAGAGGTTCATGTGAACTCTTTCAGCTGCAAATGATAGAACTCTGAGTCAATCTAAATTTGGTCATGAGAAAAAGATTCATCAATCAAATTTCAAGAGAGCCTGGGATGCAAGCAGGTATTGGGAACGCTGAGATCATGGACTTGAATCTTCTGATCTCTTATCTCAGTTTATTTTTATGTTTCCTTACTGTAAACTCTCCACGTGGTGGGAAACAGGGCCGTGATGCTTCAGATGTTTAAGTCTGTACTTAGGTCTTTATAGATACCATAGCTGCAGACAGAGTAGCTAATAATAATAAAGTAACAATATCAACTAATATTTATACTTTAAATGTGCTGAGCATTTTAGATACAGTAAATCTTTTTATCCTCACAAATGGCTTACAAGATACTCCCAACAGCATCACACAGTTCGTAGCAGCGCAGCCAGTATTGGAAAGGAATTCTGAATGTGCTCAGAATTGGCTTGCCAATCTACACTGCTTCTTCCAATTATATACTTCCTCTCTTAATCTGATTAAAAATGCAAAACTGACAGAATTTGGGTGTTTTTTAAAATTTTTTCTAACCATACTGATTTCTAATATAGCCTTCACTGCATGACTACACAATTAAATGTCATCTCTAGTTACATGTATAAGTTTGACTTTAAAACAAACTATTTGACAAAAAAATAGGTTTTTGATCATTTTTAAATTTTATGAAAAATCCATGCTGAGTTTCATTTCTCAAAATCCACTTATTGCAATGCAGGCATAGTTGTTTACTAGATAATTCATTGGCATGGGTTATGAAAGTTTTCTCTCTGAAGTTGGAATCCACATAAAGTAAAATATACAATTATGAATATATTTAATGGAAATGCCACAATGTATCACTTCTTTAATCCTTGATATTCTACCATGAAATTTAACTTGGCATTGACTTAAAATCAGAACTTTGACATTTCTGATTATAACAAATGTTAGCAATACCTCTTAATTCTTGGTGAAGGGATGTAGTTGAAAGAGAAGAAAATTTGGTTTGGATGAGAAGGATCCAAAACAAGAACAAGTTTATAAAAATAAAGTCAATACTCTCATGCATATTGTTACCTTTAGTCAAGTGAATATATTTTAATAACACAAATCAGGAAACATGAATGATGTGTATAAATATTCTTAGGGATGACAGAACATTTGAAATGTGGACTGCCTCAAAAACTTAGAATATTTGGTTGCTATATATGGTTATCTATCAAGATTAAATGCAAATATGACTTATATTTTGGTCTTTCCTCTGGAGTAGAGAGCATTAAAATCTTCCAGACTAATAAGAAGCAAAATGCAGGGTTGCCTGGGTGGCTCAGTGGATTAAAGCTTCTGCCTTCGGCTCAAGTCATGATCCCAGGGTCCTGGGATGGAGCCCCGCATTGGGCTCTCTGCTCAGCAGCGAGCCTGCTTCCTCCTCTCTCTCTCTCTGCCTGCCTCTCTGCCTACTTGTGATCTCTGTCTGTCAAATAAATAAATAAAATGTTTTTAAAAAAAAGAAGCAAAATGCATTTTTTTAAAGTAGGGTTTGCTTCAATCTTGATAGTACCAGTTAAATGTGATCTTGAAAAACATTAATCTTAAACACACCTTTTTGTTGGTTTCAGCAACTTTCCAGCATGTGCCACTGCCTATTCAAATTAGAATTTCTCTTTTTGCAATCTTTTTTTCATTCCCTTATTCTGTGCCTCCCACACAGGTCCACTGTCATAAAATTATTTTTCTGTTACAAACAAAAATAAAACAAACAAGAAAGTTATATAGAAGGGTGATTCCATTTATATAGCCTATTGAATTAAAATTGTCATGCCCAAGTGTGCCTTGAATATTTCCACAACAGAATACTTCCATGGCCGTCATTCCTGAACATCCACATACTTTAATTCTTGCATGACGATGAATTTGCAATATCAAGGTTTTTTTTTTTTTTTTTTTTTTTTTTTTTTTTTTGTTTTTTTTTTTTTTTAATTTTTTATTTATTTTCAGCGTAACAGTATTCATTGTTTTTTCACCACACCCAGTGCTCCATGCAATCTGTGCCCTCCCTAATACCCACCACCTGGTTCCCCCACCCTCCCACCCCGCCCCTTCAAAACCCTCAGGTTGTTTTTCAGAGTCCATAGTCTCTCATGGTTCACCTCCCCTTCCAATTTCCCTCAACTCCCTTCTCCTCTCCATCTACCCTTGTCCTCTATATTATTTGATATGCTCCACCAATAAGTGAAACCATATGATACTTGACTTTCTCTGTTTGACTTATTTCACTCAGCATAATCTCTTCCAGTCCTGTCCATGTTGCTACAAAAGTTGGGTATTCGTCCTTTCTGATGGAGGCATAATACTCCATAGTGTATATGGACCACATCTTCCTTATCCATTCATCCGTTGAAGGGCATCTTGGTTCTTTCCACAGTTTGGCGACTGTGGCCATTGCTGCTATAAACATTGGGGTACAGATGGCCCTTCTTTTCACTACATCTGTATCTTTGGGGTAAATACCCAGCAGTGCAATTGCAGGGTCATAGGGAAGCTCTATTTTTAATTTCCTGAGGAATCTCCACACTGTTCTCCAAAGTGGCTGCACCAGTTTGCATTCCCACCAACAGTGTAAGAGGGTTCCCCTTTCTCCACATCCTCTCCAACACACGTTGTTTCCTGTCTTGCTAATTTTGGCCATTCTAACTGGTGTAAGGTGGTATCTCAATGTGGTTTTGATTTGAATCTCCCTGATGGCTAGTGATGATGAACATTTTTTCATGTGTCTGGTAGCCATTTGTATGTCTTCATTGGAGAAGTGTCTGTTCATATCTTCTGCCCATTTTTTAATATGATTATCTGTTTTGTGTGTGTTGAGTTTGAGGAGTTCTTTATAGATCCTGGATATCAACCTTTTATCTGTACTTTCATTTGCAAATATCTTCTCCCATTCCGTGGGTTGCCTCTTTGTTTTGATGACTGTTTCTTTTGCTGTGCAGAAGCTTTTTATCTTGATGAAGTCCCAGAAGTTCATCTTTGCCTTTATTTCCTTCACCTTTGGAGACATATCTTGAAAGAAGTTGCTATGGCTGATATCAAAGAGGTTACTCCCTATGTTCTCCTCGAGGATTCTGATGGATTCCTGTCTCACGTTGAGGTCTTTTATCCATTTCGAGTTTATCTTTGTGTACGGTGTAAGAGAATGGTCAAGTTTCATTCTTCTACATATAGCTGTCCAGTTTTCCCAGCACCATTTATTGAAGAGACTGTCTTTTTTCCACTGGATATTTTTTCCTGTTTTGTCAAAGATTATTTGACCATAGAGTTGAGGGTCCATATCTGGGCTCTCTACTCTGTTCCACTGGTCCATGTGTCTGTTTTTATGCCAGTACCATGCTGTCTTGGTGATCACAGCTTTGTAGTAAAGCTTGAAATCAGGTAACGTGATGCCACCAGTTTTATTTTTGTTTTTCAACATTTCCTTAGCAATTCGGGGTCTCTTCTGATTCCATACAAATTTTAGTATTATTTGCTCCAGCTCTTTGAAAAATACTGGTGGAATTTTGATTGGAATGGCATTAAAAGTATAGATTGCTCTGGGCAGTATAGACATTTTAACGATGTTTATTCTTCCCATCCAAGAGCATGGAATGGTCTTCCATCTTTTTGTGTCTTCTTCAATTTCTTTTAGGAGTGTTCTGTAGTTCCTCGAGTACAGATCTTTAACCTCTTTGGTTAGGTTTATTCCGAGGTATCTTATGGTTTTTGGTGCTATAGTAAATGGAATCGATTCTCTAATTTGCCTTTCTGAATTTTCATTGTTAGTGTATAAGAAAGCCACTGATTTCTGGACATTGACTTTGTATCCTGCTACATTACTGAATTGCTGTATGAGTTCTAGTAGTTTGGAGGTGGAGTCTTTTGGGTTTTCCATATAAAGAATCATGTCATCTGCGAAGAGAGAGAGTTTGACTTCTTCCTTGCCAATTTGGATACCTTTTATTTCTCTTTGTTGTCTGATTGCTGTTGCTAGGACTTCTAATACTATGTTGAACAAGAGTGGTGAGAGTGGGCATCCTTGTCGTGTTCCTGATCTCAATGGGAAGGCTGCAAGCTTTTTCCCATTGAGGATGATATTTGCTGTGGGTTTTTCATAGATAGATTTGATGAAGTTCAGGAATGTTCCCTCTATCCCTATACTTTGAAGCGTTTTAATCAGGAACGGATGCTGGATTTTGTCAAAAGCTTTTTCTGCATCAATGGAGAGGATCATGTGGTTCTTCTCTCTTCTCTTATTGATTTGTTCTATCACATTGATTGATTTGCGAATGTTGAACCATCCTTGTAACCCAGGGATGAATCCTACCTGGTCATGGTGGATAATCTTTTTAATGTGCTGTTGGATCCTGTTTGCTAGGATCTTGTTGAGAATCTTAGCATCCATATTCATCAGTGATATCGGTCTGAAATTCTCCTTTTTGGTAGGGTCTTTGCCTGGTTTGGGGATCAGGGTGATGGTGGCTTCATAAAAAGAGTCTGGAAGTTTTCCTTCTGCTTCAATTTTTTGAAACAGCTTCAGGAGAATAGGTATTATTTCTTCTTTGAAAGTTTGATAGAATTCCCCAGGGAATCCGTCAGGTCCTGGGCTCTTGTTTTTTGGGAGGTTTTTGATCACTGCTTCAATCTCGTTACTAGATATCGGTCTATTCAGGTTGTCAATTTCTTCCTGGTTCAATTTTGGGAGTTTATAGTTTTCCAGGAATGCATCCATTTCATCTAGGTTGCTTAGCTTATTGGCATATAACTGTTGATAATAGCTTCTGATGATTGTTTCTACTTCCTTGGTGTTAGTTGTGATCTCTCCCTTTTCATTCATAATTTTATTAATTTGGGCTTTCTCTCTTTTCTTTTGGATTAGTGTGGCCAATGGTTTATCGATCTTATTGATTCTTTCAAAAAACCAGCTTCTAGTTTCGTTGATACGTTCTACTGTATCTCTGGTTTCTACCTCGTTGATCTCTGCTCTAATCTTGATTATTTCCCTTCTTACGTGTGGAGTTGGTTTGATTTGTTGTTGATTCTCCAGTTCTTTAAGGTGTAGAGACAGCTGGTGTATTCTGGATTTTTCAATTTTTTTGAGGGAGGCTTGGATGGCTATGAATTTCCCCCTTAGGACCGCCTTTGCTGTATCCCATAGGTTTTGGAGTGAAGTGTCTTCGTTCTCATTGGTTTCCATAAATTGTTTAAGTTCTTCTTTGATCTCCTGGTTGATCCAAGCATTCTTAAGCAAGGTGGTCTTTAGCTTCCAGGTATTTGAGTTCCTTCTGAACTTTTCCTTGTGATTGAGCTCCAGTTTCAAAGCATTGTGATCTGAGAATATGCAGGGAATCATCTCAGTCTTTTGGTATCGGTTGAGCCCTGATTTGTGACCCAGTATGTGGTCTATTCTGGAGAAGGTTCCATGTGCACTTGAGAAGAATGAGTATTCTGTTGTTTTAGGGTGGAATGTTCTGTATATATCTATGAGGTCCATCTGGTCCAATGTGTCATTCAATGCTCTTATTTCTTTATTGATTTTCTGCTTCGATGATCTGTCTATTTCTGAGAGAGGCGTGTTAAGATCTCCTACTATTAATGTATTCATATCAATATGACTCTTTATCTTGATTAATAGTTTTCTTATGTAATTGGCTGCTCCCATATTGGGGGCATAGATATTTACAATTGTTAGATCATCTTGGTGGATAGTCCCTTTAAGAATGATGTAGTGTCCTTCTGTATCCCTGACTACCGTCTTTAGTTTAAAATCTAATTTATCTGATATGAGAATCGCTACCCCGGCCTTCTTTTGAGGCCCATTGGCGTGAAAGATGCTTCTCCATCCCTTCACTTTCAGTCTAGGTGTATCTTTAGGTTCAAAATGGGTCTCTTGTAGACAACATATGGATGGGTCCTGTCGTTTTATCCAATCTGCAACCCTGTGTCGTTTTATGGGTGCATTTAGGCCATTCACATTGAGAGTGATTATTGAGAGATACGTTTTTATTGACATTGTGTTATCTTTGAAGTCTTTCTTTCTGTCGATTGTCTCTATATTTCTGTTCAATGCTATTCTTAGGATTTTTCCTCTTTTATAGAACCCCCTTTAATATTTCCTGCAGTGTCGGCTTGGTGGTTGCATAGACTTTCAAGCCTTGCCGGTCTTGGAAACTCTTTATCTCTCCATCCATTTTGAATGTCAGTCTTGCTGGATAAAGTATTCTTGGCTGCATGTTCTTCTCATTTAGTGCCCTGAATATATCTTGCCAGCCCTTTCTGGCTTGCCAGGTCTCTGTGGACAGGTCTGACGTTATTCTGATGGGCTTTCCTCTGTATGTAAGGAGGTTCTTTGTCCTAGCGGCTTTCAAGAGATTGTATCTACAATTATGATTCCTCAATTTTACTATGAGGTGCCTGGATGTTTTTTTTGAATTTATAATCTTGGGGGGGGACCTTTCTACTTCTAGTACATGAACACTTGTTCCATTCGCAAGGTTGGGAAAATTTTCATGAAAAATTTGTTCCACTATATCTTCTAGACTTCTTTCTTTCTCCTCCCCTTCAGGGATTCCAATAATTCTGACGTTGGAACGTTTCATGGCATCATTTATTTCCCTGATTCTGTTTTCGTGGCTTCTAAGCTGTTTGTTCCAGGCTTCCTCCTGATCCTTTCTCTCTATTTGTTTGTCCTCCAGATCACTAATTCTATCTTCTGTCTCAGTTACCCTAGCTTTTAGAGAATTTAGATTAGATTGGAACTCATTGAGAGCGTTGTGAACCTCATCCCTGGTGGCCTTCAGCTCTGCCCTAACATTATGAACCTCCTCTCTGGTCGCTTTCAATTCTGCCCTAATCAATTCTGTTTGGTCATCCATAGCTTTCTCCAACCTAGCTATTGCCTGGATAATTGTTAGCCTGAATTCTCTTTCTGACATATTGTCTATGTTGATAGCCGTTAGCTCTGTTGCAGAAGGCCCATCCTCTGTATTTTTCTTCTGTTGGGGATTCCTCCTCCTAGTCATTTTGGTGAGAGATGACTGGACAGATGTAGCTGGGTGTATTGACCGTGGTGCAGTCAAGGTGCACCCTGGAACGCTTCTGAGCACTCAGGATTCCCCACCCAAATGAGAGAAAAAAGAAAAGAAAAAGAAAAAAGAGGGAGAGAGAG
This sequence comes from Martes martes, assembly GCF_963455335.1. Classification (NCBI taxonomy): domain Eukaryota; kingdom Metazoa; phylum Chordata; class Mammalia; order Carnivora; family Mustelidae; genus Martes; species Martes martes. Next base: position 16,317,440 of record NC_137903.1, on the reverse strand, counting down.
AGACAGGAAAAAAAGGGAAGATAAAAGTGAAGGTTCAGCCCAAATGGGCCCCAGGGTAAGGTTTATGACGTATACAAACAAAAACAGACAAACAAAAAGACTGATAAAAGTATATGACGAGAGAAAATATATATATATATAAGCAAAAAAAAGGAGGAGCCTCGTCAAGAAGAACCCCAAGTATAAGATTTATATACTATCCAGACAAACATAAATACACAGAGACACTGGCTGAAGAAAAAGATGGGAGCATGGTTATAGATTCTCGGTGTGGGCGAGGAAGGTTATTTTGATTCTTCCTGGATGTATCTTGATATCTTTGTTAAAGGACTCAACTTTCCTAAGAAAAAGGGGGATTAAAAATTGGTTCACCTATAGGGGTAGCATTGCTTGGAGAAAGGGGGTTACCTTGAAGTTTAACTCTATATGACTATTAGAAAATAAAAATAAAAAAGGAATAAACTGGACTAAACTAAATTAAAAAATTTTTTAAAAATTAAGAAAATAGAAAAGCAAAAGAAAAACACATGTGTATGTATCAAAAAAATTCAGGTTAGAAGTTTATCATGGAATTTGATGTACTGGACATCTCACTGTGATGGTAAATAGGTTAAAAAATTATCTATATAAAAAAAGAAAAAAAAATGAACCAGAATAGTGGGAAAGAATTAAAAATAAAAGTTGTATCTATGAAGTAGTGGTGGTTGTTCTCTTGTAGTCTTTTTTTTTTTTTTTCCTGATTTGTTTTCTGGGGGAGGGGGCTGCCACGTGGGTTTTCAGTCAATGATGTTCCCTGAGTTAAGTCCTCCCGACCCCCTCAAGGGGGTGGGCTCTGAGAAAAACGTTTTTTTCAGGTTTTTGTTCTCTGGAGGTTTTTATGTTTGTTCACTTCTTTTCTCTCGCCTTGACAGCTTTTGATGGTTTTGGGAGGTTTAGAGGAAAGAAAACTGCACCCCAACCTCCCTCTCAGAGAGAAGCCTCAGTCTGCTCCCCTGCAGGTGCTGCAGCCGCTGGGCCGCTGGCAGAGCAGGTTCTGAGTCGCGGTCCCTGGGGACGCAGGATCTCCTGCTTGTACGCAAAACCAAGGCAGCTGTGGCTGTCTGGGCAGCTCCAGACCGCCAGAGAGGTTCCAAGCAGCAATCGCACACTGAGATTTTCCCGCTGGCTGGGGCTGAGAGCTCAGGGCTTGCGCGCACCTCTCCCAGGGGATTTTTTGGGGCGCGGCGCCTCCAGCTCTATCGGCTCTATCGCCGCGTGGGTCTATCACCGCGTGGGTCCCAGAACACCAGGCTGGGCGTTCGTGCACCTCTCTCAGGGGAGGTTGAGGCACGCACGCATCTCCAGTAAGGTGCGCGTTCTGCCGTCTGGTGTGGCTCCCAGTCCCTCACGGGAGCCGGACTCCACCCGTTCTCGGGCGCACTGGCGGCTCCGGGACAAAGACCAGGTTTCTCCGCCGCACTCTCCGGCTCAGCGCCAGGGGATGCTGCCCTGGGTCTGGGGACTTAAGCCCCTATCCCTATCCGCCCCGGTTCCCACAATTTCCCCGCGCGAGTCTTTGCTCTTTTGAGTGCTTTCAACAAGACTCCAAGTTAATGCTGGTCCCCAGATGCCGGGCACTCTCGTATTGGGGTATTATTTTCCAGTCGGTCGCCTCTGGTGGCTCCCTCCCCCTTTTGTTTATCTTCCGATATCAGTCCGACGTTCCCACTCCACTTTACCTGCCCACTGGCGTCTTCTGGCCCCCGTAGAGATCCAGACGTGTATAATTCTGATCTCAGGCTGATTTCATGGGTGATCGGAGTTCTTTGGTAGGTAATCAGCTCGCTTTAGGGTGCAGGTTGAAAAGGCGCCTCCTCCTACTTCCCCGCCATCTTGTCTCTCATCTGCAATATCAAGGTTTTAACTTTACATATTGTTCAAAAAAAAAAGCCATAATTTGGTAAATTTTTTTCCTCACTTTGCTTCTGTATATTTTAGATATATGCTGATATATTAAAGGTTCTGTGACTTAATCCAGAACATACAGTTACAAGGTTGAGTTCAGGCAACATCAGTACAAAAGTCTTGTAATTCCTTTTTTACTGCTTCAAACTCTCTATGATGTTAGTGTGTCAACTAATTATCCTTTAAGAAATTTCTCCAATTCAGGGGCACCTGGGTGACTCAGTGGGTTAAAGCCTCTGCCTTCGGCTCAGGTCATGATCCCAGGGTTCTGGGATCAAGCTCTCTGCTCGGCGGGGAGCCTGCTTCCTCCTCCCTCTCTCTCTGCCTGCCTCTCTGCCTACTTGTGATCTCTGTCTGTCAAAAAAAAAAAAAAAAAAAAACTTTAACAAAAAAAAAAAAAGAAAGAAATTTCTCCAATTCATTTCCTTCAAGGAAGCTAATCAATGTTGTACTCACTAAAACTGATTCCAAAAGTAGTATTTCAATATACTTTAGAATGTACTCATTCTGTAAAAAAAAAAAAAAAAAAAAAAAAAGCAAAACAAAACAAAACAAACAACAACAACAAAAGAAGTCTTCTACTTTCTCAGTTATGCCAGAGACATGGTTTGAGGGTTGATAATTTTTCAAGTAACAATGAAGAGTAGCAGGACTGTCTTATGTCAATTCATTTTTAATATATATCTTTACTATTTAAGGCTGTTTTTGTTTGGGTTTTCTATCCTACCAGCCAAAAACATTCTCTCTGATTCTCAAGGTTCACTGGCTATCCTGGTATTTAAACTATAAATAATAATGCACACATTATTAAGAGAAGACTTTCTGGATCTACAACACTGCTCCCCTGCTGACATGGTTATAGTCATACTCTGTTGGGCCAGCTGGTTAGTTTCTGAGAATTTCCTTTTCAGATTTCAGAAAAAAATTTCCTTCTTCAGTTAAATAATCATAAGTGCAGATGTATTTGAAGGCAAGGTAGGTAATGTAAAGTTGTAATGCCGAGAGTAATGAGAAAGTGTTTGCACTGGGTATGAGAGTAGGGCATTCTTTTCAGACATCAATTTGAATTCGGTGGGTCATAGTCCTTTTCAAATGAAACAATAGAATAGAACAGAACAGAACAGAATAGGTCAGAACACATCTCATAAATGTAGTAAGGGTAAGGACTGTTTTGTATGTGTGTGCGTGTGCATGTATGTGAGTGATGGGGTTGGTGGGGAGGGAGAGAGCATAGTCTGGTAATAATATAAAATATGTCTCTTACTGTGGGTATTTTCAAATTTTGAAACATGCTGAAGCAGGTAGCGTCGGCTCCATTTAGAAACATTCAACTTTAGAACAAATGAATAAAATACTGCTTTAGCCACAGAAAATACATATTCCGGTGGAACCCAGTCAAGGTACAACCAGTATATGAATCCAAGTTGAATTTTTCATGTACAATGCTAATTTATTTTCTAATTAAAGATGACCAAGAGTGGATATTTTGGAACTAGATGGTTTACATTGAATTTACCAGTGCTTGTTAAAGCTCCAGTACATCCCAAACTTGTTGAGGAGATTATAATTATTACCAGGTCTTCTTCATTTACTTGGCTCCATTTTTCACTTCTCCCTCCGTAGTTTAGATGCATTTGTGTAGTTTTATATTCAAAATCTAGTCACTAGGAAACAAACTGATAATGCCATATAAAAAATGCTGTCTTGTAAGATGTGAAACATCAGAATTTTTTAAACTACTTTAAAATAATATGTTGATATGTTCAATGCAAGATTATGTACCAAAACTTACTGATCTCCTGAATTCTTTCCTCTAAGTGAATGCATTGTTTTCTCGCCCACAGGTAATCCTGAAAACAAATATCTTCTTTTTCCTTTGAAGAAAAAACAACATGAGTTCAAAATGCTTACATGAAATATCTTTCATCAATGTAAAAAAAGTCTAAATTCCCAAACTAAGCTTCCATAAGCATTATAACTGATGACTGTTATTCAAGATAACATTTTAAATCAAATATTCAGAAAATCTGAAAAAAATAAAACACAATTCACTCTAGAAAATTCAAAAATACAATCTCTAAATCTTCTCCATTACTAAAGGAGAAGATATTTGTAATCTAGAAATGAAATACCCTATTTTTTTGTATTTTTTTTATTTTAATAAACATATAATGTATTTTTATCCCCAGGGGTACAGGTCTGTGAATCGCCAGGTTTACACATTTCACAGCATTCATCATAGCACATACCCTCCCCAATGTCCATTTCCCCACCACCCTCTCCCGTCCCCCCTCCCCCCGGCAACCCTCAGTCTGTTTTTTGAGATTGAGTCTTTTATGGTTTGTCTCCCTCCCAATCCCATCTTTTCATTTTTTCTTTTCCTACCTCCCCCCAACACCCCCCGCCTTGCATTTCCACTTCCTCATATCAAAGAGATCATATGATAGTTGTCTTTCTCCAATTGACTTATTTCGCTAAGCATGATACCCTCTAGTTCCATCCACGTCGTCGCAAATGGCAAGATTTCATGTCTTTTGATGGCTGCATAGTATTCCATTGTGTATATATACCACCTCTTCTTTATCCATTCATCTGTTGATGGACATCTAGGCTCTTTCCACAGTTTGGCTATTGTGGACATTGCTGCTATAAACATTCGGGTGCATGTGCCCCTTCGGAGCACCACGTTTGTATCTTTAGGATATATACCCAGGAGTGCAATTGCTGGGTCATAGGGTAGTTCTATTTTCAGTTTTTTGAGGAACCTCCACACTGTTTTCCAGAGTGGTTGCACCAGCTTGCACTCCCACCAGCAGTGTAGGAGGGTTCCCCTCTCTCTGCATCCTCGCCAGCATCTGTCATTTCTTGACTTGTTAATTTTAGCCATTCTGACTGGTGTGAGGTGGTATCTCATTGTGGTTTTGATTTGTATTTCCCTGATTCCAAGTGATGTGGAGCATTTTTTCATGTGTCTGTTGGCCATCTGGATGTCTTCTTTGCAGAAATGTCTGTTCATGTCCTCTGCCCATTTCTTGACTGGATTATTTGTTCTTTGGGTATTGAGTTTGATAAGCTCTTTATAGATTTTGGATACTAGCCCTTTATCTGATATGTCATTTGCAAATATCTTCTCCCATTCTGTCGGTTGTCTTTTGGTTTTGTTCACTGTTTCCTTTGCTGTGCAAAAGCTTTTGATCTTGATGAAATCCTAATAGTTCATTTTTGCCCTTGCTTCTGTTGCCTTTGGTGATGTTCCTAGGAAGAAGTTGCTGCGGTTGAGGTCAAAGAGGTTGCTGCCTGCATTCTCCTCCAGGATTTTGATAGATTCCTTTCTCACATTGAGGTCCTTCAACCATTTTGAGTCTATTTTCGTGTGTGGTGTAAGGAAATGGTCCAATTTCATTTTTCTGCATGTGGCTGTCCAATTTTCCCAGCACCATTTGTTGAAGAGGCTGTCTTTTTTCCATTGGATATTCTTTCCTGCTTTGTCGAAGATTAGTTGACCATAGAGTTGAGGGTCTATTTCTGGGCTCTCTATTCTGTTCCATTGATCTATATGTCTGTTTTTGTGCCAGTACCATACTGTCTTGATGATGACAGCTTTGTAATAGTGCTTGAAGTCTGGAATTGTGATGCCACCGACTTTGGCTTTCTTTTTCAACATTCCTTTTGCTATTTGAGGTCTTTTCTGGTTCCATATAAATTTTAGGATTATTTGTTCTATTTCTTTAAAAAAAATGGATGGGATTTTGATAGGGATTGCATTAAATGTGTAGATTGCTTTAGGTAGAATAGACATTTTCACAATATTTGTTCTTCCAATCCATGAGCATGGAACATTTTTCCATTTCTTTGTGTCTTCCTCAATTTCTTTCATGAGTACTTTATAGTTTTCTGAGTATAGATTCTTTGCCTCTTTGGTTAGATTTATTCCTAGGTATCTTATGGTTTTGGGTGCGATTGTAAATGGGACTGACTCCTCAATTTCTCTTTCTTCTGTCTTGTTGTTAGTGTAAAAAAATGCGACTGATTTCTGTGCATTGACTTTATATCCTGACACGTTACTGAATTCCTGTATAAGTTCTAGAAGTTTTGGAGTGGAGCCTTTTGGGTTTTCCACATATAGTATCATATCATCTGCAAAGAGTGATAGTTTGACTTCTTCTTTGCCAATTTGGATGCCTTTAATTTCTTTTTGTTGTCTGATTGCTGAGGCTAGGACTTCTAGTACTATGTTGAAGAGCAGTGGTGATAACGGACATCCCTGCGGTGTTCCTGACCTTAACGGAAAAGCTTTCAGTTTTTCTCCATTGAGAATGATATTTGCAGTTAGTTTTTCATACATGGCTTTGATAATATTGAGGTATGTGCCTTCTATCCCTACACTTTGAAGAGTTTTAATCAGGAAGGGATGCTGCACTTTGTCAAACGCTTTTTCAGCATCTATTGAGAGTATCATATGGTTCTTACTCTTTCTTTTAATGTATTGTATCACATTGATGGATTTGCGGATGTTGAACCAAACTTGCAGCCCTGGAATAAATCCCACTTGGTCGTGGTGAATAATCCTTTTAATGTACTGTTGGATCCTATTGGCCAGTATTTTGGTGAGAATTTTCGCATCTGTGTTCATCAAGGATATTGGTCTGTAATTCTCTTTTTTTGGTGGGATCCTTGTCTGGTTTTGGGATCAAGGTGATGCTGGCCTCATAGAATGAGTTTGGAAGTTTTCCTTCCATTTCTATTTTTTGGAACAGTTTCAAGACAATAGGAATTAATTCTTCTTTAAATGTTTGGTAGAATTCCCCTGGGAAGCCATCTGGTCCTGGACTTTTGTTTGTTTGGAGATTTTTGATGACTGTTTCAATCTCCTTACTGGTTATGGGTCTGTTCATGTTATCTATTTCTTCCTGGTTCAATTGTGGTAGTTTATACGTCTCTAGAAATGTATCCATTTCTTCCAGATTATCAAATTTGTTGGCGTAGAGTTGCTCATAGTATGTTCTTATAATTGTTTGTATTTCTTTGGTGTTGGTTGTGATCTCTCCTCTTTCATTCATGATTTTATTTATTTGCGTCCTTTCTCTTTTCTTTTTGGTAAGTCTGGCCAGGGGCTTATCAATCTTATTAATTCTTTCAAAGAACCAGCTCCTAGTTTCGTTGATTTGCTCTATTGTTTTTTTAGTTTCTATTTCATTGATTTCTGCTCTGATCTTTATGATTTCTCTTCTCCTGCTCTGTTTAGGCTTTCTTTGTTGTTCTCTCTCCAGCTCCTTTAGGTGTAGGGTTAGGTTGTGTATTTGAGACCTTTCTTGTTTCTTGAGAAAGGCTTGCACCGCTATATATTTTCCTCTCAGGACTGCCTTTGCTGTGTCCCACAGATTTTGAACTGTTGTGTTTTCATTATCATTTGTTTCCATGAATTTTTTCAATTCTTCTTTAATTTCCTGGTTGACCCATTCATTTTTTAGAAGGATGCTGTTTAGTCTCCATGTATTTGCGTTCTTTCCAAATTTCCTCTTGTGATTGAGTTCTAGCTTCAGAGCATTGTGGTCTGAAAATATGCAGGGAATGATCTCAATCTTTTGGTACCAATTGAGACCTGATTTATGACCCAGGATGTGGTCTATTCTGGAGAATGTTCCATGTGCACTAGAGAAGAATGTATATTCAGTTGCTTTGGGATGGAATGTTCTGAATATATCTGTGATGTCCATCTGGTCCAGTGTGTCATTTAAGGCCTTTATTTCCTTATTGATCTTTTGCTTAGATGATCTGTCCATTTCAGTGAGGGGAGTGTTAAAGTCCCCTGCTATTATTGTATTACTGTCAATGTATTTCTTTGATTTTGTTATTAATTGGTTTATATAGTTGGCTGCTCCCATGTTAGGGGCATAGATATTTAAGATTGTTAGGTCTTCTTGTTGGACAGACCCTTTGAGTAGGATATAGTGTCCTTCCTCATCTCTTATTATAGTCTTTGGCTTAAAATCTAATTGATCTGATATAAGGATTGCCACCCCAGCTTTCTTCTGATGTCCATTAGCATGGTACATTGTTTTCCACCCCCTCACTTTAAATCTGGAGGTGTCTTCGGGTCTAAAATGAGTTTCTTGTAGGCAACATATTGATGGGTTTTGTTTTTTTATCCATTCTGATACCCTGTGTCTTTTGATGGGGGCATTTAGCCCATTAACATTCAGGGTAACTATTGAGAGATATGAATTTATTGCCACTGTATTGCCTGTAAGGTGACTGTTACTGTATATTGCCTCTGTTTCTTTCTGATCTACTACTTTTAGAGTCTCTTTTTGCTTAGAAGACCCCTTTCAATATTTCCTGTAGAGCTGGTTTGGTGTTTGCAAATTCTTTCAGCTTTTGTTTGTCCTGGAAGCTCTTTATCTCTCCTTCTATTTTCAATGATAGCCTAGCCGGATATAGTATTCTTGGCTGCATGTTTTTCTCGTTTAGTGCTCTGAATATATCATGCCAGTTCTTTCTGGCCTGCCAGGTCTCTGTGGATAGGTCCGCTGCCAATCTAATGTTTTTACCCTTGTACGTTATAGACTTCTTTTCCCGGGCTGCTTTCAGGATTTTCTCTTTGTCGCTAAGACTTGTAAATTTTACTATCAGGTGACAAGGTGTGGACCTATTTTTATTGGTTTTGAGGGGCGTTCTTAGCATCTCCTGGATTTTGATGTTTGTTCCCTTTGCCATATTAGGGAAATTCTCTCCAATAATTGTCTCCAATATACCTTCTGCTCCCCTCTCTCTTTCTTCTTCTTCTGGAATCCCAATGATTCTAATGTTGTGTCGTCTTATGGTGTCGCTTATCTCTCAAATCCTCTCCTCGTGGTCCAGTATTTGTTTGTCTCTCTTTTGCTCAGCTTCTTTATTCTCTGTCATTTGGTCTTCTATGTCACTAATTCTTTCTTCTGCCTCATTTATCCTAGCAGTGAGAGCTTCCATTTTTGATTGCACCTCATTAATAGCTTTTTTGATTTCAACTTGGTTAGATTTTAGTTATTTTATTTCTCCAGAAAGGGCTTTTATCTCTCCGGAGAGGGTTTCTCTAATATCTTCTATGCCTTTTTCGAGCCCGGCTAGAACCTTGAGAATTGTCATTCTGAACTCTAGATCTGTCATGTTACCAATGTCCATATTGATTAAGTCTCCAGCCTTCGGTACGGCCTCTTGTTCTTTTTTTTGAGGTGAGTTTTTCCGCCTTGTCATTTTGTCCAGATAAGATTTGCTTTCTCCTGCTGTGGAATTCCGCTGTTCTTGGTGACTGAAGTTGGTTTTGGATGGGTTTCTTGTTGATCTTCTGGGGGAGGGGCCTGTTGTAGTGATTCTCAAGTGTCTTTGCCGCAGGCGGAATTGCACTGCCCTTGCCAGGGGCCGGGCTAAGTAATCCGCTCGGGTTTGCTTTCGGGAGCTTTTGTTCCCTGAGCGCTTTCCGTAGAGTTCCGGAGGACGGGAATGAAGATGGCGGCCTCCCAGTCTCCGGCCTGGAGGAGCCGAGAGCTTGGGGTTCCGCTCCTCAGTGCGCTCTCAGAGCAAAGCGCTCAACTGCCCCGCCTCCCTGGCCTGCGGTCGCAACTTGAGGAGAGCAGTCAATTGCTGGAGCTGGAGAAAAGCGCCCGGTCGCTTCTGTCTCTGCAGCCTCCAGCCGCGCTCCGAGCCCACCCAGCCTGCAACCAGCACAAGGTAACCCCGGGCTTAGAGCTCACTCCTCGGCTTTGTCGCTGTAGCCGGCTTCCCCGCTCTAATACCTGCGAGCTCTGTGGCACTCAGACACCCCCATTCCTTCTGTGACCCTGCGGGACCTGGGGTTATGCTGACCCCGCCTGGGTTCCACACCACCCCACCCCCCCCCCCCGTTTAGCCTCTGGAGCGATGTATCCCAGTGGAGCCGACTTTTAAAAGTCCCGATTTTGTGCTCTGTTGCTCCGCTGCTTGCCGGGAGCCGGCCCCTCCCTCCGGGGTCTATCTTCCTGTCCCTTTGGATTCACTTCTCCGCAGGTCCTACCTATTAGAAAGTGATCGATTTTCTGTTTCTAGAATTGTTGCTCTTCTTCTCTTCGATTTCCCATTGGATTTTTAGGTGTTTCACAATGGTTAGATAAGCTGTCTAGCTGATCTCCTGCTACCCGATGTCGTCTCAGCCTGCTACTTCTCCACCATCTTGACTCCTCCCCCGAAATACCCTATTTTAACTTTGACTATAAAACTTAAAATATCAGAAAAAACAATGAACTTGAGAAAGAGAACTGCATATCAAGGTATTTTTTTCTCATGATAATTAAAATTTTGCTTTCTCACTTAGAGTCAATCCCTCATTTTAATAATTCACAAAATATACTGTTCCATTGTTATATATATACACAAACACTTTTAAACATAAATACTAAATTCAGGAGGATATGAATAAGATTAATTTAGAAGCCAAGAGCATGGAAGACCAGTTACCACATTTTACAAGCAATGAACTACTTTGGAGTTCATTGTGGTATAGGAGCCCACATTTCCCATGCCACTTGGTGCACAAAGTCTTCTTTGCAACTCTGAAACAGTCAAAGGCCAATATTTTCATGAAATGGATCTGGCCACCATCACTTTAGGCTTCATTTGGGACCCATCTACAGGAGTCTGGGCCATCTTCTGGATATTTGGAGGAAAGTTTTGGTGGATGTTCTCTTGGACTGATAGCTTTCTTTTTCTTCAATGCTTCTGTTTTTCTCAATTTCATTCTTTGATGCTAGGGGTTCCTTGAATGATGAAGTTATTTTGCTAATCTTATTGACAATTATTCTGTTCCACCTGGCTGAGCCAGGTTTTCATGGTTTTTTTTTTTCTTTAGAGCATGTGAGAAGAATCCTTTCCTGTACTGCTTCTTCTGGTTCTAACTACTGCTAAAGCCCGCTTCTTTGTCCCATCGTTTTTTCTTTTCATGCTCCTTTGTGTTCTTCTCTTCCTCCTACACAGCCTCCTCTTCCTCCACATTAGGCTCATCTTTCAATCTCAGAGTCAGAATGAGTTCTGAGTGTTTGGGGCAGGGAGATAATTTACCTACTGTTCCAGTTTTTAATTTGGATTTGTTTTCTTTTTTCATGGCACCAAAGAGAATCAATGTAAGCTTTTCAGCCTTCCCCCCCCCCACCCCTACATTTCAAAAGTGATTTCCAGTCTTTTTTAGTTCTGGTATCTCTCTGGGCTTTACAGATTTTATCAACCCGTTAAGTCTGTCTTCGTTTCCTCATTTCCAAGTTCTCAAGTAGTTTCTTCCATGACATGCCATCTAACACACTCTTTGATTTTGTTTCTGATGTCCAAGCACCTAAAACATCGGGAGATGGTGACTCTGATAGAGCTTTGAGACTTTTAACCTCTCAGAGATTTCAGAGTTCCCTTTTGCTATTATTTAACTGGGCAACCAATGATTAAAAGTTCTCTGGCTTCTTGTCAGTGTTTCATTCAGCCTTCTTCATTTGCTTCAGAGGCTTCTTCTCAACCAGATCAGTCAAATCGAGGAATCTGTCATCATCATTACCATAAAAATCTGTCTTCTGAGTCTTTGGCTTTTTTTTCTCCAAGAATCTGCCTCCCGACTCAGAAATCTCTAAGTAGGTAAGATCCAACAAGCTTCCAGCAGACACTATCATTTTGAGCCCATGGCTTCAACCATCAGTTGTTTTTTTGGTTGAATCTAATTTTACACGGCAGAGAGAGAACATCCTTTGTTGCTGCTTCACCAGTTTCTTCAATTGCCTTACTACTCACTTGGATCCTGTCTCTGTCTTCCTCTGGTCCCTGCAGAATAAAGAGGTGGTGCCACTTCCAAAGCTAAGAACATGCTCCTTGCGGACCAGACAATGGTTGTGCTGTGTCGTTTGGATTTGTTTGAGAAAAACATCTTCCCTAGACACTTCCTAGAACGTAGAACTAGAAGACAGGTCCCTGGTAATAGCATTTCATTTCAGGGAAGGGTGTTCTGGAAAACAGTGGCCGTGGCCTGAAAAGGCAGCAATTCATCCCTTTCGGCTACAGGTGCCATAGATGGGGTTGCTTTTCAGGGTCCATAGGCTGCAGGGGCCTGTGGGTCAGGGAACATGGCTGATCCCCCCATGGGACCCTGAGAATGGGGTCCAGCAGTGCCGTGGGCTTTTCCTTCTTCACTTCTTCAGGGTTTGAGGGACTGATGGCCAGCTTTTCCCCATGTCAAGAGGGGCAATAGCAGGGCTGGCTTCTTGAGGTCACCATAGAGTGCTTTGACACTGGGGACTCTGATAAGGAGGAGGAAATCACAACGGAATTTTGATTCACTGGTTCTCTTAAAAACAATGGAAACAATAACAGAGAGATCAACGTTCATGTTTCAAGAAGAGATTTGAATAAGGCATGCATTTTGGGCTTTACTATGGAGTAAGGAGTTATGAGGCAGAAATATGATTATACAGTCATTATTCAAATTTTTATACAGGTGAGGTCAATCACATTTCATACAAAATGTGACCTTAGGAAGGGAAATAACAGCTTAAACTTGATATATGAAAGCAAAAGTTGCAATCCATCCATTTATGTTGTTGGTGGAAAGAGATGAGTTCTGTCCTCAGCCCACATATCAGAAACTAAAAATAGGAAGCCTTTTATTCAGTAAAAATATTTTGAGTTGGGGTGCCTGGGTGGCTCAGTCATTAAGTGTCTGCCTTCACCTCAGGACGTGATCCCAGGGTTCTGGGATTGAACCCCGCATCAGGCTCCTTGCTCAGTGGGAATCCTGCTTCTCCCTCTCCCACTCCTCCTGCTTCTGTTCCTTCTTTCACTGTCTCTCTCTTTCTGTCAAATAAATAAATAAAATCTTTAAAAACAATATCTTAAGTAAACAGTATTTATTTTTTTCTGGGTGGGGGAAAGCTAACTATGGGGTTTTTTTAATCCCTAAGAAACAACACTATTTATGTATTTTTCTGTATTTTTATTATGTTCAGTTAGCCACTGTACAGTACACCATAAGTTTTTGATATAGTGTTCAGTGATTTCCTTAGTTAGTTATAACACCCAGTGCTCATCACAGCATGTCCCCTCCTTAATACCTACCTCCTTAATACCCCCACCCCCCTCCCCTGTGATACCCTCAGTTTGTTTCCTGGGGTCCATAGTCTCATGGTTCACCTCCCTCTCTGATTTCCCCCCCTTCAGATTTCCCTCCCATCCCCTATGGTCCTCTGTGCTATTGCTTGTTTTCCACATATAAGTGAAACCATATGATAATTGTCTTTCTCTGCTTGACTTACTTCACTTAGCAAAATCCCCTCCAGTTCCATCCATGTCAGTGCAAATGGTGGGTATTCATCCTTTCTGATGGCTGAGTAATATTCCATTGTATATATGAACCACGTCTTCTTTATCCATTAATCAGTTGAAGGACATCCAGGGTCCTTCCACAATTTGGCTATTGTGGACATTGCTGCTATGAACATTGAGCTATATGTGGCCCTTCTTTTCACTACATCTATATCTTTGGGGTAAATACCTAGTAGTGCAATTGCTGGGTTGTGAGGTAGCTCTATTCTTAACATCATGAGGAACCTCCATACTGTTTTTCAGAGTGACTGTACCAGCTTGCATTCCTACCAACAATGTAAGAGGGTTCCCCTTTCTCCACATCCTTGCCGACATTTGTTGTTTCTTATCTTGTTAATTTTTGCCACTCTGTTGTAAGGCAGTGTCTCATTGTGGTTTTGATTTGTATTTCCCTGATGCCTAGTGATGTTGAGAATTTTTTCATGTGTCTGTTAGCCATTTGTATGTCTTCTTTGGAGAAGTGTCTGCTAATGTCTTCTGCCCATTTTTTGACTGGGCTATTTGTTTTTTGAGTGTTGAGTTTGAGAAGTTCTTTATAGATCTTGGATATCAGGCTTTTATCTGTAATGTCATTTTCAAATATCTTCTCCCATTCTGTGGGTTGCCTCTTAGTTTTGTTGACTATTTCCTTTGCTATGCAGAAGCTTTTGATCATGATGTAGTCCCAAAAATTCATTTTTGCTTTTGTTTCACTTACCTTTGGAGACGTGTCTTGAAAGAAGTTACTGTGGCCGATGTCAAAGAGGTTACAGCCTATATTCTTCTCGAGGATTTTGATGGATTCCTGTCTCACATTGAGGTCTTTCATCCATTTTTAATTTATCTTTGTATATGGTGTAAGGGAACTATGTGGATTTAAGTACCAATATTAGGCTTAAACTCACTCTGGTGGCTCTTCCAAGACATACACTAATTTTAAATTGTTAGCCAGATCCTGTACAATCCATGAGAAATCATAAGCAGAGATGTTAAGCAGATATATTTACCCTGGGCTTGGTCAGGATCTTGTTCACACTTCCCCTTGCTCACTACCATTCTTTTACACCTACCTCAAAGTGAGGCATACTTGTCACATTGAAATGTCAGAGCACCTGAGCCTCTGGAACAGATGAGTGAAGGACAGGACCTCATATGATATCCTTGGATGGTTGACAGCAGGCTTCTATGAGACTGCTGTGTGCCGGTGAGTGTATACATGGCCATGTGTGTACTGGGGTGGCTTTAGGGAGCTGGGGGATCTCTTCCCATCTGTCCCTACCCAATTCTGAGGTTGCAGGACTCAACCAGAAGGCTAGTAATCCCATCTCTGCTCGACAATATCTTATTAGTTTCAGGCATATATTATAGTAATTTGAGCTTTATAAATATTATAAAATGATGCCCAAGTTTCATTATCATCTATCAATATACAAAGTCATTACAATATTATTGACTATATTTCCTATGGTATACATTACATCCCCATGACTTATTTCATAACTAGAAGTTTGTACCTCTTATCCTCTTTACCTATTTTGCCTACACTCCATTCCCTCCCCACTCTGGTAATCACCATTTGTCTCCTGTATCTATGAATCTATTTCTGTTTTGTTGTGTTTGTTCACTTGTTTTGTTTTTTCGATTCCATATATAAGGGAAATCCTATAGGCTTATTTCACTTAGCACAATACCTTCTGGGTCCATTCTAGTTTTGTAAATGGCAAGATTTGATTCTTTCTTATGGCTCAGTTCAATATATATATATATATATATACATACACACACACATATATATACACACATATACATACACATACATGTACATATATATACATATATATATCACATCTTTTTTCAAATATTTTGTTTATTTATTTGTGAGAGTGAAAGGGAGAGAAAGAAGGAGAGTGTGTGTGTGTGTGTGTGTGTGTGTGTGTGTGTGTGTGTATGTGTGTGTACAAGCAGGGGGGAGGGGCAGATGGAGTGGGAGAAGCAGACTCCCTGCTGAGCAAGGAGCCTGATGCAGGACTAGATCCCAGAACCCTAGGATCATGACCTGAGCCAAAGGCAGACACCTAACAGACTGAGCCACCCAAGCACTGCATATCATGTCTTTTTTTATCTTTATCTATTGGTAGACATAAATTCTTTCCATATCTTGGCTATGGTAAATAATGTTAGTATGAACATAAAGTAGGATGCATATATTTTCAAATTGGTGTTTTTTTTTACTTGGGTCAATACCCAGAAGTGAAATTTCTGAATATTATGGCAGTCTTATTTTAAGGAACCTCCATACTATTTCCATAGTGGCTGCACAAATTTTTATTCCTGCCAACAGTGTATGTGGTTTCACTTTTCTCCACATCCCACTGACACTTTTTATTTCTTGTTTGGTTTTTTTATAATAACTAATCTAACAGATTTGAGATGATACCTCATTGTGGGTTTTGATTTGCATTTCCCTGATGAACATCTTTGCATGTACCTGTTAGCCATCTTCATGTCTATTCAAGTCCTATAGTAAGTAATGGAAGCTTTATAGGTATTGGGGATGTTTACCCAATATTTGTATGATTTGCAAATATCTTCTTCCATTCGTTAGGTTTCCTTTTCATTTTGTTGATGGTTTCCTTCACTGTGCAAAAACTTTTAGTTTGATGCAATCCTATTTGTTTAATTTAGCTTTTGTTGTCATTGTCTACAGAGACTGGCTCAAAAAACCATTTCTAGACCAATGTCAAAGAGTTTACCGCCTGTGTTTTTTTCTACTAATGTTATGGTTTCACTCTTACATTCAAATCTTGAATCCATTTTTAATTTATTTTTGTATATGGTGTAAGAGAGGGTTCCAGTTTCACTCTTTTGTGGGTAGCTCTCCAGTTTTTTCCACACCATTTTTAGAAGAGACTGTCTTTTCCCCCATTGTATATTCTTGCCACCTTTATTATGGATTAATAGACCATATATGTATGAGTTTATTTTTGGACACTCTATTCTATTCTATTGATCTATGTGTTGTTTTCACACCAGTATCATACTGTTTTAATTACTATAGCTTTATAGTATAGTTTGAATCAGGGAATATAATACCTCAGTTTTGTTTTTCTTTCTCAAGATTGCTTTGGCTATTTGTGGATCATCAAAATACTGATGGCATTTTTAACAGAACTAGAACAAAGAATCCTAAAATTTGAATGGAACCCCAAAATATTTCTTTGTTAACATATGAAAAGTTAAGAATAAAAATTAGTTAACACATTAAAATAGTCCTATAAATCAGGGTTTGCATATATGGAAAAAATCCAGAGTTTTATTATATTATTTAAATGTTCATTTTATTTTTTTAATTAATTACTTAATTTTCTTAAAAATAAAGAAGATAAAAAGCACTCCCTGCTTCCACTGACTGATTGTGACCCCAAATTTTAAGCCCAGGCTTAGAGATCCAGCATGATCCTGGACCTGCCTTCCTCTGACCTCTTTTTTCTACTCCCTGTGCTCAATGCACTCCAATCACATTTGTCTTTGTCCTGCCCAGGCCTACCTTATTTTATTTACTTATTTATTTATTTTTTAGGCTTCAAATTAGTTAACATACAATGCTACACTGCTTTCAGAAGCAAAATCCCATGATTCATCACCCACATACAATGTACAGCACCCAGTGTTCATCCCAACAAGTACCCGCCTTAATACCCATCACTCATTTAGCCCATCTCCCTACTCAACTCCCCTCTAGCAACCCTCAGTTTGTTCTCTATATTTAAGAGTCCCTTATAGTTTGCTTCTCTCTCTGTTTTTAATCCTATTTTATTTTTCCTTGCGTTCCCTCTGTACATCTCTTTTGTTCTTAAATTCTACATGTGAGTGAAATCATCTATTTGTCATTCTGTGACTGACTTATTTCCCTTAGCATAATACACTCTAGCTCCATCCACATCATTGCAAATAGCAAGACTTCCTTCTTTTTGATCACTGAGTAATATTTCATTGAATATATATACCACTTCTTTATCCACTCATAAGTCAACGGACAATTGGACACTTTCCATAATTTGGCTAATGTTAGTAATTCTGCTATAAACATTGGGGTACATGTGCCCCTTTGAATCAGCACTTTCGTATTAGCATGTTGGGATAACACCTAATAGTGCAACTGAAGGGTTATAGGGTAGTTCTATTTTTAACTTTTTGAGAAAACTCCATACTGTTTTCCAGAGTAGCTACACCAGTTTGCATCCCCCACTAAGTGTGCCAAAGTGTTCCCCTTTCTCCACTTCCTCACTAATACCTGTTTTTTCCTGAGTTGTTAATTTTAGCCATTCTGATTTGTATTTCTCTAATGATGAGAGATACTGAGCATCTTTTCATGTGTCTGTTAGTCATCTGATGTCTTCTTTGGAAAAATATCTATTCATGTTTTCTGCCCATTTCTTAACTACAGTATTTGTTTTTTGGGTGTTGAGTTAGATAAGTTCTTTATAGATTTTGGATATTAACTCTTTATCTGATACATCATTTGCAAATATCTTCTCCCATTCCATTGGTTGCCCTTTAGTTTTGTTGATTGTTTCCTTCACGGTGCAGAAGCATTTTGTCTTGATACACTCTCAATAGTTCATTTTTGCTTTGTTTCCCTTACCTCCAGAGATATGTCTGATAAGAAATTGCTATGGCCGAGGTCAAAGAGGTTGCTGCCTGAATTCCTCTCTAGGATTTTGGTGGTTCCCTATATTACGTTTAGGTCTTTCATCCATTTTGAATTTCTTCAGGTGTGTCATATAAGAAAGTGGTTCAGTTTCATTCTTCTGCATGTTGTCTTCCATTTTCCTCAACACCATTTGTTGAAGAAACTCTCTCTTTTTCATTGGATATTCTTTCCTGTTTGTCAAAGATTAGTTGACCATACAGTTGTGGGTCCATTTCTGGGTTCTCCATTCTGTTCCATGGATCTATGTGTTTGTTTTTGTGCCAGTAACACACTGTCTTAATCACTACAGCTTTGTAATGTGGCTTGAAGTCTGGAATTGTGATGCCTCTTGCGTTGCTTTTCTTTTTTAAGATTGCATTAGCTATTCAGGGTCTTTTCTGGGTCCATATAAATGAGGATTGTTTGTTCTACCTCTGTGAAAAGTGGTGCTGTTATTTTGATAGGGATTGGATTGAATGTGTAGATTGCTTTGGGTGGTATAGATATCTTAACAATATTTGTTCTTCCAATCAATTTTCTATTTCTTTGTGTCTTCCTCAATTTCTTTCATAATTGTTCTATAGTTTTCACAATACAGATCTTTTGCATCTTTGGTTAGGTATCTTACGGGTTTTGGTGCAATTGTAAATGGGGTCACTTCTTTGATTTCTCTTTCTACTGCTTCGTTATTGGTGTAAAGAAATGCAATAGGTTTCTGTACATTTATGTTGTATCCTGTAACTTTATTGAATTCATGTGTCTAGCATGAATTCTAGCAATTTTATGTTGGAGTCTTTGGGGTTCTCTACATAGAGTATCATGTCAACTGCAAATAGTAAAAGTTTGACTTCTTCCTTGTCATTTTGGATGCCTTTTATTCCTTTTTGTTTGATTGCTAAAGCCACAGCTTCTGGTACTATGTTGAACAACAATGGTGAGAGTGGATATCCCTGTCATAGTCCTGACCTGAGGGGAAAACCTTTCAGTTTTTCCCCATTGAGGATATTATCTGTGGGTCTTTTGTATATGGCGTTTATGATGTTGAGGTATGTTCCTTCTATTCCTACTTTCTTGAGGATTTTTATCAAGAAAGGATGCTGTATTTTGTCAAATGCTTTTTCTGCATCTATTGAGAGGATCATATAGTTCTTATCCTTTCTTTTACTAATGTGGTGTATCATGTTGATTGATTTGCACATATTGAAGCATGCTTCTAGCTCAGGAATAAATCCCATTTAGTCATGGTGAATAATTCTCTTAATGTACTGTTGGATTCAGTTAGCTAGTCTCTTGTCGAGAATTTTTGCATCCATGTTCATCAGGGATATTGGTCTGTAATTCTCCATTTTAGTGGGGTCTTTGTCTGGTTTTGGAATCAAGGTAATGCTGGCCTCATAGAATGAGTTTGGAAGGTTTCCTTCCATTTCTATTTTGTAGAACAGCTTAAGACAAATAGGTATTAATTTTTTAAATGTTTGGTAGAACCCCTTGGAAAGCCTCTGGCCCTGGACTCTTGTTTGCTGGGAGATTTTTGATTACTGATTCAATTTCTTTGCTTAGTCTGTTCAAATTTTCTATTTCTTCCTGTCTCAATTTTAGTAGTTTATATATTTCTAGGAATGTATGTCTTCCAGGTTGCCCAGTTTGTTGGAATATAATTGCTCATAATGTTTTCTTATAATTGTTTGTATTTTCATGGTGTTGGTTGTGATCTTCATGATTTTATTTATTTGGGTCCTTTCTCTTTTCTTATTGATAAGTCTAGCTAGGGCTTTATCAATTTATTTTTTTAAATTTTTTCAAAGAATTAGATCTTAATTTCATTGATTTGTTCTACTGTTTTTTTTTAATTTCTATATCATTTATTTCTGCTCCAATCTTAATTATTTTACTTCTGTTAATTTTAAGATTTATTTGCTGTTCTCTTTTCAGCTCCTTTAGGTGTAAGGTTAGGCTGTGTATTTGAGACTTTTCTTGCTTCCTCAGGAAGGCTTGTATTGCTATATGCTTTCTTCTTATTACCACCTTTGCTGTGTCCCAAAGGTTTTGGACTGTGATGTTTCCATTCTTATCTGCTTTCATGTATTTTTTTTATCTTAATTTTTTAAATTTAATTTTATTTTATCTCAGTGTTTCAAAATTCATTGTTTATGCACCACACCCAGTGCTCCATGCAATATGTGCCCTCCATAATATCCACCACCAGGCTCACCCCAACCCCTACCCCCCAAAAAACCTCAGTTTGTTTCTCAGAGTCCACAGTCTCTCATGGTTTGTCTCCCCCTCCGATTTCCCCCAACTCACTTCTCCTCTCCATCTCCCAATGTCTTCCATGTTATTCCTTATGCTCCACAAGTAAGTGAAACCGTATGATAATTGACTTTCTCTGCTTTAATTTCCTGGTTGACCCCCTCATTCCTTAGGAGGATGTTCTATAACCTCATGTAGTCATGGTCTTTCCAAATTTTTTCTTATGGTTGACTTCAAGTTTCATAGTGAAAATATTCATGGTATGATCTCAATCTGTATGGTCGAAGCCTGATTTGTGACCCAGTATGTGATCTGTTATGGAGAGTGCTCCATGTGCACTTGAAAAGAATGTATATTCTGCTGTTTGAGGACAAATGCTCTGAATATGTCTGTTAAGTCTGTCTGGTCTTGTGTGTCATCCAAAGCCACTGTTTCCTTGTTGATCTTCTGCTCAGATGATCTGTCCATTGCTGTGAGTGGGCTGTTGAAGCATCCTATTATTGTATTATTATCAATGAGTTTCTTTAAGTTTTTCATTAATTATTATATATTTGGCTGCTCCCAAGTTGGGTGAATAAATATTTACAATTGTTAGATCTTGTTACTTGGCAGACCCCTTTATTATGGTGCCCTTATTCACCTCTTATTAAAGCCTTTGGTTTAAAATCAGTTTGTCTGATACAAACATTCTAGTTTGTCTGATACAAACTCCAGTGTTCTTTTGGTGTCCATTATCATGACAGGTGGTTCTCCACCCCTTCACTTTCAATATGGAGTTGTTTGTGGATCTGAAATAAGTATCTTATAAATAGCATATTGATGGGTCTTGTTTTGGGTTGTTTGTTTGTTTTTAAGTAGGCTTCACTCATTGAATGAAGCCCAATGTGAGATCAAGACCTGAGCCAAGATCAAGAGTTGGATGTTTAACTGACTGAACCACCCAGTCATCCCTGGGTCTTGGTTTTTTTAATCCATTCTGATACCCTATGTCTTTTTATTGAAACACTGAATCCACTTATATTCAGAATAATTGAAAGATATGACTTTAGTGCCAATGCATTACCTATAAATTTGCTGTTCCTATAGATGGTCTCTATCCCTTTCTAGACTCTGTTAATTTTTGTCTCTCTTTCCCATTCAAAGTGTCCCCTTCAGTACTTCTTGCAGAGCTGGTTTAGTGTTCACTAACTCCTTTAGTTCTTGCTTTTCTTGGAAATTCTTTCTCTTTCCTTTTATTTTGAATGACAGTTTTATTGGATAAAATATTCTTGGATGCATATTTTTCCCCATTTAGCATAATGCTAAATGCTAAATGCTAAAAATGCTACTTTTTTCTGGTCTGCCAAGTTTCTGTGGACAGTTCTGCTGCTAACCTTATGTGTCTACCCTTGTACATTAAGGTTATTTTTGCCCCCAGATGCTCTCAGAAATCTCTCTTTATCATTGTATTTTGCAAGTTTCACTGTTAAGTCTTGATGTTGATCTGTTTTTGTTGATTTTTGAGGGGATAGTTCTCTGTGCCTCTTGGACTTGAATGCTTCTTTCCTTCCCCAGATTAAATAAATTCTCAGCTATAATTTGTTCAAATTTCTGTTGCCTTTCCCCACTCTTCTTCTGGGACTCCTATAATGTGGATATTATTGCACTTCGTGCAATTGCTGAGTTCCCTAAGTCTATAATCATGATGTAATAATTTTTTCCTTCATCTTTTCAGCTTCATTATTTTCCATAATTTTATCTCCTATATCACCTACTCAATTCTCTGCTTCTTCCAGCCTCATGATTCCATCCAGTCAGTTTTGCATCTCAGTTGTAGTATTTTTTAAATTTTATTTTGGCCTAATTTTTAGGTCTTTTACCTCTGCAGCCAAGGTTTCTCTGGTGTCTTCTATGCTTCTTTCAAGCCTAGCTAGTATTCTTATGACTGCTCTAAATTCTTGTTTGGATGAATTGCATATATCTGTTTTGGGAGAATCCCTGGCTGTGATTTCTTCTTGACTTTTTTTTTTTTTTTTTTCGAGAATTCCCCCATCTTGTCATTATGTCTAGCTCTCTGTCTTTTGCATATTATGAAAGCTATGTTTCCTGCTCTTGAGAGTAATACTATATTAAGAAGGGGGTCATACACTGCCCAGGGCCTGGGGCTTCAGGAAGTGTTTCTGGTATATGCTATGTGCACTTTGCTATTGTCTTTTTTAGCTGCTCTTTCCCACAGGTCAATCCTCTACAGAATTCCTCCTTATAGTGGGGAGTGTTTGGAACTTTAGGTAGGTGTGCTTTGATTTATTTGTTAAGTCTGGTACATGATGGGGTGGTGTGCTTGTTCAGTCTTCTGAGAGAAAGGCCTGCTTTGCTAGCTCACAGTCAGACCTGACTTTGCAATGATGCCCCTGCCAGATGCAGGGGGAGGGGATGGGTGTAAGTGATTCTAACCTCCACTGGAAGCACTGTGTTTTCTTCTGAAATGCAACCATGTGGATGGGTGGAGGGGAGGGGAAGTGGAAGATGGAGTCACCCTGCCCTTTTGTCCGCAGGGAGGAAAACTCACAGCTTATGTTGTTCATAGAGACTGCTCACTCACAGTCTCAACATGTCTGTGCCTGGCCATTGGCACACCTGACACCACAGTTCTCCTCTGTTTTATCTCTGGCACACAGCTGGGATTCAAAACTCCAAATCTTAAAGGGCCCAGCAAGGTATGGACCCACTCTACCCCCTCCCCCCAGGGGAGAGACTTGCAGCACACACCCCCACTGCTCTGTCCCAGAAAAGGAGCTGCACAGTGTACACACAGTGGCTGGAGTCCACTGTGATGCTGAACAAAAAGTTCTGACCAAACTATCTGCCCTCTGCATGTGCCTGTCCCTGCTTCTGAACAGCTGTTCAGTGACCCCCAGTGAGCCCTCTGTCCTTGGAGAGGCAAATATCCTTTTCCAAATGTACTTCAGCAGGGGGAGCAATCTCTTCCAGTGCTACCCAGATGATCCCCTCACTGCAGCACATTGTGGAACTTATGCTCCTCTCTCTCCCACTCTCTCCTCCTTTCCCTGACTTCACTCTGTGACAATGGCTCCTTCCCCTCCATAGCACTGTGATTTCTCTCTCCCCCAGTTCAGGGCTCTGAACCTCTCATCTGCCACATTCTCTCTTCCCATTGTGCAGATTGTTTTCTTAATCCTCAGATCAATTTCCTTTGTTCAAAATGACAAGATATTGATCTAGCTGATTTGAGGAATGAGACAAGCTCAGGGTCCCCCTACAACTCCACCATCTTAACTCTTCTGATCTCTGTTTTACTTTTAAAATATCTTTGGATCTTATTTGATTTCTTTGACCCAAGGTTGCCAGTATATTTAGTCTATTAGAAATAAATTATCCTGATCTTTTTATCCATATGACATCAAATTATTTTCGCTGAAATTCTTAACTAAGTTGACTGATAGTGTCAAGTAATGAGAGGTCATGTCAAATGAGAGGTAAGATTTCTTGCTGACCATGTTGTATGGCTGTGTGGGCCAGGTGGACTTCTATAAGCATTCAGGGAGATTCATGGTAGGGATACAGCATAGCTCTGCACCAAAGATTCACAAAAATACATTTTTCATGGTCATGTTCCATAGTGGTTTGTTCAGTTCAGCTGGAGGGAGTGGTGGCAAACCAGGTTGTAAGCAAACTTATTTTTATATTTGGTCTGATACTGCTCATGCAAATTATATATGAGGAAGAAATATAGCACAAACTAAGTGATATATGCATGCTAAAGTGTGATTGCTTCTTCATTTGTGCATAAATACATGGAGAGTGATGTAGAAGATAGAATGGGAAAAAAGAATAAATTCCTTTTTATTTATGGAAAATAGTGGCTCTGCAACTAAAAAGAGTCTAATTCAGTAAGTGACCTGAGTCAATTTATTTTACTATCAAGTCAATAGATGATAGAGAGATAGATAGATGGATGGATAGATAAAATAACAGTGGCTAGTCACCACTATTATAGTAAGAATATGTTCTTTTATTACTTCAATCAGATTTAAATTCATACCAGGAACAAATTATAATTTTTCTAAATTGAAATTTCATTACTGACTAGTATAAATGAATGTATTATACATTTAATAGATGATGGCATGCCTAATAAGGAACTGCTAATTCTTTTCTTTGATATAGCTTTTTTCCTTAAGTAATTTTTTATAATTAGCACTAAATTATAGTAATGAAATATCTTACTTGTGAAGAAAATACTGAATAATGTATTGACTAATAGCATATGTTGTATTAATTATTTAGTGTAATTTGACAGTAATATTTAAATTCATGTTGTTTTGACTCTGACAGTGAAATACGTCATGTACAAAAATTTTTGGAGTACCTGGTATTTTTTACAGAGAAATTATGCATTTATATTTCAAAAGCAGAAATAGAAAAATTCCAAGTATATAATGGGAAAGGTCTATATTTCTGCTAATTTAATGAGTTTGACACATATGAAACTAATTAGGTAAACACTTCAACCAATTAATCTAGTTAATGTTATTAAGTATTATACAACTTAAAAGTTTATCCTATGTTGAGAAGTTAATAAAAATAATAAATCATCCTAATTCAGTAGTTACAAGTTATAAGTCAGAGTATAAGTATAGGCCTGCCCAGAAGATTCTACCCTAGATTTGTTTTAGTGTTGGTAGATCGAAATAGGTTGCTTTTACCGGATCCTATTATTTTAGTCTATGATTTAAGGACTTCATATTATTGTAACTGTATGTGCAAAACCTAAAAGGGGAACTACAATATGACAATTTGAAATAATTAGAGAACAAGAACTATCCGTGTTATTGAGAATACTACTCCCAATATGTATTATTGAGCATCTATGTAACCACACTCTGATTGTAATTAGCAAATCAAATGCATTAGGTTAAGTGGAAGAATAGTGTGGATTGCATCTGCTGAATTTGACATAAAAGCCTGCAGGCATTGAACTGGGCTCAGTGGTTATGTAAGATTCACAGAAAAAAATGTGGCTGTTCTGGGAAAGAAGCACAGCCTAGAGTAACACTGTCTAACAGAAATAAAATGTCAGCCACAAATGCAAACCACACAGGTAACTTCACATTTTTAGTGGTCACACAAGAAAAGTTAAAATAAACAAATGAAATTAAACTTATTAATATATTTTACATGACCCAGTATATTCAAAATACTATGATTTGAACTAATAAATGATTGCGATATTTTACATTTTTTATACTAAGTCTCTGAAATCCAGTATATATTTTACAATTATAGCACATCTCAGTTTGTACTAACAGCATTTCAAATGTTTAATATCCATAGATTGTTGGTGGGTACAGAAAGTTCAGCCTCAGATTCTCTCTTTGGGTCTGGCTAGCTATTCATTCTCTTCAGTGTTTTGAATGAAGAGTTCTTTAGGAGATTCATGTATTGTATTTATGAGAAAATGAGAAAAGCAAAAAAATACCCTGGTAGTTTAGAGAAATGTATAAATATTAAAAAGCCTAACCCAAAGGGCACCTTTTGGTCCCTAGCTTATTGGACCTTTCTGCTGCATTTGTTATCATAGATTACTTTCTCCTCCTTAAAACTACACACTGATGGTTCTCTCTTGTCTCACTGACTAGTACACATTTTGAGTCAGATCCCCTTTCTCTGCTCTTCAATGTTGGTATTTTACAGACTCTCTTTTGATCCCCATTTTGTTCTTACCCTACAACTTCTCCCAGGAGTATCTCAAGCTCTTATATATGATGATAACACTCAAATGTTATCTCTGGTCTTACATCTTTTGTTAACCTTTGTTTCCAAATGCCTGTGGGATATGTCCATCCAGCCATTTCACAAACACATAAACCCATCATCCATCCTTCTACACCTACTCTTCTAGTCCATAGTTCATATGGTGTCATCACCATCCATTGAATTAGAAACCAATGGTGATCCTTGACACTCTCCACTCCCTCACTAATCAGCAAATCCTATTGATTTCACCAACTTAATATATATCTATACTTCCCTCTCTCCAAAAACATGCGTGATTCACTTAACTACTATCTGTTTCTTGGAATGAGGCAAAATCTTCATCAATTCACCATATTACTAATCATAAGCCCTCAAACCCATCTTCCCAACACAGCCATGGAAAATGAAAGAACGGCCATCTTTACTCTCGCTTAAAACACTTCAGTGGTTGCCATAATTTAAAGAATAAGGTCCAGAATCTCTGGTCCTTCATATCCTCTTACCGCCTTGCTCTTTAACTTTATTCTTATACGACTTTCTGAACTTCACACGCCACCAATACAACACTCTATGTAGCTCTCCACAAACACCAAGCTGTGTGAGCTGTGCTTCCTCATGATTCCTTTTATTCTTCCCCTTCTTTATTCCAGGACTCATCCATTAAGAACCCACACATGTTTTACATCATTTCTTCAAAAGGCTGTAAACCGACCACCATCCAAGATTGTTTCTGGCTGGGTTGGAGGTCCTCTTGTTGCTTTCTAAATGTACCTCTATCACACTATTAAGCATGTCTATTAAATTGTCTTCTGGATGTCTCCACCACCACGTGGTATTCCTCTTTGTATCTTTGATATCCAGCACAGTGCTTTGTATAAGGATTTGATGAACTCACCGAAGTCAGGTTAAAAACACCAGCATTTGTATGTGCACTCACATGTACAAAAACTGCACACATGATGGACACTCAAGCGAAGTAGACATTCGTTCCTTTAAAAGCAGCACAGGTAAAGAAATTGAAACATTTTAGTAAATTAAAAATCGATATGTGTGAACAGTGAATACAGCTCCCTCAAAGCATGAATTGTGTTCAGGTTGCCTTATTTGAAGAATATGCGAGTTTCAGCTCAAACGTTCCTTGCCAACACCTTAGAGGCTGTCTAGTTGTGGGTGAACAGAGGGAAAGAAGGTTACAGAGATTAGTGTTGAAATTGTCTCCTATGATTCATGGCATCAATTCACTTCGCCAATCCCCAGTTTTCTCATTAACAACATGAGGAAATTAGGCCTATGAGAGTCCTCCTGAATCTTAGGTTCCATAATTCAGGACTGTGTCTACATAGGGGTGAAGAGAGGAGGAAAACAGGGAGAGGAAATAAAACAAAACTTGCTTATATCCCAATTCATTCTACTTGAACCTATTAAAACACATACACATCATTTTAATTAGAGCTGTTTCATTAATTTTAATTTTTCCAAATACATGAGTATTTATGCTATATTACAGGAATAATTAGTTATGAAGAGATGTGAAAATGTTTTATTCTTCTTAAGTCCAATAGACATTACATGGTAACAGTGTCCATAAATGTTAATGATCTTAGTTTCATTTTTCTTTTCCCAAGATAGAATAGTTGCATTACGACAATATTGAATCTGGTAGGGATTTAATTCCTTATGCAGCCGTGCTCAGGAAATCAATGGGATAAAGCTGAGACGTCAGTGCAGCTCAATTTGGTCAGTCATATCATATAGATGTGTGAAAATCTTTGTATTTTTCTACAAGAAGTTCTGAGCACCATTTAAAATACACAAACTGAACATGGCCTTCAGTGGTACCTAGCACCTTATTGTGTACACCGTTGGTGACCAATAAATGATTGTTTAGGAGCCAAATAATTCACATAATAGAGAAAATGTGCTCTGTAGACCACAATGGTATAGTTTTAAGAGCATTATCAATGACCAGGAACACACTGCAAAGCAAGGTTGTGAAATATCTCTGTCATATAGGGGACTTTGTAGAGGAACATTAGTTTTACTTCTGTATAAAGAGCACATGCTTGTTGAAAAGATGAAGACAGTACAGTATGGATAAAATCAAAATAGATACCCAGCCTTCATTTCCATCCAATCTCCAAAACTTCTCTGATAACAGCATGCTGTATAATGGTTTGGGGTGTTTTCTATGCCGTTGTAATGGGATGTCAAGGAACTTTTCCTGTTGTTCTGCAATTGTCAGTGGCCAGAGCTGAGGGCGAAGGGTGAATTTAACAACTGGAGATGTCCTAACCTCTCTGATCCTTAGTTTCCTCACATTGAGAATGGGAACAGTGATCAATTTCCTTCCTAACTCAGGGCATTTTTCTTTTAATTGATGAAACATAAACAAAAATAGTCTGTAATTATAAATCACTACACAAATAAGGTGTTATTCTGATTCTTAAAGAATGAAAATAAATTTTGGATTCTGTGATGCCAAAACAGCAAGCAAGAAGCCCCCAAACCTATGACCTACCTGGTTAAAAAAGGTTTATGAAGTTGAATGCAAATTTTGTGATAAAATCATTATCTGCTCAATAAAATGCCTGCTCATCCGAAGAGTGGTCACTAAATTTAAATAAATTTTAACATTTCATCAACTGTTCATGAAATTGCCAAACAACATGTTATACAACCATTAAAACTAATTATGATGGTTTTTTCTCCTACTTCCCCAAAAAAATATGTTAACTGAACTTCAGAATACAATAATATTCTGTACATTATCATCACAGCATAAAAGGGATATACAAACACAGAAAACAATGTACTTAAAATAAAATAATTGTAATCAGCTTGTAAAACCATAACTTTCAAAACTTTACATGTTTTGTGTATTTTGTTTTAATATAGGGGAATATAAGAGATAGAAGAAATCAATGGTTCAGCATTTACTCCCTTACTATGAGATAAACTAGAAGATAAAATCTCCCTATACATATTAATAGAAGAAATTCATCTCAGTGGTACTTGCTGTGTACCGAGGTTTGTCTTCCCTCCCTTCCCCAATTCGTATGTTGAAACACTAACAGCTAACCTGATGGTCCTAAGAGGTGGGGCCTTTGGGAGGTGATAGGAATTAGATGAGATCATAAGGGCAGAACCCTTAGGATGGGGCTAGTGCCCTTAGAAGAGTCAGGAGAAAGTTCGCAGCTCTGCTTTCTGCCCCACTAGGATGCAAGAAATCAGCAGTCTGCTGAAGGCTTTCTCCAGAACCTAAGGGTTCTGGCATCCTAAGTTCAGACTTGCCACCTCCAGAACTGTAAGCAATAAATTTCTGTTCTTTCTAAAGTAGCCAGTGTATGGTATTTTGTTACAACAACCCAAGCTGACAAAGAGGATCTTTGTCATCATATCTCTGAATAACATAATGTGAATGAATGGAGGAAAAAGTTTCTTTCCCTACTGGTTTTGGACTTCACTAATAATGTTTGGTTGTTTATGTTTTTTAACATTATTTCTTCAAGCCCAGGATCTCACAGTGGCTTGAAAAATTCTGAAACCCTGCTCAGACCCTCCCTACATTTGGAGCACTGACCAAGAAACAGTCTCTCCAGATCTATAAGAATCATTGTCATTGGAGAAAGCGTTTAGAGAAGAACCATAACCATGCTCACAGGAGTGCCCATTTCTCCACTTCTCCTTACTTTGGGCCAGGGCACAGAGAGGAGACCTCGGCCTGCCCCACAGAGAGACTCATCTGGCAGAGAAGTCAAGATCTGGATATCAACAATCTCCATCCAGCATAGGGTGAATTTAGATGCAGGTGACTGCACAGGTGCCATGGGGATTTGGGGGAAGGGCTACCTGGGATGGGAGGCAGGGAGAAATCTTTCAGGGTGCAGAAAGGAGCAATTTCCCTAGCAAAGAATACTGTCTTCAAGGCATAGGGAATTTAGACTTCATTCCTCGTATTTTAAAGCTGTACCAGCTATAAGGAGTGGGGTCTTAGGGGACGGGGGGTGGGGGGGATGGTGGCAGATTATGGGAAAGAGACATAGCCTGATGAAAGTTGAGGCTGAAGAGATCAGAAAAGCCCAGAGTCGTGCATCTGGAAATTCAGAATTATCCTGTAGGAAATAAGGAGCCGCAGGATGGTTGGAACAGGGAGTCATCCAAGCAGCCAAAGAGAAGAGGTGGAGGAGAGTGTCACAGCAATGGGTGTACAGACACCAGGGACTGAAGAGCATCCCTTCCAGCCCACGTCCTTTGCATCTAGGGAAACTGAGGCTCAGAGAGGAAAAGAGACGTGTCCATGGTGGCCATCTGGCTTCTGAGGTTGAATAGGGCGGTGGAGGCAACCAGTGGAGGGCCTGCCTTAATTCTGAGGACAAGCACATAGTCTTATGGGTGCTGCTGGCCCTGTGGACAGCCAAGGTCTAGCAATGGGGTAGGAAGAGAAAAACCAGAGGCAGCAGCAGAGGGTTTTTTTAATGAGTCCCTGCCACTTCATGCCTTGCGCCTACCCTCTCTGGCCCCTAATTTCCTGCTACCTAGAGGAGACCCTACACCTGTCCCGGCCTCACACAGTGGATTCACTGCCAAGGCACAGGACAGGCAGCAGGGATGGCGAAAGCATATTTCTTTTCTCCTGATCCTTGCACTTTGTGTTCCTATCCGACCTGTGACTGTTTACACTACTCCAGCAGTCCGCGGCCCATGTCCAGCGACATCTCCCCACAACCCCATCTCCTTCCGGCCACAGTAGGGTCAGCAGGCCCCAAAGGGGACAAAGCAGAAGGGATGCCCACAGAGCCCAGGGACGGGGTGTAGGGGGTCAAGACCCCTCGCAGCTTCCCCTGCTGGCTGCAGTTGCCCCCGCCCCCATGCACTGGGGTTGGTGCCGCCTCTTGGAACACCCCCATACCTCGTCCCCCTACCACCCACCCACCTGCAATGAGCACTGCCCACAGGCTATTTGTATTGTATTTTTTATCAAACTGAACGTTCAAAATAATGAAACCATATGTAGAGCTACATTATATTTTCATACATTTCAGTTTTATAAATGTGAATGCTTTTGTTTAGATTCCCAACGCTGCCATTTCAAGTGGAACCAAATATTCACGAAATATGTAAGAAACTGAAAATTTTATTATTCATAAATAACCAAAATTGACAGAAGAATGCATAAAATAACCTCAAAATGCTTTTAAAAGCATGTTTTTTCCTCAGCTACTTTTACTCTGTGAAACTGACCTGGAACTCTGATCTCTGTAATCTGTCTAGTTTTTAAATACATTAATGTTTAGTCTTTAGACTAGAAAAAAAAAATCACTGTGAATGATAATTCCAAAATCAGCCTGTGACCCATTACATCTCAGTGGATTTGGCGTCCTGATCTTTTCTCATTCTGGTGTAACCTCAGCATCCTGCTTCATTTAATTCTTTAAACTTTAATTAAAAAACAGCAGGAAAAGCCAAGAAGATAAAGCAGATGAAAATCCCTTTATAGCCTGTAGGATAGTGAATAACAGTTTGAGAGAATGAGGGAAATTTTGTTCAACTATGAATATGATCCATGAAAATTTATTTCTTGTGGATTATTATTTTGCAGAGGAAAACCATTATCAATTGGATGTCTTACCGCACTAGAAATATCAGAATCAAGCTGTCGGAAAAGTCTGCATCAGATAGACAATGCTATTCTACCTAGTTCTTTTTTTTTTCCCTGCTTCTAGAGTATTTAAGCTTGTTGTTAAATTTACTCAGTTGTGGGGTATCAGATTCATACTCTTGTAATGCATTCTGCCCTGGCTGATGTGGCCATTTCAATAACATAGCGAATGTGAGAATTTGGCTGTAGGTTTGTTGAAGGCCAAATTAACCTTTCTAGCAATCTTTTATGTTAGGAAAGTGATCTGTTTGTAGCACAATTACAACCTGAATTGGGAAGAAGATGTTAATAAAAATGAGGCAAGTGTCTAGCCCAGTGCCCTGAATATAAGCTACACTCAATAAATGTTTTCTCCATGAATAGTTGAATGCATAAATAAGGAAAGTATTTGGAAAAGGGGAAAATATATTAAAATAATGATTTTTTTTGTACTGGACATACCTCTGGAAAATCTGAATAAAAATTCTTTAATAACATCCATCTTTTCCGCTGGTACATCTGGTGTGTTTAAAACTCAATTTTTTTATTTGGGAGAGAATAATTAAATGTGGAGGTTTGCATATTTGATTAGATTAACTGATTTTCCTGAGCTGAGTGCAATTATAGAGTATCATAAAGAGGTCATATGACAGTGTTCTGCCGGGTGAATTTTTAGAAGAAGCAAGTGCGCCCTGAAAGTTTGCAAACCGGGGGGCAGAAGAAACAGAAAGGGTCAAAAAATGAACCACACAAGTATAAATGTATTTGCCCAGGACTCTGCTTTTTCCACGAGGGAGTGAAACAGATTTCTGTGTTTTCTTTTCCTCATGTCATATTATAATGTTGCATTATCATTTTCCCAGCCATCCCATCACAGAAACTAGAGCTCATCTTATAGCTGCCATGAAATGCTTTCTGACTGTTTCCGTTTGTTTTCCCAAAACATTTTAGCTGAAATTTTTATACCCCTAAGCCATAGTTCCTTTAAGAGAAATAGTGACCCTCTCTGGCTCATGTTTTTCCTTCTCCCTCAAAATCATGTAAGTCCAGATGATTATGATTGACTCTGGAGTCCAAATACCTTTCAAGTACAGTACCTCAGTGGTTTGTTCTCTGTGACCAGTCAGTCTGCCTCCACCTCACTAGAGGGCCAGTCGCTGATGCCAGTAGTAGATCTTGATTTCTGACTTCTCTTAGACACAGGGCATCTCACCATTCAGACAAGATTTCTTCTACATTCTGCTTGTTCTGTGGAGGCTATTCTAACCCACTTCCCTTCTGTGTTCTTTGCCAGGCTCTGACATCATGTATTTCCTATCACTTGCCCATTGCTTTATAATCCCCAGGGGTGGCATATTCGCTTGGGTTTTACCCAGATCTCATATCTCTGCCAAGCTTATCTTGTTGTTCCTCAGGATTCTCCTCTCCGTTGTAGAGTTACAACCTCCTAAAATGAATCCATAAGGTTTAGTAGCACTTCTTCTCCTTCTCAGATATTAGTTAAATATTGGTCTTCTGTAGTAACTAGTGTCAGTATCAGTAGTGCAAGACTAGTGATGCAGTAATAACTAGCCCTGTACCTTTAATCATCTGAATACCATGAAGATATTCATAGGGTCTTCAAACCCACCACTACATGAGAATTATTTAAATACCAAATAAGCATGTCACTATTTTTCAAATATATACATAACCTTATGGTTAATACAGTAAAATGCATAGGTGATGAAATTCAAAGTAATTTGTGCTGTTATTTACTTCCTTCATCAAAACACACTAATAGTACTAACAGCTCCACACGTGTTTTCTGTATTGGTATAGGTGATTAAATATTCTCCAAGTGTGGACACAGACTGTCCAATTAGTCATCATTATTGGGTCACTTACTGCTGATGATTCTGCCCTGTAGTCAGCACTGATACCGAGGGTGGCAGTTGACCCAAACATCCACATTTGAAGTCTTTCTGGGATTTCTTAAACTGGAGTCAGTGAATGCGAAGCACTTCCTCTCTGCTGGTTTGAACTTCTAAGACCATTAGACATAACAGTTCTTTGTTCCTTATAGAACAGAAGATAATCTAGAGTAAGAGGGACACAAGGATGGGAAATAACATGAGTTCTGGAAATCTGTCTCCACACGGATACCCAAGAATAACTGTGAATATTTATGCTACTCCAGTTTTATCCCTTCAAGTTTCCAGTGTGCCTGAGTTTTTAGAGTGGTGTTTTCACTTGGTCCAAAGAGACAACCAATAAAAGAGTTCATTGAATTGGCGCAGTGCATGTTGTATGTGTATTCAACTAGTCTGCTCCAAGACTCACAAGTGGCAAGGAACAGAGATGATGTGGGAGTATTTCCTCTATTTGACCAGGGCATACAAAGATGACAGAGAAAAAAATATTAAGACTTAGGATAGGTCGGGGCACCTGGGTGGCTCAGCTGGCTAAACAAGTGCCTTGGGCTGGGGTCATGATCCTAGCGTCCAGGAATCGAGTCCCACATCGGGCTCCATGCTCCATGGGGAGTCTGCTTCTCCCTCTGACATTCTCCCCTCTCATACTCTCTCTCTCGCGCTCTCTCTCTCTCAAATAAATAAATAAAATTAAAAAAAAAAAGAGAAAGACTTAGGTCATCCTGACAAAGAGATATCATGAGATCTCACTCAGCTCATAGGAATTGCAGAATTTGTTGTGAATTGTCAGAAATCATTTGGTGGTAAAACAATCTCACGGTGTCTGGGGGAGTCTCATCTATAAATTAGGCACACTCTTATTCCCTGCAGTTGGGCTCGGAGAGCAGCCTGGTCTAATACACAGATAACACATACTCGACCAACCACCACATCTTTTTCATCGTTTTCACTCCAGACACTCTCTTTATCCCTTTCATATTTTTACAGAAGTCATAATTTGAGTTAAATTCCTTACATAGAAATTTCACTCTAGGGATGCCTGGGTGGCTCAGTCGATTAAGCATCTGCCTTCGGCTCAGGTCATGATCTCAGGCTCCTGGGATTGAGCCCTGTGTTGAGCTCCCTGTTCAGTGGGCAGCCTGTTTCTCCCTCAATCTCTTCCCCCACTCATCCTCTCTCTCTTAAATAGAATAAATAATTTAAAAAAAAAAAAAAGAAATTTCACTCTACTTGTTGGAGTTAAAAGGCTTAGAGTCATCAGTTTGGGAAGTCGTTAGACCAGGAGCTAGGTGCTGCTACTGGAATTAGAAATGATAGAGCCACGTGGGTATGTTTCTTGTCTAGAGTCCAATCTATATTAGCAGAGACTTTTACCCAGATAGCAAGATTTCCTTGTCTAACACAGAAGGGTGATAAAGGATAGGTAAGAATTGAGATTGGCTGTGGGCTGTTCTGTAAGCTTGAACCGAGAAGTGAAAGAGAAGCACTGTTGCTGTTAAGGCAGTGTGATTGGAGATGACTTAGACAAGGAGCCTTCATATTTGAGGTGCCTGTGGAACACATGCTCGTTGGTATGACTCGTAGACAATGAGGTAGATGTGTGGTGTCTAACTTTTCACAAGTGACAATGCAGAAGGTAAAGAATCAGTATTTAGCAGCATACAGATGGTCATTGAAACAAGAGGACTGCAAGAGATTGCTTGGGAGAGTACAAGTGGAAATGTCCAGGATTAGAAGGTCAGTTCTTGGTAGTTCCTTACTTAAACATAAATATAAACAAAACATTCCTGGGGTGCCTGGGTGGCTCAGTAAGTTAAGCAGGTGCTTTGGCTCAAGTCATGACCTCGGGGTCCTAGGATGGCGTCCTGCATTGGGCTCCCTGCACAGAGGGGAATCTGCTTCTCTCTCCCCCTCTTTGCTTATCCTCATGCTCTCTTTCTCTTGCACATGTGCATTCTCAAATAAATAAATAAAATCTTTAGAAAAAATAAAAATAAATAAAACATCCCTTTGTAGGTTTGATAGAACTGGTTACTTAATTATTAATAATAATAGGTGTGCCCTTTATGAAGTTTATTATGAAAAAACCATGATGTTTAGTTCTGCCATGACTTACGTACCCCTTTCCTTTTTGTCTGGAACCAGATGAACTCTAATTACTCATCATAGATAAAATAATGAGTCAAATAATGAGTCAAATAACTTCCTCATCAGTTATTTACAGTGCTTACTTTCTATTCATTGATACTCTCATTTTGCTTTCTTTCTGCCAAGAGGGACTCTAGTGAAGATAACAAGCTTCGGGAGGTATTGATACTTTCGGTCTGAAAGGTGTCTCCATGCCCTTTAAAATGATACTGCTTGGAGAAGTGTAGAATTCCCTGGGCATAAAAGCAGCTCCACCAGGATTCTTCCTAATTTAGACATTCTTTCGATCTTTCTCTGTTTGGACAGATGTCTTTAGGTTTAGGGTATGAATAAAAGATACATGATGTAGTAGGCTGAATAATGACACCCAGAGCTCCCAGAGCCTAATTTAACCTGGAGTTTGTGGGTGTTAGCTTACCTGAAAAACTATGATTTCAAGTGTGATTAAATTACAGATCTTGCATTGGGGAAATTGTCTTGGTATATCTGGGTGGACCCTAAAAGCTTTATTGCGAGTGTCCTTTAAGACCAAGGCAGAAGGAGATTTGACACATACACAGAAGACAAGGTGATGTAAAGATGAACCATACAGAGATTTGGAGGTGTATGCTTGAAGATCAGAATGGTCAAGGAATGCAGGCAACTACTAGGTCCTGGGACGGCCAGGGCAGGATTCTCCCCAGAGCCTCCAAAGGAAGCACAGTCTTACTGACACCTTGATTTTGACCCAGTGAAACTGACAGGTCTCCAGACCTGTCACAGAATAAATTTCTGTTGTTTTCAGCCACCCAGATTATGGTATTTTGTGATAGCAGCCATAAGAAACTAATGCACACTGGACAAAACCTGCCTTTCTTGTGCTTCTCTTGACCCTTTGCCAATCACGTCCATTTAATTGGCTCTTCTTTCTGTACCAAATTCCACATATATTTATGTACATTTTATTTCAAGCTCAAATAGTCTCTATGTAATACAACTCTGTACTGTGTTAAATCCAAAATATTGTCATGAAGTAAAGAAGGAGAGAAAGAGAGAAAGAAAGCAAGCAAGCAAGCAAGCAAGCAAGCAAGCAAACAAGCGAGGAGCATATTTTAACCCATCAGTTGCAAGCCACATGAGGAAGTTAAGACAACCAGTTGTTATGTCATTTCTAGGAATAAAATAGTTTTTTCCATTTTCTTAATTTTTTTTCAGATGATTTATGTGAAACAGTTAAGTCTTCCATAGGAAGAGACTTCTGTAAGTCTTCTAGAGGAAACAGATGATTTGTGTGAAACAGAGTTAAGCTTCTATTTTCTCCCAAGTTTTCAGTTATTCTATAACGTATGTATGACTTTCCACACAGGGACTTGGTTTTTGTTCATATGTTGTGACAGCCAGGGTGTCAGTGATAGTAAATATCCCTGTGTCAGTGTCAGTGATGTTTGCCAAAGATTGTATTCTTTCCCCTTCGCACCACACACATTCTCTGGCACCCTTTTCATTAAGCAAGCCATGATACTCCTTCTGGCCAATGAAATAGGGGTAGAAGTGACACATGTGACTTCTTGCTGGAAGCAGTAAAATTTGCAAGGGCTATTCTTCAGGGACTCTCCTTTTCTGTAGTGGTGACAAAGGGACCTTATGTGGCAAATAAGTGTAGTTGCAACATGGAGCCTGGATCAGTCTGAGTGTGGGTCTGGCTGACCCCCATAGGACCCATACTGTAAGAAAGAATAAATTTTTGTTGTGTTAAGCCACTGAGATTTTGCAGTGTTTATTGAATCATTTCCTAACTGGTTATGGTAAGTGCAGAGTGTTTCTTTGTTTCTAAGTTTCTGAGAATAATATAGGTCTTCCTCGACTTACACTGGGGTTACATCCCAACAAAGCCATATTGAAAACACTTTAAGTCCCAAATGCATTTAACACCTAACGTATGGAACATCATTACCCTACACTGGGCAAAATCATCTAACATTAAAGCCTATTTTATAATAAAGTTCAAATAGCTCATGTAATTTATTGACTACTGTACTGAAAGTGAAAAACAGAATGGTTGTATGGGTACAGAATGGTTGTAGATGTGTTGGTTGTTCACACTCATGATCCTATAGCTGATAGGGACTGTCCAGCATCATGAGAGAACAATGTACCACATATCTCTAGCCTGGAAAGAGATCAAAATTCAAATTTCAAAGTACAATTTCTATAGAATTCACATTGATTTCACATCAACATAAAGTTGAAAAATCATATATTGAGCCATCATAAATCAGAGACCCTCTCTAGTTTCAGATAAAGACCTGCTAAAGAATGTAACATAATTATAATTTCTTAGTAAGTTTCCAATGAAAGAATTTCAGATTCAGAAGAAACACTCCATTAGCCCAACTGTGGCTGAAAAACATACACTCATCATTCTTTTTTTCCTTCCACTAATTAGACTATTAGCCTCTTGCCAAAAACAGTAGCTAGAAAAAATTTTTTTTAATATTTTATTTATTTATTTGACAGAGAGAGAGAGAACACAAGCAAGGGGAGCAAGCAGAAGGAGAGGGAGAGGGTGAAGTAGGCTCACAGGGGACCTGATGTGCAGCTTGATCCCAGGACCCCGGGATTATGACCTGAGCTGAAGGCAGACGCTTAACTGACTGAGCCACCCAGATACCCCAACTAGAAACTAGAAAGTATTTTTTATGGAATTGTAATATAAAAGTATTTTTTCCTTTAACCAACTACCTTGATAAAATTTCGTAAATTCTCAGAATTTTATTTCCTTCAAATAGAAAAGGACTTAGAAATTTGATTAGAGTTTTAGTGTAAAACTATTTTAACGATGGTATTATAAAATAGCACACTTTATATTAAAACCATACATGATCATGGTTAGTAATATATGCATTATGAAACCATTTTTATGTCATGATATTTTAGAGACAAAAATAACTAACATAACTAAAATATTTGATCAATTAACTTAGATAAAACAAAGAATTGGTTAGAAAATCCTCACTTACTAAATAGAGAAGTTGACTTTTTTATGCAAAGAAAGGCATTTACTAGCTTGTCATGTCTTCTGAAAAACAGATAATCTGTAATTTCTTGTTCCAGAAGCTCCTCATTAGAGATGTTCTCATTGGAGTTTTCCACCAGATGTGAAAGCTCACAGAATTCTCCAGAGAGGTTTATCATAATCAAAACTACAGCCACTTGGAGAATGTGTCATTATTCAAATCTTTAATAGTAAATACAAAATGCACACGATTGAAACAGAAAATAACAAGCTGAAATCCCTCAGGAACCGGACTGCAGGGATCTCTGCTGAAATAGAGAAATTTAATGATCCATGGAAATAGAACAATAATCAAATTTGTACATCTAGGAAGACATTAATATAATTATAACCAGAGGTACTTAGAAGAGCAAGGAGCGTGGTTCTGTGGAGAATGGTCAGCTCTGTAGATAAGCAAGTAAAATCATTATTTTGGACCTGATAAAAATTCTTCTCTTGTCTTATCTGAAAACCGTATTTATCTAAGGTTTATTTCTATTAAAATTTGACTGGAAGCATGATTCATGAGTTCTTTTATGACTGATTTGCACCAATTCTCCATCAAGTGTATTATAATGAGTATATTTAACAGGATTTCAAAGCTGACATTTATTTATTTTAAATAATCCTTAATTTATTCAAGGGCCAAACTGAAAAATCAAAAGGGGTGTCAAAAGATAAAATAGCTTATGCAAATGAAACAAATTGAGGTGAAAACAAGGTATCCCCTTGATACCCTTCATCTTGTACTTAAAATTAACAAATCTAAAGTCATTTAGTGAAACACATTTCCACCTCAACAAAATTCATACATAATTTTCACTTCCATATGAAGCGTCTTATATTCAGTCAGTTTAATTATCTACAATCCTTGAATGGCATTTTTTAATCCTTTGTGGTTCACTGAAAAACTTGGTAAAATATAACTAAGCGGTGTGTTCATTAAAATGTCAAATATTTTCGAGTCCAAATAGCACAGCATATTTTTCCTAAGTGTAGTAATAATGCAATAACTATGCCAGGAGGGTGTAATTAACAACCATTTAAAAGAACAATTGTCTTAAATTATTCAGGATCTTCATGCATAGCATCTTAATTAAGAAACAAAATTATTTTTAAGTTCATCCATCAGAAAAAAAAGGAATAATGAAAATAAACTTAATGAAAAATACAAGTTTGCAGAATTTAGTTAATATGTTTTACACATAATATAGCTGCAACTGTTTTGTCAGGGCACTTCAAATATCATTAACATTGACAGAATATTACAGTTTACACAGAATTTCAAAAAGTGTAGCAGTGATTGTATTCTACTTGGATCTTCACACTGGCTGTTGTGAATACAGAAATCGAGAGCCCCATTATGTGGCCATAGTCTGTTTAATCTGCTCTACCTTATAGTAGAGGTATGACCAAGTCCTTGGGTGACAGCATGTACCACTCTATGAATAGGCCCTGCTCAGGTTTTATGACAAGAGCTCTAAGAACCACTCTCAACCCTTAACATGTGAGTCATTTCGATGGCCAACAGCTA
The DNA here is from genome assembly GCF_963455335.1 of Martes martes. Taxonomy (NCBI): domain Eukaryota; kingdom Metazoa; phylum Chordata; class Mammalia; order Carnivora; family Mustelidae; genus Martes; species Martes martes. The sequence continues at coordinate 16,277,186 of NC_137903.1, read as the reverse complement.
CTGCTGTGGGTTTGTACAGGAAACAATGTTATTTTGTCAACATGTGGACCTCTTGAGCTAAAGCTGTTCCTCCCACCTATACCTGCAAAAGGACGGGTTGCCTCTCTGTTTATCCTGCCAGAGGCATTATCCTATCTTTAGGAGACCTTAATTTCCCCTAAGTAAAATACATGTCTTTCAGTCAACCTTAGAGAGTTGGATTTTGAAATGATGAATTTAAGGACACCAAAGTATTTCACAAATGGACTAAACACTAAATGAACAGAAAGAGATGGTCAAAGTCAAAGTTTTTAAAAAGAAAGATGTAACTATGTATTGTTTACAAGAAATGGATTAAAGACACTACCAAGTTGGAAAAAGACAAAGGGTATAAACACCAAGAACAAGAAATGTTGATATGGCTATATTAAGGTAGACTTCAAAAAAAACGAAGAGGGACATTTTATAATGACAAAATGATCAATTTATCAAGTAAAAGAACCTCAAAAGAACCCATTAGCAAAGAAATAAAAGAAAAGAAAGTCGAAAGGAAATGTTGAAGATTCTAAAAAAGTCAAACAAAGAAAGACAAAAGAACTTGAAACATAAGGATCAAGTAAAAAACAAATAACATGATGGTAGTGATGAATCCAATTTATCAATAATCACATTAGATACAATTAGACTAATTTCTAAGATTACAAATCTAAGATTATAACAATAAATTTTTTGAAACTTCACTAAATGTTATAAGACTCCCCTAAAACATTAAGAAATAGGTTAGAAGTAAAAAGGGTTAAGTTATATAATGTAAACCCCAACAACAACAAAAAAGTTTCTATAGTTATATTAATGTCAGATAAGACCGAGTTTACATCACGAATTATTGCTAGAGATTAATGTGGACATTTTATAGTGAAAAATTCTCAAGAAGGACATGACAATATTAAATCGTAAGGCATCACGTAACCTTTAAAGTATAAAAGGGTATGGAGATATCTGTTTCAATATGATGGGTTAAAGCACGTAATAGTGCATAAGATGGTACTTAGTGTCATTTGCTCATTCACTTAAAATCAGAAAACAGAATTCAGAAGAAAACTAGGTTGTACCTCCTAATTGACAATGAGCTAGGAGTTAATGCTTCAGTCTTTCAATTTCCTCAGCCAAAAATCAAGTGATTATATCTTGTATAAAGAAGGAAAAGTAATGGTAATGTTACAATGTAGTTTTTAGAAAGAAACTTTTGGTTGCTAAGGAGCTACTGCCTCACAGACTCAGCCTCACAATCTCTGACGTCATGTGGGGTCATATGATAACTTGATGTTCACATTTCTATATGTCTGCCAGCTTCCAAGCATGGGAATGGTGAGCAGCTGGAATTTGTAACACCAACTCACAATGGCTATTTTATATATCATGGCCCTGCTAGGTATTCCCACTCTTTGGATGAAAACTTCGAAGCTCAAAGAAATTACCTTATTTCCCCAAGCCCTGGTATATACCAGGGGTTCTGAATTCTCAGTTCCTTAAGGAAATTGTCTCAAAGTTGAATTCACATTTCTGAAAAACTTAATGAATCAGTTAAGCGGTTAGAATGATTCTTAATTTTGTTTCACAGAGAAAGAGGATTTTAGAGTTCAAAAGTTCAGTCCATAATGTGTCTATCCAATCTCATTTTATAGATGTTGACATTGATTGACTGGCTTAGAGTGGTTGCTAATAAATATTTGTTGACTGCATTAATGCAGTCATACTGAATAGCACTGCACAGAGAGTTCAAATTTTGCCACCAATTATCTATGTGATTTCTGATTTCCATTTCTCTAATTATAATTAGTTCAAATTTACTGGCATCAAATCCTCTTTTCAAATGTCTACAATTTTCTAAATCTAAAGGACTTGCCTGAGGTCATGTACCCAACAGGAGATAGACCTGATACTGGAACCTGCTGTTGAAACGAGTTTTCTCCTAAAATAGTTATTGTTTATACCAACTGAATTTTTAAATTACAGAATCTCTGCTTAAGAGATCTGTTTTAAGTAGGGCACGTGAGGTGATGAGCACTGGGTATTATACACAACTGATAAATGATGGAATGCTACATCTGAAACTAATGATGTACTATATATTGGCTAATCGAATTTCAATTAAAAATTTAAAAAGAGAGAGATCTGTTTTGTTGTATTGGCTATTATTGATTTATCAAACCAATTTCAGTAACAAGAGCCTGCAGTGTCATCTTTAGATTAAATACCAGGTATGGTACTCCAACTGATCCATAATGCCTAATAGAAGCCTACATTGACTATGCTCTTACTGTGTGCCAGGCAATACTCTGAGAGTTTCACATTAACTCTCCAAATCCACATGATAACCCTGCAAGGTAGGTTCTATCACTATCTCTGTTATATAGGAAGAAACCTTAGGCATACGCACATACGCACGTACGTGCACTTAACTTGCCCTAAGTTATCTAAGTTATATGGATAGTAAATGGCAAGGTGAGAATTTCTGTTATCATAGTGCCTTTAGTTATCTGTGTTAGAATCAGGGTAAAAATAATACCTGTTTTCCTAAGGAGGAAAGAAAATACAGCTCATATTAGAAAATTTTTTAAAATACAGGATTGGACAAACACAAAAAAGCTAAAGAACTAACAACCTACCTATGTCAGACTGAAGCTGTAGAGTCCTGAATGGTGGTTTTTGATTAGTGATAGCCATTGGAGATTTCTAATATTTCTGCTGTACTTGTAATTGCAAATAAATGTGGGGAGAGAACAAGTCTAGATGAACACAAAACTATTTTTTTTTCTCCTTCTCATCCCCAAAATAGAGAAGACATTTTTCAAGAATGAGAAGAAATGAAGCTTTTAGGCTTAATGAAATCAAATGCATTCAGAAATCAAATGTAATGCATTGTTTTAACCATCCACAAAACTAGTGGTTCTTTCCTCAATTGCACCTGACATTCTTTTCAAAGGATCGCTAAATGCTGACATGCAATCATTTGACAGAGATTGCTTGTCAAAAACAAAATATATTCTTAGAGTGTCTTTCACTAATAACAGTACTCACAGCTGTGAGAACAAGGAAAAACTTCCCACCCCACCCCCACTTCTTCCTTTATTATCCATCCTTTTGGGAAATGTCAACTTGCAGAAATCTTTACTATGTAGAGAATGACTCTATCAAACCATAAACGCCCCTGAAGTCATATCATAACTCTGCCCACTGAAATATAAGTAAGTTAAGGATAAGGTGTGGAGTTCGCGGTGCTAGTAGGAGTCTGTTTATATTTTCAAAAGCCTACCAGCTAGCCTCTTTTCAGTTTGCAATATTTTTGTTCACAGAGGATTTTGCAAGCTCCACTTTGAAACAAGCCATTAAATCATATGGGGATTATTGCATAAATAATGAATGAACAGAGAAAAATGGGGTCATTTAATTTTCTTTTAAAAGGAATGGACTCTGGATTAATCTTTGAAAGTTCTTTGGGGAGTAAAATTCATTACTTTGTCATATAATGTTCAGAGCCTTTCTATTTATGATTTTACAAAGAACCTATAGTGCAAATTTATAACCTGTATGCATCTAGGTATGCATTCATATTTTATGCATAATTAAGTAAATTTAATGTAATCAACAACATACACTTCAAGAACATTAGACTTTTAAAGACACAATTTTACCAACTAAAGAAATATGCTTATTGTTATAAATAATATTATATCATGTTATAAAGCATATATTATAAAGTGATATCTTATATTACATTTAACTATAAAAGTTTTTATCTCGGAAAATACTTTATTTCTTAAGTGTTTTGTAATGCAATTGGCTGAAAATGTATGTCTAAATGTGACAAACTCACACAAACATCCATAAACACAAAAGTTCAAATCAACACTATTTATAATATTGAAGGAGGAAATAAGCCAAATCAATCAAAGAATAATGATTTCCATATAGCAAAAAGAAACATAACCACTAAAAGGATGCTATGGATCTATATTTATTGAATAGTCATTTTTATGACATACTGTAGAATATTTAGATCAAACTTACGCATTTGTTTGTTATGTGGATATACAGATTTCCAGTTACAGACTTAAATCCATGATCTTACCACTTTTTACCTCCTGTATTAGGATTCAACCAGACAAGCACAACTAGTAGAAGGTGTATATGTATATATACATATGTACACGTGTATGTGTGTGTGTATATACATGTGCATATGATAAGAGAAAGAGAGATGTCAAGGAAGTAAGGAAGTAGCTTCCATGATTGTGAGGACTGTGCAAGCGTGTGTGAAATCTATAGGGCAGGCTGGCTGTCTGGAAAAGAAGATGATAAGCAGGCTGGAATTCATGTGCTTAGCCAAAGCTGTTGTCTACAAGAGAACTTTTCCTACATCTACTAGGAAAATTCAGGCCTGGCTTTTAATACTTTCCAACTGATTAAGTCAAGCCTATCCGAATTACCCAGGATAACCTCCCTACTTACGGTCCACTGATGGGAATTTTCATTGCATCTGCAAAATCCCATCACAGTAGCACCTAGACTGATGATCAGCTGAATAACTGAGCACTGTAAAAAAGCCAAATTGACATCTCAAAAAAGCCATCATAACTCTTAAGCAACTATCATCTTTCTCTTGGATCACTATAATAATCTTCTAACCAGGCTACTTGTTTCTGCCTTTAGCCTCACTGACTCTGATCTTAACAGAGTAGCTGTAGTCATCATGTAACAAAGGACAGATTATTACACTGCACTGCACAAAACACTCCAACAGCTTTCCTTTATACTTAGAGTGAAACTGAAAATCTTTACTATTATAAACAACTTTTGTGACCTCTTATTCCTTCTCTGACCATATTTCTTAGGTCTAACTAGCCCATTCCTACCCATGCCCATTCACTATTGCAGTCACACTGGCTCCTCACTATTTTGTAAAAACAGCACAATACCTACAATGCTTTTCCCCCATGTGGACAGGTATTGGACGACTTCTTTACAGGCTCATCAGTAGACTTGTTATAGTGGAGGAAATAATTAATCAAAATAGGGCGATAAAACTTACTCAAATTTAAGTATACAATGAAAGAAAAGTGTGTGTGTTGAGGGGTGGTGAGAAACAGAATGAAGCATCCAAGAATATAGAAAATAAATTATCTAGCACATGAGATAAGAGAACACAAATGGAGTACAAGAAACATTCAACAAGATAATGCCAAGTAATTTTCCAAACACATCGTATTCAAATTGAAAAAAAAAAAAAAGAAGATAAACAGCAAAAACTTGAAGTCAACAAGAAAATAAGAACATATTACATTGGAAAAAACAAAGATAAAAATCAGAACAAATTCCTTATCTGGAAATACACAAGCCTGATGACAATCAAGAAATCTTTCAAGTTTGAAAGAAAAAAAAGTCAATTCAAAATTCTATGTCTTGTAAAAATACCTTTCCAAAAAATCATGTCTAAGTAAGAAAGTGTGTGTGCACAAGCAAAACTAAGAATTTATTAAAATAATTTTTTAGTGTTGTCAGGGAAGCATTTGTTAAATACCACTGCCATATATATGCCTTACAAGCATTCTTCAATCTTTCTTATTTCTTCCTTATGCCCTTCCTTTCCCTCACTTCAATCAACAGTGTAGTTGAAAAAAAATTGGAGAGAAAATATTTAGGTACTTGACTTAGCCAAGAATTTAGATCACTTCATATTCTTGTAAAGCAAGAAAATTGGGGGTTGAAAACCCAGTCACCACACGCTTCACTAAACATGCAAAATATGTAAATCTGTCTTCCATTAACCACTGTCATGGAGGAAATATGGTGTTTTTGGTGGCTTTTTCTTTAAAGAGAATCCAGAAAATAATTTTCATTTTAAATAATTATGTAAATAGTAGGTGAAATGTTTTAATCAGTAGATCCTTCTTTAGTAATTCATACAATTATGAATAGAATCCTTTATTTCATGCTCATATTATAATAACTAATACTACCACTGCCATTTTTAAATAAAAAATGTCCACACATAATTCTTTTTCATATCCTTCTTTTCATTTTTTTTTTCTGTCTAAAAACAACAAATAGCAGAATCCCCACTCTTGAATTCATTGGAGTATTAAAGAACCTCTCTCTGTTTCTCCGTGGAAAGCAGAGATTCACAACAGAGTGTGGCAATTCTTTCATTAAACTATAAGCTATGCCTCTTCTTTTTCCATTAAGAGATGCCTTTGGCATGAAATAGAACAGGATTTGGCTATATCAAAGCAAGGTAAAAGGAGCAGCAAGCACATACCTGTGCCTGTCACTGCCTACCAAAAGAAATCTTGATAGAAAAAATATACCAGGGTGGATCATTGTATATGCATAAGGAAATGACTAAATTCTAGAAAAGATAAAAATAAAATATAAAAGACTTTTTTGGGGTGACTGGGTAGCTCAGTGGGTTAAGCCTCTGCCTTCGGCTCAGGTCATGATCCCGGGGTCCTGGGATCAAGCCCCACATCAGGCTCTCTGCTCAGCAGGGAGCCTGCTTCTTCCTCTCTATCTGCCTGCCTCTCTGCCTACTTCTGTCTACTTGTGATTTCTCTCTGTCAAATAAATAAATAAAAAATCTTTAAAAAAAAGGAGTTTTTTTTCTTATTTTAGATGTTTTAAAAGATAATTGTATAATGCAAATATAGTAACAATGTCTTCCAGGTTTATAGCATAAGAAAAAGAAAATTTATGAAAGTGATAGCAAAAAAAAAAAGATTAGAAGAATTGGAAGTATATTGTAAGAATTTTACACTGCACATAAAGTCATATTTTATTATTTGAAGACAGCTGGGATTAATGAAAGATGTATATTTTAAACTCTAGCATAACCATAAAATTAACACTAAAATGAATTAAAAGTAATACTAAATATAAATAACTACTAAATACAAAAATAAGTTAGATGCCAATAGAGATAACATAGAATTTAAGTACTGAACTAATAGAAATCATGTAATAAGACAGGATCAAAGAACAAATGAAACAGAGTAAAGAAGTAGAAATATTGTAAATTTTAATCTAACATGCCAATAGTCATGATAAATGTAAATGGTCTAAACACGCTATTTGAAAACTGTCAGACATTCAGATTGGATTAAAAATCAGGACACATCTATATGCTGTCTGTAGAAACCTTTTTTAACTATCAAGACACAAATAAGTTGAAAGCAACAAGATAAAAAAAGATATATGATATAATCCCTATGCAAAAGGATGCTGGAGTAACTATGTAAATATACAAGTCAGATGTTAGCGCATGAAATATTACCAGGCATAAGAGTCATTATACAATGATAAAGAAGACTATATCATGATTTTCTTCTCCTCTATTAATACTTACTGTTAGCATTAATATCCAAAGTTAGAAACTTACTGTTAGCATTAATATCCAAAGTTAGAAACTTAGTAATAAGTAAACAAAAACAAAACAATCTCCTTGTATCTAAGTTTTAAATGTAAATGTAAAAATGTAAATATGTAAAAATGTAAATGGCATTTCATATGATATAAATAAATTTAAGGTAGACTTCCATTTTTCTTTTCCACACAAAGAACTATCATCTTGTAAGAAAAAAAGAAATTGACAAATTAGCTGACAAAAATAAGATCTAGACTTTAAAATTAAAATTTATGGATAGTTTGTTGTTGTTGTTGTTGATTTATTCTTAAATCTATCTATGATTGTTGATTTTTCAACTTGAATGATCCACGGGGTACCCAGATGTTTGGTCATACATTGTTATGGGTGTTTCCATGAGAGTGTTATTAAACAAGATAAACTGAGTAAAACAGACTGCTTTGCATAATGTGTGGGTCTCATCCAATCAGTTGAGACCTAAATAGAACAAAAAATTGACCTCCTGAATAAGAGAAAATTCTCCTGCCTGATGGCTTTTGAACTGAGGTATTGTATCTTCCTGGTTCTTGTTCTGTAGTAGCTTCCAGCCTTTGAACTCAAACTGGGACATTGGCTCTAGAAGATTTTGGACTTGCCAGCCTCCCTAACTGTGTGAGTTAGATCCTGATAATGAATAAATGAATGAATGAATGAACAAATAAATAAATAAATCTTACTGGTTCTGTTTCTCTAAAGAAAGTGACTAAAACACCGTCCCACACAACCTTGTCTTTTTTTCCTAAGGACTGTAGTCCCCATATTTTCACATAATGCATATTAGAATACCACTTGGATTTCCAATTCTCAGGTTGAAAATTTATTATACAAGAGAAATTTGAAACTGATTAGAGACTTATTAAAACAGTAGCATGAAAATAATGATTATATAGCCTGTGGTAGAAGTCAGGGCTTAGGCAGTGAAATGAATAATTTAAGTAAAAATTCATGTCACACTCAGTAATACTGGAGTCAATCAACTTCTTTTCTTTCAGCCTCTATTTCTATTTTTATCCCTATAATCTTGCAAATTGTTTTTTTCTTTTGTTATTTTAATGAATGCTGGCATAAAGGTTCCATTTTAATACAAGTTTAATAAGGAATCCATTTTATTTAACGGCCAGTAAGATAGCATCATTCCATAGTTACAAAGTTTATACTTCCAAACTGTGGTGGTTCTAAGTTACGTAAATTAGTTCATGAACTAATTTATGTAAATTAATGAAATATTAACACAAAACTGCTGCTAACTTGTGTCACCTGGATTCTACCTGGTCTCTTAACTTGTCTCAGTATATTTGGTCTAGTTGCACTCCAACTAGCCTTTCACAATATGAGCAAAGTGCACTTTTCCAAAGGCTAGTGTGGTCCTGTCAACCCTTTGACAAAGGCACCTTCCTGTTTTCAGAATATTCCAGGCATTCCTCACACAGCCTCCAAATCAGCTTGTTTCCTCAGTTTCATTTTCCAGCTCTCACTCTGGCTGTAGTTCTTTGATTTTTCTCATGAGAATGTTTAACTTCCCAAGCTCTTCAGTTTTCTACCTTCTATTCCTCCCACTTCTCCCCAAATCATTCAACCTTCAGACCTTTCCTCAGTTTCCCTTTCCCAACTGGCCACTTTCCTACCACCCTGAGTCATGCTCCCACAGCATGACTACTTCATCTAGCACGGTTTTGATTTTACACTTCTTTGAGAGAAGTATACTTTCTGTACTTCTTTCTCTCTCTCTCTCTCTCTCTCTCTCACTGCATTATAAACTCTTTGAGGGCATTGACATGTTTTTATTTTTTATCTTGTTTTGAATTCCAAGTGCCCACACAATGTTTGGCCTGTACTAAATGCTCAATAAACTCGTGTTAATGTAGTAAATAAGTAAATCATACAGGTGTACAATCCACTCGAATAATTTGCCTAGTTTCTCTTAGCCATATCAACAATTCTGGAGAGAAGCAACATATACAGTGAGGGTCTGATGTGGAAAACAAAACAAAACAGCAACTCTCTTTTTAAGTACCCAACTGAAACATTTGGTTTAGCTTATATGTGAAAGGATGTGGCATTTAAATTTTAAATAGATCCTTCTGGTTATTGTGTAATTCAAATAATTTTCGTGCTAAGTACCCTTTTTCTTAGTAGACTTACTCTCATAATTTCCCCTTGCGCATGTCTTTTTCTCTTTTTACTTACTCCCAAATAAAATCAAACAAAACTACGAAAAATCATAAATACAAGGAAAAATGCGCACTCAATCGACTGTGGAGAAAAGCCTAACTTTGAAAGGAATCACAGATATTGACAGGATGTAAAAACTAAATATTTTCACTAGAAGTTCATAACTTATAGGTAGTTAAACCATAGACAAGAAAAAGAAATCTTTGAGAGCAGTATATTTCAAAGCCATTGTGTTTTAAGTTTGGGGGGTGGGTTCTGATTGTGTGTGACACACACATGGGATAAGGTTTTTATTTTGCAGGGTGGGTAAAATAACTTACTTGAATACAAATATGAGTTATACGAGCATGCTTCAAATGGAGAAATAGGCTATGTTTACACACCTTTTCCCCTACTCTCTTCCATTTGCTGGCAATTAAAATTACATTGGCTAATAATTCCTGCTCATTCACCAGTTCCTTCATGTACGATAGACCGTTTTAAAGAGTGAAGACAAAAGCAAAGAGAAAACTATATTGTAGCAGTCAGAAAGTGGGGAAACCAAATTGGAGTTTTCTAGTGGAGAATTCTGGAACTCTATGGAAACCTGTACTGTCCAAAAGCAGCAGGTTCCTTTTTAGTAGATACTTCCCATCCGCCTGTTGCTGGAACACCTCTTATCTTTCTGCCTGTGAGCCTGCTTCACTGGTTGGCTCCCATGCATTCAGAATTCGGTCTGTCTCGTGGGCAAAAGCACAATTGCTTTCATTAGGTTCAAAGAGCTGTGGGGCTCTTCCGTATTGCAGAAACTCCTTGTGTCTGCACCTTCATATTACTAGTGTATAGCTTTGACTCCTTCCTTTTCTCTTCTCGTTTTGTTTTGCTTTATTTTGATTCAGCCATTAAGTGTTCTTCCCAGCTGCCACATCACAACAGTGATAACCAAAACTTGGGAAGAGTTCTGGTAAATTGTTATTTATAGGAGCTGCTCACTTAGTTGTGCCTTACTGGTTCTCAGAATTGGCTGCACATTTTAACTTCCTGAGGACTTTAAAAATCCTAATATCAGGTTTCCATCACTATAGACCCCCATTATTTGCCCATGGTGTGACCTGGAAATAAGGATCTAAAACTACCTCCATTTACTGCATATTAGTATCATCGCCAAGAATCTCTTTCTCCATTCCCTCAACAAAAGGTGTCCCTAATTTGGATATTTTTGAGTTAGAAATAAAGGAGGATTTGATATTTAGTCATTAAAGCCAATATCATGTTACTAATGTGCTTCTAAAAATGCATAACTTTTGGAAATGGAATATTGGAATTTGTGACCTGAATCATCTTTAATTAGGAAATATTATAGATAGTGGGAAATGTTTCTAAAGCTATTATAAAAATGTAGGACTGAGAGTTCACTGCATGGTGAACCAGAAATAAAACAATGTCTTGATTAATAGATGGCAAACAATCCGGAGAATTCATTCAATAACTACTAGGGTTAACATCTAAACATCCGTAAATATTTTACGGGAAAATGTGCAGATTATTTCAACCAGCAATAGCTACCCTTCATGTTAATTACTTATGATGCTCGTTTCACTTACCTTTGTCTGATTTATGCCTGTACATTTTCGTAAATTTCTTTTACACAGGAGAAGACAAAGGTATTAGAATTTCATAGTTCATTCCAAAAGGAAATGTTAAATTTGCACTTATATAGGACCAAAGGGTTTAATCAGTTAAAGGATGAATGTTGTAAAATATGCTAAAAAATTTATATCATTGAAGAGTGGAGATATTTCTTATAAATAGAATGCCCTTGACTATGAATGCTTACTCAGAAACCCTATCAGCATTAAGCATAGGATTAGTAAGACTGGCCTGGACAAGTCTGTCCAGCTTACAGCTTACAGAATATATACAATGAAAAACAAAATTTTAATCTATACATAAGAAAATTATGAAGTTTTGTAATTATAAAGGTATAAGTAACATATAAGAATAAATTTTAATTTCTGATTGCTCTATTTACTATTGAGTGAAAAGGTAGCCATTCAGCATTTTCAGTACTATCTTAAAGTTTGACAAAAGTGAGAGAAGGGGCGCCTGGGTGGCTCAGTGGGTTAAGCCTCTGCCTTCAGCTCAGGTCATGATCTCAGGGTCCTGGGATCAAGCCCTGCATTGGGCTCTCTGCTCCCCAGGGAGCCTGCTTCTTCCTCTCTCTCTGCCTGCCTGTCTGCCTACTTGTGATCTCTGTCTGTCAAATAAATGGATAAAATCTTAAAAAAAAAAAAAAGTGAGAGAAGATATGTAAGCAACGCTGCTTTATATTTTAGTAGTTTCAGACATGCTATAAATATTCTCATTGCTCTGTCTCCTTATGACAAGTTCATTTATCTTTACGTATTATTTACCCCCAAATTTTTCACAGACCTTTTAAACATATTTTCCCCCTCTATTCTGTCCTTTGTTAAATAATTGAAAATAATTGTAGAAATTGAATATGTCCTACAACAACAGTCCTTCACCAATTTATCAGAAGCTACGTTGAGTGTGCTCTTTAATTTTTTTTTATTAAAATATATTAACTTTTAATGGAAAGAAGTTATTAGAGGTAGTCAAAAGTGAACTGAAGCCTGGAAATAATATTTCACAGCTGGCCCAGGTAAATCCCCAAGGCTTTCTGATTTTAATTTCCTCATCTGTGAATAAAGGATAAGTCTACCTACATTTCAGGGTGATGAAGAGTAATTTAAAAACGTAAGTGAAGAGTGTAGTGGTGCGTGGTATGCAGCAGATCATAACAAATATGTCTGCTACCACCATTCAGTACTGCTATTGCTGTGCTGTTATTTATTACAATTATTTTGCTTTAATCAAATATTCTCATTTATTCTTACAACAGCCATATGAACTAGGCCATATTAATTACTCTCATTTCACACTGAGGGAACTGACACTTAGAGAAAGTTGGTTGCTGCCTACAGAAATATTTGAGCTAACAGTGTTTGGCTCTAAGACACCTGCTTGCCGGACCCGGCCTCACTTTTTGCTTCCACCTGTTATATTGTTGGTTGGCTGAGTTGTTACTCTTGGGGCCATTACCCTAGGCATTCCTTTCTTTCCTGTGTTGACTCACCAACTTTCTGTACCCAGTTTTCCTCTCTTCCCATTCTACACCCATATTTGGAGAAACACATCTTTCCTGAGAAAAGGGTGATACACACTTGGACTTTTTGAAACCTTTTTTATTACAGAAATTTAAAACATGTGCAAAAGGAAAGAATATCATGTAAGGAAACCCCGTATATTTATCACCCAAATTTGATAATTTTCAACATATGACCAAACACCACCATGGGTTACAAAACATCGTTAGCCTAGACCATCTTTAATATGTGAGCATATATCTCTAAGCTATGACGTTTTAATATTATTATAGTAACATACATTATATAATGCTTTAGCGGCTATTGCTAATCATTGCTTGGAAGAGGTAAAATTTGAGACCTTGCATGATTAAACTGTCCATTTTAAGAACACGGTGACTGTATAGTCTTTCTGATATAAAACTCCAGAAAAAGAATTCTTTCCTATTCTTCTTATTAAATATCTTTACTAATTTATTAATTTCTGGCTTCCACGATTGCTCTTGAGAAGTCAAATGCAATTCGCATTCTAGATCCTTTCTATGGACCAGGTTTTTAATTTGTAGCATATTTCCAGATCTTACTTTTATTCATGGTCTGCTGAAATAGCACAACTTTGTGCCTTGCTGGGTGCTTTTCTAATTGTGCTAGGGCTGCCACATATGACCCTCATTATGTTCAGGATTCATTTTCATCCTCTTGGGTATTTTTTAAATTATTTTTAGACTATCTTTTTGACTCACTGATATTTAGAAGTGTGTTTAATGTCTTCTATTTTAGCCAGCAAAGGACAGCTCTGGCTTACATGTGAGAGCTCTGGTTCCAAGGACAAGTTCATTTTCAGTGCTATTCTGGTCTTCGTTATATACCTGGTCCACCAGACAGCTTGCTGGCTTTGTGCTGATGGCACCCATGGGGTAGAGTGCACTTCCCTGGGTCCTGGTGCAGCTAGGTGGAAATCCAGGCCCACAGAGTGGTGAACATTCTATACCTCTTCCCCGAAATCCAAACAGAGAGGCACCTGCTTTGGTGTCCCCATGAGGTAGAGTCTTTCCTTGGGCCACCAAGTGCAGTTGGGTAGGGTATAGAAGACTCTGGGGTCAAAGAACAGCATTTCCCCCCACATCTGTTCTCCAGCCAAGCAGTTCTTCTAATAAGCCTTCCTCCAGAGAGGGATTTGCCTTCTAGGGACACCTGGAGGAGAGCTGAGAAGCTTGGCCTACTAGAAAGAGCAGAGTAGTGGTCAGGGAACAGAGCACCCACCTGGTCTGCACCGAGGCCATCTGTGTAAGCAAAACGGCTCCCTGCAGCAGCTGTTTGGGAGGGTGGTGATGGGTTCCCCAGCCCTGTCTTCCTTGATGACCCTATCGTGGGTGGCAAGCAGCCTCACCTGCAGCCATTGGGAGAGAGAAGATGTGCTCATGTATTTTTATCCTTTTATTTCTGTTTTGCTCTGTTGTGTTTTATTTTCTGTTTGTGAGTTTCCTTAACTTTATCTTCCAACTCTCCTACTGGAATTTTAAAATTCTAATTTTAAAATTTTAAAATTCTAAAATTTAATATCTTTGATTTATGAAAATTCTTATTCTTTAAAAACTTCTTTGAAACAACTGTTGTATTATTGCTTTGTGTCAATAAAATCCTTTTTTTATCTTTAAGGTGTTAAGATTTATTTGACAATTTCTTCTTTCCTCTTAGCACTGAGACTTTTTATTTCCACTTTGCTGCTTGCTTATTTTGTTTTTAGTTTTTCATATTTCAGGCTTTCCTCAAATGTCTGGGGACCTTAGTTCACTATTGACATTTGCTACTAAGGAACTAAAATGACAATAAGAATTTCCATGCACCCTCTAGCTTATTGTTAATGGATTTACCTGGAAGGTACTGGGCCTTTTTTTTTTTTTTAGGGGCTACAGAATAGCATGAAAGATAAAATCCACATGGTACTAGTTAGCATGACTCTCAAAATTTCTTTTTCTTCCTTTTTTTCTTTTCTTTTCTTTTCTTTTCCTTTCCTTTTTTTTTTTTTTTTTTTTTTTTTTTTTTTTAAGAGGGAGAGGTTGAGGAAGGACAGGGAGCCAGGGAGAGTGAGAATCCTAAGCAGGCTCCATGTCCCAATGCAGAGCCCAATGTAGCACTTGATCTCAACTCTGTGATCATGACCCAAACCTAAATCAAGAGTCAGTTACTTAACTGATTGAGCCACTTAGGAACCCCCCCGATTCTCAAGATTTCTAAGAAAAAATTGGTTTCATTCTATTGAAGGGAACATACTTGGGGGAAAGTCTGAGGGTGATGGGTGGAAATGGTTTTTTTTTTTCTGGATATACAGAGCCTTGAACCATTCTATGTAGCATTCATTCCAAAGAGTTAACAGATATATTCATCCGGATGAGATGGTCTCTTTCTACCTGTTGAAATGGGGCAGAGTTTAGAGAGAGATGGATATGCTTAGTGAAGTTCTGAGATAAAACTCACTCACTCATACGTTATTATTGGCATCTGTGCACCTTTCGTGAGGCATTTGGAAGATGATTGTGGCTCTCTGCCTTGTGTGCTAAAGGGCTAACTTTCTTTCACATTTTCTCATCAATAAAACCTTGATTTACCATGAAGCGAAGTTTTGCTCTCTTCATCAATCTTTAACTTTCTATTTATTATTTATAAGTACACTAATCTACATTCGTAGAACTACTCAGTTCTTCTGCAAAAGGATTTTCCAATCTCTTTCTGGGTCTAAAAGCCTACCTGCTGTTGTTCTGGGAGCCAAGGGTAAGAGGGGCTGGGGAAAATTCATTTTTTAGTATGCAAACTTTGGGACCTAGTCTTGCCCTCAGTCAATCCTGGTGTCTCCTCAAGGAGAGCATCAGTCAAGCAGTTACTAGGGAACATCTCTTGTTTTTGCTGAGGTGGCAGAGGATTAACTATGTAGTCTGTTAACTGGGAGGTGTCTGGGCGTCCTAATACTCCTTATATAGACTTCCACCCAGTCCTACCAGTAAACATCCTGGAGAGACACTTGTGACTCCAGACCCTAAGGCTTATTTAGAGTCCATGGCATGAATCACCTTGGCTTTTAAAAAATTTTCTCTAATCTGCTAAATCTGTTACCATCATATATCTATTTTCTAGCTTCCCAAATTTTATTGATATATCTTGCCTTATGTGGTTCCTCTTCTATTGTCATCAGTTTGAGGACTATAATTTTAAATTTATTTTACTGTCATTTTATGGGAATTTCATGAGGAATGGAGACAAATGTGTGTTAATTCTGTCATGTTTAATTGGAATTATATGCTTATTTTCTGCATGAATTTGCATCTCACTTCAGTAAATATGATCTGTACTATATACTTCCTAAGGCTTATTATTGTGTTAATATTACATATTTATACATAAATAGATAGACATGCTCCAAATGAGTCTCATAGAAAATTCAAAATTTACTAATCCAAAGTAAGAAGAATGGAATAATGTTAAGATTTAATTATTAGAATTATTTCAAGAAAAATTATCATCAAGTAATCAATAAGAAAAATCTATATTATGATGTAATCCAAATAACTGATTCCTTTAGATCCCTGCTGTATACAACAGAATACATAGATTACTTTTCATCTGTTGTCAATCAAATAGAAAAATCTTTACTCCAATGCCAATAAAGATGGCAGAAAAGTCTTATTCTATAATATTTAAAGTAAAACTGATTTTAGTCTAAGATGTTATTATTAATCTATAAAGTTAAAAAAAATTTCTAGAAATATGGATGGTATGAGTGTTCATAATTGGTGGGGTTTTTTGTTTGTTTGTTTTTCATAAGGTTTGATGATTCTCACTGCCAATCTAGCTGTGCTGGTTAAGTATTAAGGAGGTATATAAGTTGAGATAGTCAGATCTTGTCAATTTTAATGCAGCTACTCTTGAAATATGACTTAATAAATAACTGCAGTTCTCATCCTTATGGACGTTTTGTGAATCCCATTAATTATAGTCACATGATGGGAAACTGGGTGGCTCAGTCATTAAGCATCTCTCTTCAGCTCAGGTCATGATCCTGGGTTCCTGGGATCGAGCCCCACATCGGGCTCCCTGCTTAATGGAAGCCTCCTTCTCTCACAGCCACTCCGCCTGCTTATGTTCCCTTTCTCGCTGTGTCTCTCTCTGTCAAATAAGTAAATAAAATCTTTAAAAAAACATTACAGGGACACCTGGGTGGCTCAGTGGGTTAAAGCCTCTGCCTTCGGCTCGGGTCATGATCCCAGGGTCCTGGGATTGAGCCCCACATCGGGCTCCCTACTCAGCAGGGAGCCTGCTTTCTCCTCTCTCTCTCTCTTCCTGCCTCTCTGCCTACTTGTGATCTCTATCTGTCAAATAAATAAATAAAATCTTTAAATCTATATATATATATGTATATATATTTAAATCTGAATCATGCAACTATTTTATTTATATATATATATATATACACACACACATATGTATATGTATATATATATGATAGCCACCAAAAAAGTATGGCTCAGATGGTAAAATTAGATTATCTGTAATAAAATATTTCACCAACACCTTATTTTATCAATAATTGAAGAAAAATAAAGTCATATACAACTATTTTCCAAGTCTTATATCTAAGAGAAACAGGAGTAATTTTTAGTTTCAATATACTCCATATTTTGCAAACAATTATTTTTAAATTTAATTTGTAGTTTGGACTCTACCCACTTACCAAAAAGCACACCTGAATAATATATGCAATAAAGAGAAATGGATCAGGTCACATAGCTAAGTAGTAGAAAGCCCAAAGATGATTGAAAACAGATTTGAACATTGCAGAAATCTTTTTCTCTCTCTTCTTCTTTTTGTAGCCCTCCAACAACTAGATAGACTTTCTCTGAGGGAGGATATAGTTTAAACAGATGCAAAACTACATCCTCCTAGCCTTGGAACAATGAGGGGTTTGGTTTTTTGTTTTTGTTTTTGTGGGGTTTTTTAAAGATTTTATTTATTTATTTATTTGATAGAGATCACAAGTAGGCAGAGAGAGAGGGAGAAGCAGACTCCCTGCTGAGCAGAGAGCCCGATGCAGGGCTCGACCCCAGGACCCTGGGATCATGACCTGAGCTGAAGGCAGAGGCTTTAACCCACTAAGCCACCCAGGCGCCCCTGTTTTTTGTTTCTCATTTTTGTTTTTGTTTTTAAGATCTTATTTATTTATTTGAGAGAGAAAGAGAGCACGAGTGGGTAGAGGGGTAGAGGGAAAGGGAGAAGCAAGGTCCCAGCTGAGCAGGGAGCCTGAGGTGGGGCTCAATTCCAGGACCCTGGGATCATGACCTGGGCAGAAGGCACTTAACCATCTGAGCCACACAGACGCCCCAGAGCAATGAATTTTAAACTTCTGACCTCCAGCTTGAGCTCAAAAGTACTGGGAATGAACTTTCATGGGGCTAGGGGTCATGGGTACCCTTCGGAGCTGAATTCTGTCCCCCTTAAATTCATATGTTGAAGCCCTAACCACTGGTACCTTAGAATGTGACTGCATTTGGAATTAGTGCCTTTAAAGAAATGATTAAGTTAAAATCGGGCCATTAGTTTGGGCCCAATCTATCATGACTGATGTCCTTTTAGGAGAGGAAATTTGGACACATAGCGAGACACCACGGGTGCACATACACATAGGAAAGGCCATCTGAGGTCATAGTGGGAAGAGGGTCATTTGCAAGCCTAGGAGAGAGGCCTCATATAAAACCAGACCTGCCAACACCTTGATCTTGGTCTTCCTAGCTTCTGGAACTGTGAGAAAATAAATTACCACTGCTTAAGTCACCCAACCTTTGGTACTTTGTTATGACAGCCCTAAGAAACTAATCTAAGTGCCATGATTGGCTGTGATCCCTGACAACTC
The DNA here is from genome assembly GCF_963455335.1 of Martes martes. NCBI lineage: Eukaryota > Metazoa > Chordata > Mammalia > Carnivora > Mustelidae > Martes > Martes martes. Next base: position 16,258,546 of record NC_137903.1, on the reverse strand, counting down.
CTGTGACCATGAGAACAAAACGTCGTAACTGTAAGTTCCTACTGGAGATGCATGGGTATAGTGGTGGTAAGAATAAACGGTTCCACAAGTAAAAATGGGGAGGGGGCACATTTCTAGATGAAGAGGGGAATCCTCAACAGAAAAAACAATGGTGTCAGCAAATCCTCTAGTAATATTGAACTGTATATGGTATTATATTTATATATTTGAATTATAAAATATATATGAATAAAATAATGAATCCCAAATGACTCCATTTGGAAGGATATTATAATGAACAACCGTGAACTTACCATCTAGTTAAAGTAATCAAACATTCGAATATTCTGAAGCTCACTATGTGACTTCTATCCTTTCCCCTTCACCCTAACCATCCCTTCAAGTACTCAGTATCTGGAATATTTTGCTTTTTATTCTCTTTGTTTTGGTCATAGTTTTAGCAAGTAGATATCATCTAAAATAAATTCTTATACTTTTTCTTAGTTTTGCATCTTTTGAGATTTTACATAAATGGAGCCAAACTCCAACCATTCCTCTGCAGTGTTCTTATGTTCTCAATATTGTATGAGCTGCATACATGTTATTGCATTTTTTTTACTATTACATAATAGTGAAATTATACACTATTTAATTATGTTATAGGATATACTCACAAATCTCCTAGGATTATATCTACTTTTCTGATTTATAAACAATGCTACTCTGATTCATATACATGCCTCCTAATGCAAATATACAAGAGATCTTTGCCATAAACATCTAGGAGTAGAATTGCTGAATATAGAGCAGTAGTTTTCAACCAGGGATGATTTTTCCCTCCCCAAGACATTTGGCAATGCCTAGAGACATTTTGGAAGGAGGAATAAGGAATGCTGCCATCATTTAGTGGATGGAAGCCAGAGATGCTGCTAAACATCCTACAAAACACAGGGCACCCCCTCAAACAGTGATCCAGCTCCAAGTATCAATATTGCCGTGGTGGAGAAAACCCAGTGTAAAGAATGTGCACCTTCAAATTTATGGTCCTGCTGTTTTACCATCAGCCTACAACTTAGAAGAGTTCCTTTTGCTCCATATCTTTCCAATACTTTACATTGACAAACTTCTTAATTTTTAAACATTGTCTTCATTCTCTGAAGTCATTGAGAGTCTGACTCTGGTGTAATTTTCCTGACGACACTCTGTGAATTTCTTCTTCTTTGGTTTTGTAACTTTTAGAACTGAGCTTATGGATGGTATTTTCTTAAAACACAACTTCCCAGCTTTCCTAGGTCCTCTTTTCATCTTTTGTCCTATGTGGAGGATGTGAAGTTGAGGGCCTGCAGGCAATAGTAACTGTTACCAAGAGAACCAGTCACTGGCTTTGGTGTTTGTTATCTATTCCAGATGTAAGCTTGCTTTCTTTTTTCTTTCCCCTTTCTTTTCTTTCTCTTTCTTACTTCTCACTTCTTTTTTTTTTTTCTTTCTTTCTTTTTTCTTCCCCATCTCCCCTGGTAATTTATTTTATTTTCCAGACTGTGAATTTGTAAGTATTTTTTTAATAAGTATTTGAAAGTATACTTTGTTGGGGCACCTGGGTGGCTCAGTAAGTTAAGCATCTGTCTAAGACTCAGGTCACGATTCCAGGGTCCTGGGATTGAGCCCCACATCAGGGCTCCTCCTTCTACTTCTGCCTGCTGCTCCCCTTGCTTACATTCTCTCTGTGTCAAATAAAAAATTAAATTAAATTAAATTAAAAAAATATATATTCTTTATCTTGTGTTTTTTATATTTTATGCAGAGCAAATCGATGTAGCCTACAATAGATGTAACAGGTTTGGAATCATATTTTAAGCTTATATTTGCATTTTATAAAACTCAAAGGGATATACATTAATTGAATTTTTAATTAACTCCTTTTTCCCCCTAAAATCCTATGGTACTTACTAAAAGTAAATGTTTTAGTGTGTAATTACATGTTTATAAGGCAAAATTGAAATTGTATGAATATATTATTTGCTAAATGTTAAGAAAATTTCCTTTACGAACCCCACCCAAACTACCACTGAATCTTAAGAAATATGTGACATGTATCTTATACCAATCTTCTCTCTTCATTCATTCTACAAACCTTGATGAAGGTTACCCCTTCACCCTCTCCCCCTTTGATTGCTACCAGAAGCTGCTTTCTCATTTCCTCCAACTAACAGCCATCTTCACGCTATTGTCAGACTTAGATTCCTCTGAATATGTTAGTCACCTACGTGATAGACCTTGGTGGAGTCTGTTGTGTACCAAATAAAAGAGCTTTTTCTTTGTCATCTGGCCATCATAGTTTCTCTGGTTTTAGCTCTCCACCCTTTTTACCATGCACCACGTATAAAATGAACTTAATGTTCTTGTGCTTGACTTTGGGGGAGGTACCCATGTTGTATATGCTGTGTTTCATTTGCCTAAAATTTGGATCTCCCCAGGCTTTTTTGAATCATCACTACTGTTTTATCTAGACTAAGCTAAAATCGACCTTCTCTATGAAAGTGCTTTTAATCTTACAGCAGAATTGGTGACTCCCTTCAGTGGGTCCTGTGACATTTTGACAGTTTATTTAATAGCTCTGAAATAGCATTTATCCTTTGGCTCTATTTGATTCTATTCTATTCTATTGGGTTCTAATTGATAAGATTAATAAGTCTTTGTCTTCCTCCTCCCACATTTTCAAAGTTCGACATCTACTGAAGGAAGACAGAGGAAACAGCCATGTCTCTGTGACATGTGATGCCATGTCTTCTGTGACCAAGTCTCAGAAGAAGAAGGGAGGCTAAGCCATGTATCCTCTCTCTCAAAATTAACTTACTCAACTTGAATTGGAGAAGAAAATTAAGAGCATCATGTCACTAAAACACAAAGCACCAGAGAGACACTGCCTACTACCCATATTTGTTTGTCTTTTCCCCAGTAGCATGTTGATTTCCAAGACTGCATTGTTTGAAGGAAGGGATATGTATGTATCTTTGTAACTTCTATACCAACTATTTATATAATAATTTGGCTACTATGAGATTTGGAGCTAAACTGACAGATTTCAAACCCTAGTTTCTTCATATGTAATATGAGCATAATATCATCTAAAATTTTTATAAGGTATACCTTAATATAAATAATACCCTATTGAACGGAATACTTTTAATCTTCATTTAATGTTAGTTACTATAAGATATATTTAATGGTTTTCTGTGACTGATACATAAAATTTTCCTTCTCCAACACTTCTTTGATCCGTTCAAAATGTTCAATTAGCCAGTCTCAAATGTTTTGTTTTGAAGGTTGCTATTAATCAAATGATTGGGAAGACAAAGGACAAAAGCAAAAGAACCCGAGAAAAGTGAAGAAAATAGTCCAATATAAACATATAACGGAATCGAAAATCTTCCTCACTTTTCTGACTTTAGGAAATGAGGTACACTCCTTAAGTAAATTTCCAAGATAACTGAAGTTTAACTGACGGTCTCAAAGGCTATTGAGGGGCTTTGCAAGCCTCCAGGATCCTGTCCTTTGCCACCCTCGGAAAACACCGATCTCTGAAATTCTCAGTGCAATTGACCCAGAGCTACAAAGCAATCACTGACAGTTAATTGGAATTCAAATCTCTTAATAGTTCTTTCTTCCTTTAGCAATTTATGCTATTATTTTAAAATACCACTCATATCAAAGGGAGACCTTAAGGTAGGCAGTCAATTATTTAGGTTATGGGTGCATTTTTATGAATCAGAAAAGGGATGATTTAAGATAGCCTGAAAGGTGTGTTTGTATTTTGGTGTTGGTTTGAATTTCAATTCTGTGTGTGAAGGCTGAGGGTCTTAGGGGAGGGGACACAGGGTAGGGAAAGAGACTCAAGAACACTACACCGCACTCCTCAGCGTGTGGTGGGACAGAGTGTCCTCTTAGCACTGAGGAAAGAGAGACAGGTAGGTATGCAAAGAAAGAGATGAAAGACAATGACAATGAATTAGAGAAGGGATTCCTGACTATTAGTCTCTCCTTACTGAGTCCAAGATGTACAACAAACTGTGTCTTTAATTTCCCACTGGTTCCCTTTGGCAAGTACCAAAAATGCTCGCTTCAGACAAGAGTGGAAGCAATTTCTGTTTGCCAGGAGCAGGAAAATAAAGGTGAGTGTGCCACGCAATCACACAGTAAAATACATTACAGGTTTCTTCACCAAATAGGATGGGAGTATTATTATAGGTTTTCTTCACCAAATAGGATGTGTGAACCTGATAGGGAAAAATGTGTAAGCAAAATTTAATACAAATTAATTGGTGGATTTTATAAGTTTTTGCAGTTTATATCACACTAATGTCGTTTTAATCCTAGCACGCATGTCCGTAAGAATAATTCACATCAAATCCTTACTATATAAGGGTCAAGGACTAATGACTGTCAAGAGAAGTTGCTTGTGTTGAGTGGGGATCAGGGAGGAATTCACCTTCCCATGAGGGTTTGGTAATTTGATGTTAGCTAATGAATATTTTACCAGGTGGGGGTTGGAGGAAATAAGTATAAAGAAAGAGGACTTTTCTGCTCCCCGTGAGGCCGGTTGGAGGACCTGGAGCTTGGGTTTCCAATTGTCTCACTAATCAAAAAGCCTGCATAGATATATATATATACGCCCAAAGCTCTGACCAGTGAGTGGCCCCCCAAGGTCAGTGAGGTTAACCCATAAGCTGGTTAAATATTGGTAAAGGAAAATTTTGTTATAAGGTTAATTTTAAAACATTATAAATGAGGGTGCATTTTCTTAAGCAAATGCTTAAATTAATACCAAAAGCGTCGTTACTGCATTTTGAGTTAAGATCTGTATTGCATGGGATACATAATTCTTTATATTTAAATATTAATATACTATAGATAACTTCCAAGTCTTATTCTAAAGCCTAATAAAACCCCAAAAGTTTTGTCTTAAATCAAAAAGTTGCTGTAAATTATTTCAGGTTTGATGCCTTTTTCAAGCATATTTCAAAAAGAGAGCCCATTTCCCTCTACATTTCTATAGCAGTGGGTTTTAAATGATGCAAAGAGTATGGGAAATATCCAAATGGAAATTCAGCCATCTTATGTGAAAATTAAATCTTTTTGTGTAAAATATGAATTAGAAAGGCAACATTTCACAGCATTAGTTTCAGTGTTTAATTCGAGTGGAAGAACCAGAAAGGACTCATTGTCTTCAAGGGGAAGTGACCTGTAGGGGTTGGCCAAAAGGGCAACAGGACTTAGAGAGAAAGAGAAAAGCGATTACATTAATTTTAATGGCACAATAGCAGTTTTCAATAAGCTTTATGACAGCAGAAAAGATTGATTTTTTTGCACTTTGTGCAAAAACGTGCAGTGTCCTAAACTGCATTTTGCCAGAAATCTAATACCTGTAATTTATTGTATCCCATATTCTCAATGTTAAAAGAGGAAAGAAGGCAAAAGTCTGGAGGCTTAAAATATAATGGACTGTAGATTCATTGCTAAAACTCAATTGGAGTCCTAAAGATTTCCTTTTAATTTTAAAATGCACTTAACAAAAATTAAAAAGTACAAGAATAGCTGTAAAATGGTGTCAGAACACTGTGTTTTCCACATTCTTGCTCTCAGAAATGATATGAATTTCCAGAATCTGAAAATGAGAGCGAAGGGCCTATAGGCCTATAGTTTAAATAGAAGACATGCTGTTCTAAAGAAAGACTCCACAGTCTATTTGCAACATTTTTCTGGAATGAGAAGCCAGGAAGAATGTTTTTCTTCAGTAGACTTACTTTTCAGTCTAGATGTCAACATCACCTTACTGCTTCTTGGTCCTTTTTTTGTACCCTGCAGTCAGAGTGATGATATCAAGGTCTCTACTGCTAGTCAACATTGCTTTGGCTACTACAAAATGTAGTTTTCTTTAGGAAATCTCTTCCACACACCAATCTATGGTCTTGATAACAATAGTAGTGATTTCAATGAAGACTTTCTTAAAAAATTTAATTTAATTTTTTCAGTGTTCCAGGATTCATTGTTTATGCACCACACCCAGTGCTCCGTGCAATACTTGTCCTCCATAATACCCACCACCAGGTTCACCCATCCCCCCACCACCCTCCCTTCCAAAACCCTCAGTTTGTTTCTCAGAGTCCACAGTCTCTCATGGTTTATTGCGCCCTCCAATTTCCCCCAATTCACTTTTCCTTTCCTTCTCCTAATGTCCTCCATGTTATTCCTTATGCTCCACAAGTAAGTGAAACCATATGACTTTAAAAAATGAGAAGTCTAAGAATTGTGTCCAGATTGCCATCAAATTAAGATGACCTTGAGCTTTGGGTTTTCCTCAAGCTCAAGAGAAGCCATCCACGTAAAGCCACTCCTGAAGGGTATTAAAATAAGATAATCAGTAGAAATTACTGTCCAGATGAGAAGTAATATTTTGTTCAATGTAAATGGGACAGTGAAAAATTAGAGTACCTTTTTTTTTTTTTTTTTTTTTTTTTTTTTTTTTTTTTTTTAAATTTTTTATTTATTTTCAGCGTAACAGTATTCATTGTTTTTTCACCACACCCAGTGCTCCATGCAATCTGTGCCCTCCCTAATACCCACCACCTGGTTCCCCCACCCTCCCACCCCGCCCCTTCAAAACCCTCAGGTTGTTTTTCAGAGTCCATAGTCTCTCATGGTTCACCTCCCCTTCCAATTTCCCTCAACTCCCTTCTCCTCTCCATCTACCCTTGTCCTCTATATTATTTGATATGCTCCACCAATAAGTGAAACCATATGATACTTGACTTTCTCTGTTTGACTTATTTCACTCAGCATAATCTCTTCCAGTCCTGTCCATGTTGCTACAAAAGTTGGGTATTCGTCCTTTCTGATGGAGGCATAATACTCCATAGTGTATATGGACCACATCTTCCTTATCCATTCATCCGTTGAAGGGCATCTTGGTTCTTTCCACAGTTTGGCGACCGTGGCCATTGCTGCTATAAACATTGGGGTACAGATGGCCCTTCTTTTCACTACATCTGTATCTTTGGGGTAAATACCCAGCAGTGCAATTGCAGGGTCATAGGGAAGCTCTATTTTTAATTTCCTGAGGAATCTCCACACTGTTCTCCAAAGTGGCTGCACCAGTTTGCATTCCCACCAACAGTGTAAGAGGGTTCCCCTTTCTCCACATCCTCTCCAACACACGTTGTTTCCTGTCTTGCTAATTTTGGCCATTCTAACTGGTGTAAGGTGGTATCTCAATGTGGTTTTGATTTGAATCTCCCTGATGGCTAGTGATGATGAACATTTTTTCATGTGTCTGGTAGCCATTTGTATGTCTTCATTGGAGAAGTGTCTGTTCATATCTTCTGCCCATTTTTTAATATGATTATCTGTTTTGTGTGTGTTGAGTTTGAGGAGTTCTTTATAGATCCTGGATATCAACCTTTTATCTGTACTGTCATTTGCAAATATCTTCTCCCATTCCGTGGGTTGCCTCTTTGTTTTGATGACTGTTTCTTTTGCTGTGCAGAAGCTTTTTATCTTGATGAAGTCCCAGAAGTTCATCTTTGCCTTTATTTCCTTCACCTTTGGAGACATATCTTGAAAGAAGTTGCTATGGCTGATATCAAAGAGGTTACTCCCTATGTTCTCCTCGAGGATTCTGATGGATTCCTGTCTCACGTTGAGGTCTTTTATCCATTTCGAGTTTATCTTTGTGTACGGTGTAAGAGAATGGTCAAGTTTCATTCTTCTACATATAGCTGTCCAGTTTTCCCAGCACCATTTATTGAAGAGACTGTCTTTTTTCCACTGGATATTTTTTCCTGTTTTGTCAAAGATTATTTGACCATAGAGTTGAGGGTCCATATCTGGGCTCTCTACTCTGTTCCACTGGTCCATGTGTCTGTTTTTATGCCAGTACCATGCTGTCTTGGTGATCACAGCTTTGTAGTAAAGCTTGAAATCAGGTAACGTGATGCCACCAGTTTTATTTTTGTTTTTCAACATTTCCTTAGCAATTCGGGGTCTCTTCTGATTCCATACAAATTTTAGTATTATTTGCTCCAGCTCTTTGAAAAATACTGGTGGAATTTTGATTGGAATGGCATTAAAAGTATAGATTGCTCTGGGCAGTATAGACATTTTAACGATGTTTATTCTTCCCATCCAAGAGCATGGAATGGTCTTCCATCTTTTTGTGTCTTCTTCAATTTCTTTTAGGAGTGTTCTGTAGTTCCTCGAGTACAGATCTTTAACCTCTTTGGTTAGGTTTATTCCGAGGTATCTTATGGTTTTTGGTGCTATAGTAAATGGAATCGATTCTCTAATTTGCCTTTCTGAATTTTCATTGTTAGTGTATAAGAAAGCCACTGATTTCTGGACATTGACTTTGTATCCTGCTACATTACTGAATTGCTGTATGAGTTCTAGTAGTTTGGAGGTGGAGTCTTTTGGGTTTTCCATATAAAGAATCATGTCATCTGCGAAGAGAGAGAGTTTGACTTCTTCCTTGCCAATTTGGATACCTTTTATTTCTCTTTGTTGTCTGATTGCTGTTGCTAGGACTTCTAATACTATGTTGAACAAGAGTGGTGAGAGTGGGCATCCTTGTCGTGTTCCTGATCTCAATGGGAAGGCTGCAAGCTTTTTCCCATTGAGGATGATATTTGCTGTGGGTTTTTCATAGATAGATTTGATGAAGTTCAGGAATGTTCCCTCTATCCCTATACTTTGAAGCGTTTTAATCAGGAACGGATGCTGGATTTTGTCAAAAGCTTTTTCTGCATCAATGGAGAGGATCATGTGGTTCTTCTCTCTTCTCTTATTGATTTGTTCTATCACATTGATTGATTTGCGAATGTTGAACCATCCTTGTAACCCAGGGATGAATCCTACCTGGTCATGGTGGATAATCTTTTTAATGTGCTGTTGGATCCTGTTTGCTAGGATCTTGTTGAGAATCTTAGCATCCATATTCATCAGTGATATCGGTCTGAAATTCTCCTTTTTGGTAGGGTCTTTGCCTGGTTTGGGGATCAGGGTGATGGTGGCTTCATAAAAAGAGTCTGGAAGTTTTCCTTCTGCTTCAATTTTTTGAAACAGCTTCAGGAGAATAGGTATTATTTCTTCTTTGAAAGTTTGATAGAATTCCCCAGGGAATCCGTCAGGTCCTGGGCTCTTGTTTTTTGGGAGGTTTTTGATCACTGCTTCAATCTCGTTACTAGATATCGGTCTATTCAGGTTGTCAATTTCTTCCTGGTTCAATTTTGGGAGTTTATAGTTTTCCAGGAATGCATCCATTTCATCTAGGTTGCTTAGCTTATTGGCATATAACTGTTGATAATAGCTTCTGATGATTGTTTCTACTTCCTTGGTGTTAGTTGTGATCTCTCCCTTTTCATTCATAATTTTATTAATTTGGGCTTTCTCTCTTTTCTTTTGGATTAGTGTGGCCAATGGTTTATCGATCTTATTGATTCTTTCAAAAAACCAGCTTCTAGTTTCGTTGATACGTTCTACTGTATCTCTGGTTTCTACCTCGTTGATCTCTGCTCTAATCTTGATTATTTCCCTTCTTACGTGTGGAGTTGGTTTGATTTGTTGTTGATTCTCCAGTTCTTTAAGGTGTAGAGACAGCTGGTGTATTCTGGATTTTTCAATTTTTTTGAGGGAGGCTTGGATGGGTATGAATTTCCCCCTTAGGACCGCCTTTGCTGTATCCCATAGGTTTTGGAGTGAAGTGTCTTCGTTCTCATTGGTTTCCATAAATTGTTTAAGTTCTTCTTTGATCTCCTGGTTGATCCAAGCATTCTTAAGCAAGGTGGTCTTTAGCTTCCAGGTATTTGAGTTCCTTCTGAACTTTTCCTTGTGATTGAGCTCCAGTTTCAAAGCATTGTGATCTGAGAATATGCAGGGAATCATCTCAGTCTTTTGGTATCGGTTGAGCCCTGATTTGTGACCCAGTATGTGGTCTATTCTGGAGAAGGTTCCATGTGCACTTGAGAAGAATGAGTATTCTGTTGTTTTAGGGTGGAATGTTCTGTATATATCTATGAGGTCCATCTGGTCCAATGTGTCATTCAATGCTCTTATTTCTTTATTGATTTTCTGCTTCGATGATCTGTCTATTTCTGAGAGAGGCGTGTTAAGATCTCCTACTATTAATGTATTCATATCAATATGACTCTTTATCTTGATTAATAGTTTTCTTATGTAATTGGCTGCTCCCATATTGGGGGCATAGATATTTACAATTGTTAGATCATCTTGGTGGATAGTCCCTTTAAGAATGATGTAGTGTCCTTCTGTATCCCTGACTACCGTCTTTAGTTTAAAATCTAATTTATCTGATATGAGAATCGCTACCCCGGCCTTCTTTTGAGGCCCATTGGCGTGAAAGATGCTTCTCCATCCCTTCACTTTCAGTCTAGGTGTATCTTTAGGTTCAAAATGGGTCTCTTGTAGACAACATATGGATGGGTCCTGTCGTTTTATCCAATCTGCAACCCTGTGTCGTTTTATGGGTGCATTTAGGCCATTCACATTGAGAGTGATTATTGAGAGATACGTTTTTATTGACATTGTGTTATCTTTGAAGTCTTTCTTTCTGTCGATTGTCTCTATATTTCTGTTCAATGCTATTCTTAGGATTTTTCCTCTTCTATAGAGCCCCCTTTAATATTTCCTGCAGTGTCGGCTTGGTGGTTGCATAGTCTTTCAAGCCTTGCCGGTCTTGGAAACTCTTTATCTCTCCATCCATTTTGAATGTCAGTCTTGCTGGATAAAGTATTCTTGGCTGCATGTTCTTCTCATTTAGTGCCCTGAATATATCTTGCCAGCCCTTTCTGGCTTGCCAGGTCTCTGTGGACAGGTCTGACGTTATTCTGATGGGCTTTCCTCTGTATGTAAGGAGGTTCTTTGTCCTAGCGGCTTTCAAGAGATTGTATCTACAATTATGATTCCTCAATTTTACTATGAGGTGCCTGGATGTTTTTTTTGAATTTATAATCTTGGGGGGGGACCTTTCTACTTCTAGTACATGAACACTTGTTCCATTCGCAAGGTTGGGAAAATTTTCATGAAAAATTTGTTCCACTATATCTTCTAGACTTCTTTCTTTCTCCTCCCCTTCAGGGATTCCAATAATTCTGACGTTGGAACGTTTCATGGCATCATTTATTTCCCTGATTCTGTTTTCGTGGCTTCTAAGCTGTTTGTTCCAGGCTTCCTCCTGATCCTTTCTCTCTATTTGTTTGTCCTCCAGATCACTAATTCTATCTTCTGTCTCAGTTACCCTAGCTTTTAGAGAATTTAGATTAGATTGGAACTCATTGAGAGCGTTGTGAACCTCATCCCTGGTGGCCTTCAGCTCTGCCCTAACATTATGAACCTCCTCTCTGGTCGCTTTCAATTCTGCCCTAATCAATTCTGTTTGGTCATCCATAGCTTTCTCCAACCTAGCTATTGCCTGGATAATTGTTAGCCTGAATTCTCTTTCTGACATATTGTCTATGTTGATAGCCGTTAGCTCTGTTGCAGAAGGCCCATCCTCTGTATTTTTCTTCTGTTGGGGATTCCTCCTCCTAGTCATTTTGGTGAGAGATGACTGGACAGATGTAGCTGGGTGTATTGACCGTGGTGCAGTCAAGGTGCACCCTGGAACGCTTCTGAGCACTCAGGATTCCCCACCCAAATGAGAGAAAAAAGAAAAGAAAAAGAAAAAAGAGGGAGAGAGAGAGACAGGAAAAAAAGGGAAGATAAAAGTGAAGGTTCAGCCCAAATGGGCCCCAGGGTAAGGTTTATGACGTATACAAACAAAAACAGACAAACAAAAAGACTGATAAAAGTATATGACGAGAGAAAATATATATATATATAAGCAAAAAAAAGGAGGAGCCTCGTCAAGAAGAACCCCAAGTATAAGATTTATATACTATCCAGACAAACATAAATACACAGAGACACTGGCTGAAGAAAAAGATGGGAGCATGGTTATAGATTCTCGGTGTGGGCGAGGAAGGTTATTTTGATTCTTCCTGGATGTATCTTGATATCTTTGTTAAAGGACTCAACTTTCCTAAGAAAAAGGGGGATTAAAAATTGGTTCACCTATAGGGGTAGCATTGCTTGGAGAAAGGGGGTTACCTTGAAGTTTAACTCTATATGACTATTAGAAAATAAAAATAAAAAAGGAATAAACTGGACTAAACTAAATTAAAAAATTTTTTAAAAATTAAGAAAATAGAAAAGCAAAAGAAAAACACATGTGTATGTATCAAAAAAATTCAGGTTAGAAGTTTATCATGGAATTTGATGTACTGGACATCTCACTGTGATGGTAAATAGGTTAAAAAATTATCTATATAAAAAAAGAAAAAAAAATGAACCAGAATAGTGGGAAAGAATTAAAAATAAAAGTTGTATCTATGAAGTAGTGGTGGTTGTTCTCTTGTAGTCTTTTTTTTTTTTTTTTCCTGATTTGTTTTCTGGGGGAGGGGGCTGCCACGTGGGTTTTCAGTCAATGATGTTCCCTGAGTTAAGTCCTCCCGACCCCCTCAAGGGGGTGGGCTCTGAGAAAAACGTTTTTTTCAGGTTTTTGTTCTCTGGAGGTTTTTATGTTTGTTCACTTCTTTTCTCTCGCCTTGACAGCTTTTGATGGTTTTGGGAGGTTTAGAGGAAAGAAAACTGCACCCCAACCTCCCTCTCAGAGAGAAGCCTCAGTCTGCTCCCCTGCAGGTGCTGCAGCCGCTGGGCCGCTGGCAGAGCAGGTTCTGAGTCGCGGTCCCTGGGGACGCAGGATCTCCTGCTTGTACGCAAAACCAAGGCAGCTGTGGCTGTCTGGGCAGCTCCAGACCGCCAGAGAGGTTCCAAGCAGCAATCGCACACTGAGATTTTCCCGCTGGCTGGGGCTGAGAGCTCAGGGCTTGCGCGCACCTCTCCCAGGGGATTTTTTGGGGCGCGGCGCCTCCAGCTCTATCGGCTCTATCGCCGCGTGGGTCTATCACCGCGTGGGTCCCAGAACACCAGGCTGGGCGTTCGTGCACCTCTCTCAGGGGAGGTTGAGGCACGCACGCATCTCCAGTAAGGTGCGCGTTCTGCCGTCTGGTGTGGCTCCCAGTCCCTCACGGGAGCCGGACTCCACCCGTTCTCGGGCGCACTGGCGGCTCCGGGACAAAGACCAGGTTTCTCCGCCGCACTCTCCGGCTCAGCGCCAGGGGATGCTGCCCTGGGTCTGGGGACTTAAGCCCCTATCCCTATCCGCCCCGATTCCCACAATTTCCCCGCGCGAGTCTTTGCTCTTTTGAGTGTTTTCAACAAGACTCCAAGTTAATGCTGGTCCCCAGATGCCGGGCACTCTCGTATTGGGGTATTATTTTCCAGTCGGTCGCCTCTGGTGGCTCCCTCCCCCTTTTGTTTATCTTCCGATATCAGTCCGACGTTCCCACTCCACTTTACCTGCCCACTGGCGTCTTCTGGCCCCCGTAGAGATCCAGACGTGTATAATTCTGATCTCAGGCTGATTTCATGGGTGATCGGAGTTCTTTGGTAGGTAATCAGCTCACTTTAGGGTGCAGGTTGAAAAGGCGCCTCCTCCTACTTCCCCGCCATCTTGTCTCCCCTAGAGTACCTTTAAAGGGAGAAATCTAAGATGATGAAACTTTGGTAGCCACATCTTTTAAGAACTCCTTTAGAAATCTGAAAGTACATTTTTTTTTTTTTTAAGATTTTATTTATTTGACAGAGATCACAAGTAGGCAGAGAGGCAGGCAGAGAGAGAGAGAGAAAGGGAAGCAGGCTCCCTGCTGAGCAGAGAGCCCAATGCGGGGCTCGATCCCAGGACGCTGGGATCATGACCTGAGCCGAAGGCAGAGGCTTTAACCCACTGAGCCACCCAGGGGCCCCTGAAAATACATTTTCTTAAGAATAAAAAGATTTTGGAGGAAGGAGAGGGGTATCCAGCTTCAGATATATGACCAACTTTCATTTAGGAAAAGGATTAGAATTCTGGTTAACTTCTTAAGCAGGTCCAGGACAAAGAGGTGGAAGTTATGAAGTGGGTGGATGTTCATTGTTGAAAAGGACTACAGGACAATTAAGGCTGTTTTGTAATGGAGGGGGTGGTTTCCCATTACTTCAGGGAGAAGCTAGATGTTCTAAGGAAGTAAAATGATCCCAGTAATGATAGCACTGATGGTATTTGGCTCACCTTGTATCACTAGTACATAGCCATCATTACTTATTTCAGACTTATCAAAAGAAGAAATCATCGCTCAGTTTTACCTTATAAAAATGTGCCTAATTATAATTCATGCCTCACTTGTTTGTCACATAGCACACCAAATATATCCAAATATATATTACATCTTTAACAAATGGTTGTCCAACATCCACTATGCCCCAGGTATTTTGCTAGGTGATAGGAATGAAATAGGAAACAAGATAAACAAAGTCCTTGGCCTCATGAAGATTCTCTTTTGCTGGTGGTGAGCTCCAGTGTGGTAAGTGCTAAGCAAGGATAGAGTATCTGTTGTGACTGAAGCTCAAGATAAGTGTGTGAATACAGAGCATTTGTGTTGGTAGAGGTGGCGTGGGAAGGGAGAAGGTGTCTGTGAAGTATTTCTTCTGAAGATATAAAATTCATATAGAGTCATAAAGGCCAAATAGTACTTACTGAGATGAAACAGGTTGAAGGGTTGGCAGAAGGCTAGAGCAAAAGTGGTCCAGGCAGAAGAAAAGGCATTTGTGAAGCCTCTAGACGTAAAGAGGATGAAGAGAGATATGAATATTCCACGTTTGAGAAATTCAGTAACTATATTGCAAGATACTTGCTAAACTTTAAACTCGCTGGACCAACTTTCTTTTTAACCTCTTATCACACTGTCTGTCACATGAGCTATTAAATAAAATATTTGTTGTATAAAAACACATTAACATGTAGCTTGATTAAGGAGTTTGAGTAAGGAGTTGTTATTACCAGAAGTTAAATTCTTATCAAGGCAGGGCAGATCACATGAGGCCGAATAAGATCTTAAAAGTTTTTGATTGATCTTAGGAAAGATTAGGATCCAGGAAATAGTTTTAATCATAGAGCCAATCAAGAGCTATTGCTTTTTTAAAGGACCCTATATGGCACAAGGAGAGAGCCCTTATTATATTATTATCAGCTATAATACATCAATCCAGACTTTTTTTTTTAATATTTTATTTATTTATTTGACAGAGATCACAAGTAGGCAGAGAGAGAGGAGGAAGCAGGCTCCCTGCCGAGCAGAGAGCCCAATGTGGGGCTCGATCCCAGGACCCTGGGATCATGACCTGAGCCGAAGGCAGAGGCTTTAACCCACTGGAGCCACCCAGGCACCCCAATCCAGACTTTTAAAAGGGATTTTGTATCAATCGTACTTTGTCACAGCCTTCTTAGTAAAAATATTCCTGGTATCAGATCACCATATGTGGGCTGGCATATAGTTATCTCTAATTCATAGAATTGGTTTTACTTCTTCGATTAAATAAAAATACAAAGAGCTTTTTATTTTTAGTTGGGTTTTAAAAAATATTTAATTTAATTTTGAATGTTAAAATGCAATATGAATATTTTAGAGTGGTTTATATTAAAGTATTAAATAAAAATAAACACACTTATTTCGGGACCATTTTTAAAAACTAAAGTTAGTTAAAAGAAGAAAGTGAAGAGATACCTCACTGTACATATTTCATAGCATGGAGATGAACGAGCATTTAAAGGACATGAGATATCATTTCACGCACAAAACACACCATTTACTAAATGATACTTTAGTGCCCTAGAAGAGTTAATTTACCTAACATGGGTGAACAAGTTCCTCACGGAGAGTAGTTCTCTCTTTTCAGACCCATGATAATATTTGAATTTTAAAAAGGGTGAAAGAAATGGACAGATGTAATCTGTCTTTTGTATATTGATTATAATTAGTATTAATCTTGGTGATTGCTACTGATGAAGACAGATTTATTCCTGCTAAAATGGAGAAGTCTTTGCTTTCAGAGGTTGTTTTTTTTTTTTTTACTTTTATTTTTACATATTTATTAGTCTTTCACAAAGTACTCGATTAATCTTCAGACCCAAATTAGCAAACCCATCAAACATTTGTCTCATTAAATATAGACCCTGGCAATTCTAGAATAAAGTGATGCTTCACCAAATGCATTCTCAAGTCACAACCATTGCTCATGTCAATTCAGTAATCCAGAAAGCTCTATGGTTGATAGACTTATCATTTATATTTCGCCCACTTCTAAGAGAGATTTGATTTGTTCATAGTAAATAATTTACCCACCCCTAAAACCTTGCCTTTAATCTCCCAGTAAAACTGTAGCTGAGGAAAACAGCTCAGTGCAGTGCGGTGACGCTGGCAGAAGCACAAGAGAAGACTAACAATCCAACAGCCTGAGAGGCAGCAAAATGAATTCTTCAATGAAAGCACAAGAAAATTTAGAAGTCTCAACACTATGGGCAAGTATCAATGGGGTACACTAGAATATGGATGACTTATAAAAGAGGCACAGTTAAATTTATATTTTGAGCTGATCACTTGGCAGTTGAATGTAAAATAGAATAATAATTACCTTTCAAACTTCAAGGGATTTTTCTCATATGAAATAGGTAATACAAGTCCAGTCTGCTGATTTTCACTTACACAGACTCAGAAGATCCAAGACTAGGTACAAGGTCTGTCTTTACTCTTAGGCAGTATTTTCTTTATTGTTTAAGTAGTCCCATTTTTCCTTTTGCCAACTTCAACTGTCACTGTGAAACCTTAGTTCCCTTACATTTTGCTTAATTCACCTTTATGACCATAATGGGGTGTTATGGACTGAATTGTGTCCCCCCAACCAAATTCATATGTTGAAGTCCTAATCCCCAGTAGCTAAGATTGCGACCATATTTGGAGATAGATCTTTAAAGAAGTAAAATTCAGGCAAAATGAGGTCTTTAGAGTGGACCTGAATCCAATATGACGTGTGTTTTTATGAGATGAGATTAAGACACAGGCACAAAGAGAAAACCACGTGAAGACACCAGAATATGACGACAACCTACACACCAAAGAGAGGCCTTCTGAAGAAATCGAGCCTGCCAACGCCTTGACCTTGGGCTTTAGACTCTACAACTCTGAGGGGAAAAAATTCTGTTGCTTAAGCCACCCAGTCTGTGATACTTTGTTATGACAAAAACCGAAAATAGAAAACTAATGCATAGGGGATTAAAAGAAATTCTAGAAAAAGTTATCTCCTGGTAGAAAGAGGTCATAATGCTAAGAGTTATTGGTGCTTAGAAAAACACCATACTACAGGAAAATGATGTGCCTCAGACAAATTTCTTTACATTTGGAATTTTATGCTTTAATGGTCTAAGACAGGCATGAAATTCAGTGATATTCAGTATCTTTAGCCTTGTGGTTGTATATAGCTCATTGTACCAACAACTTTTGACATAGAATATTACATTTGGAACTCAATTCTAATTTTTTAAAGAAATATAAGATTAAGGAAGAACAGGTCTGAATTGATTCTTAGAAGCAATCATGTCTTTTACCTGCAATTCCAGCTCAACTCACCATACTGCCAATTAATTTTACTCTGGAAAAAACTTAGATATCATAAAAGTAGGGAGAATAATGAAATTTTTAGTTAGTTAAATGAGCCCCAATAAAGACATTGCCAAAATTCAACATTTTTTAATCAAAATTTGCCACACTTTCTCTATAACTATTTATCTATGCATCTATTTTTAAGGAACTATTTTAAAGACTTATTTATTCATTCATTTATTTGAGAAAGAAAGAGAGAGAGCGCAAGCAGGGGGCATGGCAGAAGGAGAGAGAGAAGCAGGCTCCCCGCTGAGCAGGGAGCCCAATGCGGGACTCGATCCCAGGACCCTGAGATCATGACCTGAGCCAAAGGCAGATGCTTAACTGACTGAGTCACCCAGGTGCCATTTAATGAACTGTTTTAAAATAAATCCCAAATGTTATGTCATTTCACTTTTGTTATGTATCTCTAAAAATATAGATTTTTAAAATATAACTGTTTCATTATTGCATCTAACTAAAAATCATTCTACTATCATCTTAGGTCAGTCCATAATCAAATTTCCAAGGTTGTTTCAGAAGTGCCTTTCAGCAATTAGCTATAGGCTCAAATAAGGACGTGAAACAAGGTCTACAGATTCTATTTGGTAACTAGTCTCCTAAGTCCTTTGACCTACAGCAACGCAGTCCAGCCTTCTCCTTGCCCTTATTTTTTCTCTTTATTGTAGAAACTGTGCCCACCATCCTGTAGAAAGCATCATATTCTGATTTTTTTAATATTTATTTTCTTTTGGGGTCATTTAATTTCTTTCTTTAACATCCTCATTCCCATTTCCTGTAACTTTAGATTAGCTCTAGATTCAGACTCCATTTTGGGGAGGAAAAAAAAAAAACCAAAAAAAACCTTCATGAGTAGTGTCATAGGCATCACACTGCATCACATCAGGAGGCAAATAATAATGTCTCTGGTCCCCCTTCTATTTCTTGACTAGTGGTTTTACATGCTAACACGTGATCTTTCCACTGCAAGTCTTACATCAACCTTTCATCTAATGGTTTAATCAGTTGATGATTATTGCTTGAATCGATTATTTAATTAGGTATGGAAAATGATTATTTTCTAATTTTATCATTTCTTTAGCAACTCAGCCTGAATTTATTTGTAAAGAAAATAAATTTTCAGTTGAAACTATTTGGTTTCCTCAAACATAGTTAGTATGAGAGGGATAGAATTAGTCGTAGGTGCTCTAATTACTTCCAGTAGATTCCAAAGATTTATTTGTTTGTCATTCAGCTTTCTCTCATTTACTTGATAATCATCATGAACTTACAGAGGTTTATAGATTCAGGATATATTATCCTTTTCGATGCTCAGATAATCACATCATTGGCAAATGCTAGCCCTTTCAAGTTGGCTCCTCTGTCCTTGACAAAAGCTATCATTTTCTTGCTTTTAAGCATAGGCTTTCCTAGGCTCATCTTCAAATTTCCTAGCTGGGACCTAAAATTAGCCATTCATCAAAGAAGCCATTATTCCCTTTAGGGGGGATGGTACTTGGAAGCTATAATTTAAGCACAAAAATCAGGAATGATTTGTGAATGTGCCTACCATATCTGCTAAGGGACATGCCGATATTCTTTGTGCTAGTCAAAAGCATTTATTATAAGTACTACAAAAGCAAGAACTTTTTATTCCTTTTAATTTATTGTTCTTAACCCAGGACTGTCTTTATTATCTAGTACCTTCTTCTGAATGTTTTTCAGTATCATCACCTTAGACATCAACAATAGACGCATACTATAGAAGTATAGTGCATAATGTAGAAGTACATTTTTAAAGTTGCCCTACTTTAGAGTAAAAATTCAGGTAACATATTATTCATGAAAGTTCACAGATGTGCAACAGAATCACAAATAAGAAAAAGTATGGAAAGAGAGAGATTGTAAAAGCAAATTTTGAATGTAAAGTGGTCACTTGTACCCTCTGGAAGATGGTAGAAATGACTTTTAATGCCCCTGTTCTATTGTTTGTCTGGGCAGTGGCAGGGATGGTGGGAGTAACACATGTGATTCTGGTCTGGAATCCTGGGTTTTTTTTTTTTGTTGTTTCGTTTCGTTTTTTAAGATTTTATTTATTTATTTGACAGACAGAGATTACAAGTAGGCAGAGAGGCAGGCAGAGAGAGAGAGAGAGGAGGAAGCAGGCTCCCTGCTGAGCAGAGAGCCCCATGCGGGCCCGATCCCAGGACCCTGAGACCACGACCCAAGCCGAAGGCAGAGGCCCAACCCACTGAGCCACCCAGGCACCCAGGAATCCTGTTTTCTTTACAAAAGGAAACATAGTTTCTATAATTTACTGACAGGAAGAACTATTTATAAAGCACTTTTTTTTCTTGCTATTCCAAGGGGACACAGATAAAAAGATGACCAGGGAAGTCCAGTTTAAAACTTGAGGAGCTCTTAAACATCCGAAGGGAAACTTCTTTATGTAAGAGAAAGCTAGTGGTCAAATGCCCTGTCAGAATCACAAAATACACACATCCAGCAATATGGAGAATTCAGTTCATGGGTCTCTACTCTTACATGTTGCTCTCTAGTAAAGAAATCTACTTACTTACTATGTCCTCTCAGAATTTCATGTCTCCTATAATACTGCTACATGAGAAATGGACTTAATATTTTTTCAGGTATTTTTAACAACTATAATGTTCTCTTTATATTTTCATGTCATTTTCCAAAAGATTTTACATATATGTATATATATATATACACATGTGTGTATGTACCTCTGTATATAAGTGTGTATATGTATATATGTATATATATATATGCAAACACATCCATATACCTGTGTGTGTGTGTGTGTGTGTGTGTAGTGAAAAACAATGATCAAATGGTTCAATTGAACTAATCCTAAAAACAGGATCTTACCTTACTTTGTTATATGTGGAATTTCCATAATATGTAAATATGTAATTATTTGGCCAGGGATGTTTTTCCTTCGTAAGACACCTCCAGAATTCTGTGAATCATCATTTGCTTTATTGCAGGAGATATGAGTAATCACATTTTGTGTTGTCTTATTAAACAATTTGGAAAACTGACTCAAATTCAATCACTGACTTACCAAAAGAAAATTACTTTTAAGATATCAGTCTGACTTTCATCCTTCAAAGAGCACTTTGACATTAGATGTTGATAGTTTAGCAGAAATTCCGGGGCCCAAGGCTGTTTTAAAGCAGCTGCTTTATTGATCCAGACCACGTTCAGTTATTTGTCATGGTCTTTTCTAAAAATCTAACTTGCTTGTGTTCAGAGGTAGAAGAAAAGAGCAACAAATGCTTGGTGTTGCCTTCCAGCAAAATAAAGCGAAAATTCTGCCGTTATCCAGTGATGGGAGACTTTCACCATCTTTAAGTCAAATATTTCAGAAAATTACAGATTTCAAAATTACTAAGTGGATAAGCACTACAGAAAATAGTACATCGGAGTTATTGATATGGGCTCCAGATTCGTATAGACAGAATACCTTATTAGCTATGTGAACTTGGGCACCCTCCTTAGTGTCCATAAGCTTTAATTTACTCATTTGGAAGTCAGGATAATGATAGGAGCTCCACAATAATATTGTTCTGAGGTGATGTATGTACCATGCTGTTCATAAAAAGTTTCAATAAATATTAGCTATAATTATTCACATTATTAACATAGGTAAAGTTATATTACTAATATGAATAATAGTAGCTGGTTCCCATAGAAACTAAGTTCATTGGCTTACACTAAGTTTCAGAAGAATGAGGTTTTTAAAATTTTACTTTTATTAGTTGGTAATGAAAACTGAAAATAAATAAAGGGAATTTAAAATGTGTTTGATGTAATCAATGTTGTCTTAGCAAGTTTCCTACTTATTATCTAATTTAATCGGCCCCAAAACTTTGTGAGGTAACTCTCAATTGCTCAAGGTCACAGATTGGATTCCCTGTCATAGTCAAGTTCATAGTAGTTGGTTGAAAGGAAATAATGCACTTAGAAGAGAGCATGTATATTCTCTGCCTTGTGGTTACCTTGTGCATGTAATTATTATAAATGGCAAAAAGAAGTCCCAACTTCCACAAATTTCCTTAGTGAAAATTCTCTCAAGTAGATTACATTGTTTCTTTCTAAGCAACAGATACTTGTTATCTCTCTAACAGAATACTTGTAAGATCATTCTAACTCCACTTTATTGTAAGTTAATACATTATAGACACACACACACACACACACACACACGTGCGCACACACACACGTATGCATATAATGTATATGTGTTTTTTTAATGCAAATATTTCTGCACCAGAAATTTTTACTGAGTGCCTGCAAGAACCCCAGGCATTGGATAGACAAATGCAAATGATCTTCTAACTCTAGAAAGGGTTACATGGAGAAGATGACCAGCGACATTCAGAGATATCTCAGAGCTAAAATTCTCTAAGATCCATAGCATAAACCTGAATTAAAGTCATTTAGATGCTGTATTAAACTAAGCTCTCAAATGTATAAATGTTTTAGCTATTGGAACTTAGTATCTAGTGTAAAAGATAGTACACTTCGGAGAAGCCAGAAAAATTGAAAGCAAGTGACAGGCAAGAAAAGGAAATCTTTTTGTTTTGTAAAGACTTTCTTCAAATCTCTGCCAGGTAATGAGTTAAAGATTGCTTCTGTGGTTCTAAAGGTTCTTCCATGTACATATGCATACTGTGTTGCAATTGTTTCTTTTGTGATTAATCCTTTGAAAATGCACGTACACACACACACACACACACACACACACACACACAATCTCTCTCTCTCTCTCTCTTCTCTTTCCCAAGATACATATAGAATATTTATTCTCAGATATTTTTTAGGTTATATGTCCTCAGGGTTGGAAGTCTTTAACGAAAAACCATGAACAGTTGCTAAAACTATACTGAAAGTTTATTCTGCTTTTACTTCAAGCTTGGGCGCCCAGGCAGCTCAGCCAGTCAAGAGTCTGCCTTCGGCTCAGTTCATGATCCCAGCATCCTGGGATTGAGACACCTGTCCAGCTCCCTGCTCTGCGGAGAGCCTTCTTCTCCCTCTGCCCTTCCCCCTTGTTCATGCTCTCTCTCTCAAAAAAATAAATAAAATCTTAAAAAAAAAAAAAAAAAGGTGGGTAGGCAGGATGAGTTAAAGGATGGTTGTACCCTACTCTAAGAAGCAATCTTGAAACCCAGATTTCATCTCTTTTTAAATCCTGATGTCTTTGACTATGATCTTTCTCTTTATGTTCAGGGTCAATTGACTCACTGTATCCACCTTTTAGCCAGTGGGAAGAGGGAAAGAGGAGGTGGTACACAGGCTGCTTCCTTTTAAGCTTTCGTGACAGACTGCTTATGCCCCTCCATACATAGATCCTATTGGGCAAAACTTCATTACATGGCTATAACCTAGCTGCTCGGTGGGTGGGCAAAGGCAGCCACGTGCCCTGGTAAATGTAGGGGATATCGTAATCAAATTAAGAAGGGAAGAGGGACATGACTGTCTCGATTAGCAGTCCCTGCCACATCATACAGAAGGAAAAAGAGACATTTCTCTAAAGACAACATAATCCTGAAAGAATCACCAGGAAAAATTACAATGGCTTTTATATTATTACACAGAACCATTTTGGGGTCCTGTAAATGAGTCAACTGCATATTCTTGTCCTCCAAATCCATCTGCCTGCTTTGAGACTGTCTTAGGTAAGAAAGAAGTGTGTGCCAAGGGACATACCAGAATAAAACATATACAAACCCTGCCCTCAAAGAGCAGAAGATTGAAGCATAACTAATAATTGTCACAAGTATCAAAATTATCCAAGAAGTTAAGCCCTGGATACTGCGAGCGATACCTGAGGAAATAAGGTATGGGGAGAAAGGAGATTATATTAGAATAGTCCTTATGAGATGAAACCAATGATCATATCTGTCATTTCACTATTATGGTTCTCATTTTCTTTAAAATGAATGTGATTAGATTCATTGATTTCTAAAATTTCTTTCAGCTCTTCTATCCTATTAAATAATACTTTGATGTCTTTAAGGAGTTAGTGTATTGCAAAATAGGTCAATTGTTCAAATCCAACAATTTCTATTTTCTTTAATTTTGTTATTTTGTTAAAGCTTTTAAATATCCACAGTCTAATTCAGATTCCGTAAGTTAAAACTAATGCTTGCGTGAATCATTAAATTCAGTGGTATTAAGATGACATAGATAAACACACTTCTATTTTTTAACTGAATCTTTATACTAGATTTAATTCCTTTTTGTTGTATTCTCCAAAGTAAAAGGTAGTAAAAATAATTATATTGTCCACATATAATAACTCCATAATTTGGTTTCCACTCAGAGACTATTAGAATACCTGACCTCCAAGATGCTGTTAATGCAGTTTTGAAGTTTAATTTTGATGTATTGATTTTTTCCTAAGGGATGAGAACTATTCCAAATGGAAAATATGATTTGTAGTTTATTTTTTACTAGTAAGGTAAAGCCTAGAGGAAATGTTAGTAAAATAAGATTTAGTTATGAAGTAAAATGAAAATCAGAATTAACTTTTGTTTATAATTATGTCAATTGTTAAAAAAAAAACAGTTAAGGGCATTTTTGGCAGTCAGTTAATGCTGGAAGAGGGGAGCTAAGGGTCTGTTTTTTTGTGAGATACTGTTTAAGAAAATTATTTGACTCCATGAAATGAATCACCTCATCCACAAAATAGAGTGGACCTACAGTATAGTTTCAAAAACCTACAATATCGATAGATAAGTAAAGGGGATTTGTAAATATGCTCTCTTTTATAAACCAACATAATAATCTGTTATTTTCTATAAATTATTTTAGTTTAAATGAGCAAGATTAGGAAGAAAATCTCCAAACACTGAGAGATCAAAGTCATCTCTTTTGTCTTAACACTCAGCATTGCAATGGATTTACTGTTAGAGCATGGCCACATGTGAATCCTTCAGAACCACGTGCAGTACACAAAACACAGTAGGCGTGCAACAAGCTTGTGTGGGCTTAACTTGGATTGCCTCTTGAAAGACTAGATATAGTTTGAAGGGTGCCTGGGTGGCTCAGTGGGTTAAAGCCTCTGCCTTTGGCTCAGGTCATGATCTCAGGGTCCTGGGATCAAACCCCGCATCGGGGCTCTCTGCTCAGCAGGGAGCCTGATTCCTTCTCTCTCTCCACCTGCCTCTCTGCCTACTTGTGATCTCTCTCTCTCTCTGTCAAATAAATAAAATCTTTTAAAAAAAAGAAAGAAAGAAAGACTAGATATAGTTTGAAAAAGAGCTCTGCATTATATTTACTAAAGCATAATTTGAAATTGTACCTCTTTTTATATTTGTGTATATCTTGCATATACAGCTTGCCTCTATATTTCTTTAGTTTTATGATGACCTAGTACTCATTTATCTTATAAGCCAAGAACAAATCGCTTTATTAAAGTGTTGCTTAGCAATGCTGAACTGTTATATTATTATTCATGCTGCTTGCTCTTTTTTTTTTTTCTTTTCTCTCTCTCAGGTTTTCTGCTGAAACCTCTGCTTTGCTACACAGGGAGGGCCTCTCTGACTGTTTTCTGGCTTCTCAGTATCATCATCTTTTTCACTGTATACTTGTAGTTTCTTATGTAAGGTATGCCATCCCTATAGTCCTGTCTGGAGGCCAGTAACAATCTCTAGTCTCAGGACCTTGCAGCTAATAGGTGCACTTAATGATAGTTCTTAAAATTACAATAATTATAAGTTACAAAATTATGTTACCTAATAGCTCAAGCAATACTTACCATGGAATTATAGGACAGCTAAGGGAGGTAAGAATATAAGGCAGAGGGAGAAAAACCGATCCTTCTGAGACTGACCACGGAAGTTGAACTCCAAACTCACCTTGATGATGTGATCACTGGGGATTTAGATCTGAAAGTATATACGGTGCTTATTCTGCTGTTTTCCATCCGTGCTGCTCCCAGGAGTGGAGCACACCTGCGTTGAGGACGACATACAATTTTGTGACTTTATTAAAGCCTTCCCAGTGCCCTTGAGCCCTTCTGGGAGCCAGAGAAAGCTGCACACAGCACTCTTTTCTTAAGAGACCGACAACAAAATGAAGAAACTTTGCATTTCTGATTTTTATGGCCACAGAATGAACTTTCCTAAATTCATTATTTATAAAATGTAAATATGACATTTATGTGCAAAAGGTCAGAAACAATCATCTACACATATTCCAAGCAAATTAACCTTAAAATGTAATTTTTTTGCAAGTAAAAAAAAAAACTCATTGAATTTTGATTCAGTATACAGTTTTAATTTGCTTAATTTATGTAAAATGTTGTATCTGGTTTCCCTGTCTTGAAATACAAATAATATAAAGCATGCTGTTAAGAGCTGAGTGGTCCTCATTTTATTATATTAAATTATATTACATTAGGTTACCACATTCAAATGAAACTTACATTTTTCTCTTATCAATTATATCCAGACTTCATCACTCCAGTCTTTTTAATTATTCAATTGATTCAGTGTATAGGATGGAAACTATTCTTATTTCTGAATTTCACGTCTGAAGACATTTCATTACATTTCCTTGATAGTGATTTCCTTCGCACAAAATCAACCAACTGATAAAACACTTTAAAGAATCCTTTGTTATTCTGGCAACTGGCCTGCTTGTAAAAATTGCAGTTAATCTTTATTTATAGCTTTGTTCCTAATAGCATCTTCGTCTTGTGAGAAATCCCTTTAATTTCCTGTCTAAAATATTTCCACAAACATTATCGACACAAACTATGACTTGAAAAGCAGCTAGGTCTTTAGAAATTAATCAGAATGTGCAAATTATATTTCAAAAATAGTTTCTTCAAATTCTAGTGTGTTAATTGGTGTGTTAAAACAGGATTATTTGGGGGCGCCTGGGTGGCTCAGTGGGTTAAGCCTCTGCCTTCGGCTCAGGTCCTGATCTCAGCGTCCTGGGATCGAGACCCACATCGGGCTCTCTGCTCAGTGGGGAGCCTGCTTCCCTTTCTCTCTGCCTGCCTCTCTATCTATGTGTGATGTTTCTGTCAAAAAAAAAAAAAAAAAAAAAGATTAAGTTTAAAAAAAAAAAACAGAATTACTTGGTCAAAAAGTACAAAACAACACAGATGCCGTAAGTCATGGAGGAATATGGTGGGTAAAGGGAGATCATAATCGTTATGTACATCTTTTTTTTTTTTTTTAGATTTTATTTATTTGACAGACAGAGATCACAAGTAGGCAGAGAGGCAGGCAGAGAGAGGGGAAGGGAAGCAGGCTCCCTGCTGAGCAGATAGCCCGATGCGGGGCTTGATCCCAGGACCCTGAGATCATGACCTGAGCCGAAGGCAGAGGCTTAACCCACTGAGCCACCCAGGCGCCCCCGTTATGTACATCTTAATTCTAAACATCCATGTGAGAAGAGTAGTTGTCTATAATGCAGCTCTCAGTCATGACTCAGAGTCTTACCTCATACTTTCTCTCTGCTGGATTTCCCTACCAAAGCCTTTCTTCCACTCAGTATTTATAAATTCCCTCAAGCGACAGCCCTTCCAGAAAGCATGCCTGGCAGGCCTGTACTACACACTAATGCCCCTAAATCAAACAGTGAACTATCAACAAGGGAGGCTGACCAAAAGGAATACAATCATGCCAATACCCATCTCAGTGTGTAGGAGACATCAGAGAGTGTGGGGATCCTATCAAACCATAATCTCCTGGCTCAGTCCAGGAGAACATCTGCTATTTAGCTCTAAGTACAACCACATATTAGCCTCTACCTAAGTTGTGGATACCAAAGCAAAATGAAAATGCAGTCTCTTATTCAAAAAACAAGAAAGAAATGTTTTCCCTTTTCCTGCAATTTCTCTCTTACTTATTATGGTGTTTTTAAAATGCTTTTTGTTGCTTCACTTCTTGGGATACAGAAATACTTGAAAGGTGCGAGCCAACCCTCCTAGTCTCCCAGGGCCCTGCACAGTGACTTGCTATCTAGTGTGGGTACCAGACCCCGAACTTCTCTGTGCTCCAGGTCCTGCCCACTGAAGGGAATGGTTGGTGGGTGGGGTCAGGGAAGTAGACAGCTAAGAACCCATCTGGAGGAGGCAAGGTGGCAATGGGAGGGAAGACCACACTTGAGGTGAAACTCCAAGAACCTGGCACATGCTCATTTCACTGACTTCACTTAAAAAATACAAATTCAAGGGATGCCTGTGTGGCTTAGCTGATTAAGCATCTGACTTGGGTTCAGGTCACAATGTCAGTGTCCTGGGATTGAGTCCCAAGTCAGGCTCCCAGCCCAGCAGCGAGTTTGCTTGTCCTTCTGCCCTTCTCCCCACGCATGCTTGTGCTCTCTCTCAAATAAATAAATAAATACTTTAAAAGATAATTTTAAAAAGTTTTTAAACCCACAAATTCAGAAATAAAGTTAGTAAGAATTTCAAGGTAGCATTAAACCCAAGCACTGGACCCAGTTTCCAGCACAGGGCCCCAGGCTACTGTTCTGTGCTTGTGGTCGAGTCAAAAACTCTGCCTGTAGGTGTTCCTTGTGGGAGCTTTGTGAGGGAGAGTTGGGAGAATGCTGAGTAGGAGAGAGTACAAAAGAAGGCTCTCCTTGGAATTCAGTCTTTTCTGTGCTTGAGCTAGGTCTTAAGACAAGACCCCATTCACCATTGCATCATATTGCATAACAACAAGCAACAGCTGTGATTTTCTCAACCACCGACAGACTAGAAATTAAAGAATGGAATCATAGGATGCCTGAGTAGATAGTTGAGCCAAGTGAGTCCATCTGGTTCAGCAGGAGCACCAGTAACCCCTGGGAGCCGTAAAGCTCAAAGCTGCCAACTGGAACCAGAAATTATCACTCTCTTACCATTATCTTTGTCTGGGGGTTTTCTCCTGGTTCCTGGGCTGCTATAACCTCTTTGGGCTTGGGTTTTTCTCCTTTGTATGTTTTAAATAAAGTGTATATGAGCACTGGACATACGAGGAAGTGCTGTCTTTCCATAAAAAGCTTGTAGAGGTGGCTACTTCCAATGACTTCTTTTCTCCCCAAGACGGAGATGATCTCGTTCACATCGTCCTTAAAATAAAGTCCATTTGCTCTTCGGAAATGGCTTTACCCAGCTATCTCCTATGACTTCTCTATGACATTTAAGAATGTCTTATGAACTTCCATTGTTTGCCAATATCATAGCTTTCAGTTATGGAATATGGTTTTTAACTTACATATTGTCTTCCCCATTAGGCTTAATGTCCTTGAAAGGAAAAATGTCCTATTTATTATTGAATTTCTAGAGTCTCGCAGTGCCTGCCGCGTGAGAAGCTCAAAATGTATTAGTCAAATGAATAAATATTGATCTTAGATTTTTGTCTATGGGGGAGCAAATGGGGGAGAAACAAGTGGATGAGATTGTGGAGTATGAAAATACCAAGAATATTCATTACAGAATGAAGTCCATCATAACCCCAAGAGTAGCATCTGGTATATCTCCTTCTCCCTGTTCTTTGCACCTGGCACGACAGTAGAGAGGGGATGGTGACTGCATTTCCATCAGCCTAACTTCATGATCTTTTGGATCCAGTTTGATTCCTCAACGGGCTTCATCACTGGAAGATCTGCTCCAACCACAGCTGTGGCCCTTCCCACTCCAACCACAGCTGTGGCCCTTCCTGCTCTGAATGCTGCTTTCCATTGCATTGAGCTGTATCATGTAGAATGCACTTGAAAATGTGAGAGCAGATGCTCTAACATCTGTCACAACTTTAGAGTGGATCTTTCCCAAGGACATTCATCAATTTTAAAGTACTCTCACAGCAAAATGCAGAACAAAATTCAGAATCTGATGAGAAGGGTAGCTGTAGCTATATTTCCAAGATCTTCAAAATCTGGACCTTGTTTGCCATTAAAGCAGCCACTCGTTAAACAGTGCTTTCAAAAAAAGCATCAGTGATCATACTTTCAGCTATCATGGACCTGGTTTGGCATGACACCATATTGAATATATATCATTCTTACCTGTTAGAGCAGTATTTGTGAAATTTTGGTTTTCCAGGTCCTGACTTCACAATTTTTAGGGTGTTTCTATATAGCCTGTCCCATAACATATTGAATAAAGTCAGTAAATTAATTCATACTTATATTTAAAAAAATAAAAGAATTTTTTTTAGTATTACTGAAACAAATGAGAAAGTAAAATTGTGATAAATAGGAAGGAAAAATAAATAAGTTAAAACAAAAGTATTCAACTAAAAATAAGTATGGATTACGAAATTTAAAATAAAGAAAATAAAAATTAAAATAATCTGTCTTGATGTTCCTTAATTTTAGGCAAATAAGATATACTTTATCAATAATAAAACTCTGTGTGTGTGTGTCTGTGAGTGTCTGTGTGTTAACCAGACCTGAGAACTGGATCTCACTCATGTATCCTTTTGGAAAAGGTAATATATTTGACCATCTGCTTGGATAGAGCTGCGGGAAAGAGGAACATCATTGCCGCACACCTCAGGTTTATGAAAGGAAGGTTTCCCATAAACATGTTCCAACCTCTCTTCACTTTACGACTTATTCTACCATAAGGAAGGTGAAGAAACTTCCCTAGGTGAGAGCTTGTCAGAAAGAGCCAGCCATGTGGCCATGTGGCTCTTTGTGGTAGCTCTGTTTTCTTCAAAAGAGCCAGTTACATCAGGGGAGGAATGATGCAGGTCTGCTAGTCTGGAGAACCTTCCCTCCTCAAGTGTTGCCTTTATTTACTCTCAGGAGAACTGAGAGTAATTTTAAGGCTCAACATAAGCTCAATACATTAGTTAATATTTTCTTAAATCATCCCCTCTGATATGGAGTAATAAAAATAACATATTGGCTTTTCTACCTATTGCTCTTTTATTTCACAAATTGTTCAGAACCAGGACAAGGAAGAGGGTCATTATTTTGAGTGGTGGCCCTCTGTGACTCTCAACTATTGGACAGTAAGAATTCCTAACCAGATGAGATTTTATTGAATTTCTTTATTCCAAGAAACACAGGAAAAAGATTTCTTGAATTTATTCTTATTCTGAATGTGTTAATCTATTTGACCATTTATCTGCAAGGTAGTGGAAGAGGGATTTCTTATCTACTCCCTTCTAATTTAGGAACATATGTAAGAATAATTTATTAAGGTTTTAAAATGCTTCTTTATAATGTTAAAATATTCTCTGGGAATTTTCAGACAAGTTAATAATAAAGCAATTCAAAAGGTAAAAATGTTTTTAAAAATTTTGGTTGATTGTCTATATGAATACAGTTAGAGGACTTCCCTCAAGGGTCCGGGGTGTATAGTGTCTGAGACAGTAATGATAATGACAGCACTTCCTAGGTATTAGTAGTAGTCTAAGGCCTAGAGTATCTCTTTAAATTTTGACAACAGTCCATGAGATACTCATATTCCCTTCTTTCAGCAGATTAAACCAAAGTTCAGAAACATGGAGTTGTATAAATCATAAATCATACAAATCACAAGTGAAAGAATCAATTCAAGTCCTGTTCAGACCCGCCTGAATCTAGGCCAACCATTGATTGGTGTATTTTCTTCCTCCATGGAATGGATTTGGAATCTGAGACAACAGCCTTGTCTTCTAAGAGGGCATGGGGCAGACAGAAGTCTCGGTCAGGTCTTGTTATCTGTGATAAGGCATAATAGAGGACCAGTAGGATTAAGGTAGACAGAGAGTTCTCCAGGTAGTAAGGGCAGAACGGGCAAAGGCTTCGGGAAGCACATGGCATGAACTGGGGGACAGGCAAAAGATCCTTTTCATTTCACTAAAGAAAGTGGTAAGCGAATAGGTTAATTGAGATGAGGTGTGTAATATCCAGATAGAAAAGCTTGACCTGTTGTGGTAGACAAGGGAAGACTATTCAAGAGAATCGACTTTAAGTGAAATTCTTCCTTGAGCCAGGCAGGGAGTAAGTCACATTACAAATGCGGATTCCTTTAATGGCCATGACACCTTATCAGGAAGAAATTTTAATTTCTATTTAATAGATGGAATAATAGAGTTATTAAGTTGCTGTCAATCACACAAGCAGTAATTGACAGATCTTAGATTTAAAATATATGTCACGGGTGCCTGAGTGGCTCAGTGGGTTAAAGCCTCTGCCTTCGGCTCAGGTCATATTCCCAGGGTCCTGGGATCGAACCTCCCATCGGGCACTCTGCTCAGCAGGGAGTCTGCTTCCTTCCTCCTCTCTCTGTGCCTACTTGTGATCTCTATCTGTCAAATAAATAAATAAAAATATTTAAAAATAAATAAATAAATAAATAAAATAAAATATATGTCACAGTGACCCTAAAGCAAAGTAGAGCAGTTAGAAAGAGGAAGGAGAAGGGGGATTTTAAGGGGGGGATGGTGTGGATGAGTTGGTAAACAGAGTTTTGTTAAGGTTCATGAAGAATACTTAGAATTACAGCACAATAGACCTGTTAATCCCTATCCCACCCCTACCACACTTCAAGAGTTCATTCCTCCTTCCCTTCACTGCTGAGCAATCAAGAGGTTTGGAGAAATTAACCCTACCCTTCACTCCAAAGTGTCCCCTACTTTGGATGTATATCATGGAAACTTTATCTTCATTACCAAAGTGACCAATTCAGGGAAAAACTCATGCATGGAGGAGCTCTGGCCATAAGCTTTGATTCAAGGGCACTCCAATCAGTGTAAAACTCAAGATTTTTATTTTATTTATCTTATTAAGTAGTTGTGAAAAGACTCCCTCTATTTCTCTCACTGAATCTGAACATAGCCTTATGGCTGTTAAAACAACCTTCCTCTCATGGGGGAGGTCAGTCAGGGAATGAAGCTAACACATAGAAGAGGGCGAGTTTACTAAGCGTGAAACAGCCTATCTTGGGGAGTTTGAGCTGCTCGAATCTTTATATTTCTCGATCAGTTCATTGTTTAAACCAATTCAGTTTGAGTTTTCTTCATTGTAATAAAGAACTGTGTTGCCGAATTTGAAATAATTTTGAAATTTGAATAATTTGATTGTACACTTATAAGAAACAGACCCTAAAATGTGAGCCAGGTTGGGAGGTAGGATGAGGCAATAAAATACCATCTTACCCAGTGTCCAAGGGGGCCTTTATACTTTCCTCATCTTGACTAAACTTTAGACAGGCTTCTTCCTGGCTTCCCTTTTTGAGAAGATTCACTCTAGAAAACTTAAAATTATAAATCCTTTCTCTGCCCTCTTCAGGTGTAAATCTTTTGAAAAGCCTCTTTGTAGCTTTATAACTCAGGAGTGTCTTTCTCAAGGACAGAGGGCCCTCTCTGACATATAGTCATTGAAGGAGATAGAGCTCCTATCTCGGGATCCCTGGGGAAGGTAGGGACATAACTCTGGTCAGCCCCTTGCTCTAAGTTGTAATACCGCCTCTTATCATGAAGATACAAGAAAGTTTGCCTTTCTTTTGGGTAAAGTCGGTTGGAAAATGCAGGTGGCCTATGACACACCTCCCCTTCCTTAGTTCTTTTTTTCCCCCTCTTCCTCAGTTCTTAAAAATTCTCCTTTGCTTTGGCCAGGTTGAGCTCAGACCTAGTTCCAGTCTTTCTCCTTTCTACCCTATTGCAATAGCTTTGAATAAAATCTTTCTTATCTGTTTAACTTTATCTGATGCAATTTTTCCTTTGACACAAGACCCTGAAAGTCAGCAAGCCTTGTTAAATAGCCACAAACATTTTAATGAAAACCATAGCCTTTTATCCTTTGGGATTCAGTGTGCAGCACTAGAGGATTTGATAGCAATTATTTTAAGGATAATTAACTGTGTTAGCTATTTTGTATATATTTTAGGAAGGTTTTATGAGAAGACAATACTACTTACTTTGAAACTAAAAATAGAGAAATAAGGAAATATGGAATTGCTAAGAGAAAAACTTTGTGCCTGAGGGCTGCCATTCAAGGTTATATATGGTCCATTAATTTGAAGACCCAGATAGAAAAGCAAACTTCTCTAAACAAAACTTAGATTTGTGGGACGTAGGGTGGTGGGAGATTTAACAAAAGATAAGATTGGAACCTAGGAAACTGACCCTTTAGGCCCTTTTCAAGCTTTTAAAGTATTATTTGGCTGACAAAAGAAATAATCACTCCCGCCGCAGTGCAGCCTGAGGGCAAAGGACTAGTTACCTGCATCTCTCCAACCTACAGCCTTATTTCCAAGGCAGAAACTGTGTGTTAAGAACCAGAAATAGATACTCAGTTGTTGTTCTACAGAAGTTAAATCTCCAATTATTTGAACTTCAAACGTCTTTGTATGTGATGCTTTATCATGATATCAAAATATTATTCGGTTTGCATATTCAAAGTACTATTTCTATTTTTAATTCACATAATTGCAACTAAATTGTGCTATATTAATTATATGCTATAAAATTCATCCCCATTCTTCATTGAAGGATATGAGTATTAAAATATTAAGTGTTCTACATATTTAATTATAAAATACCCAAGTCATTTATTCAGCTATAATCTATTATGGGTAGAAAGTATATAATCTGCTTGATGATTTGCTTGATAAATGTATTTGTCTTTTTAATGAGCTTCTTTGTTAAGGTGGTTAGAATGATTAATGTGCCAGAGCACATCATCAGTAACCTTGAAAACCAAAAGTCAATATTTGGGAAAAATCCTTACACAGTGAAATGCAGTGCTTAAAACTGCAGAAATCTCCATGGGGATGCCAGCCAGTTGATTAGCAGACGTGTTTGACATGTTGCTATTTAAACAGGATTAAGTGTACTGGGTAAGTGATGGGCAAAACGGCAAGCAGGGGGAGGGGCCTTGGAAAAGCAATTATAACACAAGAATTGTTAAGCTCCATTATCTCCAAACAGATTTGATAGTTCAGATTACTAATTGCCCTGTCACTAGGCACAGAAAATATAGCAAAAGAGCTATACTTTGTTCAAAGGAAAAATACTTAAAAGCAAATATGCGTTCCATAGCATATCCGTAATTACCTTTCATTTTAATCAATTGCTTTGACCCTAAGGATTGCAAAATACATTTTGTGTTTTCTGTGGATGAAAGATATTTGTTCTAGAATATACTCATTTTGTATCATAAGAACTTACAGGAAGTAAAATTCATAAAATATAAGGCAATGAAGCAGAATGAGAAATTCATAATAAAAATAAAGATTAAACACTTTTTGTCAGTTTCTTTGCAGATTTCTCCTAAGCCCACAGTAATTCTGTGTAGCCAAAAAACATTGACCTGACACCATTCGGATTCACTTTTGCCAACCTCTTATTTCCTTTTTCACCTTTTCTGTTCTCCTGTTACTAAGTTAGAATATAAATTCTTCCATAAATAACATAACCCTGTGAAGATAAAAGAGAAAAGGATTATAAAGATAAAACATGTTCACATTTTTGTACAACCGATTTCCTTTACATTTACAATTTTATTTAGACCCTAGGCAATAGAATGAGTTGTAATTTCATGAATAACATATATAATCATAAATGTTTAAATAAATTGCTAGACTCTTTTGAACTAAGGTATGCAGGACCTGTGAGATTATCTATTTTGCACAGGTTTTTGAGTTAAATGTATCAAAGTATTTTGCTTTATGTGTTCAGTAGCAACAGCTTGGAAAGAAATATGCTGGCACAGCTTCTCCCCTACCTGGTTATGTGACCCAGGAGAAGTCAGTTACCATCTCTGCCTTTGATTCCCCTGTCTAGGGCAGTATTTAGCCCATGTCAAAGCCAAAGACCAAAAGGAAGTGCACCTGGGATCAAAAAAAAGGTTTATGGGGCACATGGCTGGCTCAGTCTGTAAAACCTACCATTCTTGATCTTGGGGTTGTGAGTTCAAGCCCCAGTTGGGTGGAGAGATGACTTAAAAATAAATTCTTCAAAAAAAAAAAAAAGTTAAGTTTATTAAGTCTTCTGTAACAAGCAAGGCAACATACCACACCAGGTGAAATATTCAGGTACCTCAGTAAAAAGGATTTAGAAGAGGCTTAGGACAGGATTTAATTTGAGAAGAGGTCGAAGGACGCTGAGTTCTGTTCTGGATCAGATGCTGTCAAAAATAACTGCAATTTGCTGTTTGGGTATCTTTTCTCTAGGAGTCAAGAAGAGCAAAGAAGCTGCGATTGTCAGTCAAGTAACAGTAGTCAGCAGGATGTGGTTTTGGAATACAGGAAAGGTTTGGTGAGGTGAGGTCTGGAGCTGACGACCAAGAAAGAGTTCTTGAGATGTCTTTGGTGCAAAATGGTGTTTTATATTAAGGCTCTGGGACAGGACCCATGGGCAGAAAGAGCTGCTACCCTGGGGTTGTGAGGGGTGGCTGATGATATACTATGGGGTTTGGGGAGGTAAGTAAAGGGAGGTTTCAAAAGGATTTTCATATGTTAAAGAAGACTGACAGCTTACAGGAGGCCTTGCCATTGTCAAGTTAAGGCATAACATGAAGATCGTTGGGAGCTTCCTGGAGGAACATTATACTCTGCCCACTTCAAGTATCTGTCAATGGGGTATGGGTTATAAGAACATTTAGTTGTATCTACATTTCCTTCTGGAAGCTAGGTTATTGATAGAAATGCTTTGTTCTTGTACATTGCTAAGGCATTTGTAAACTGAGGTGTCTCATGTCTTGAAGGATTGTGATCTCTGTAAGTTACCTAATTGCTTTTGCTTTTCTTAGCTTTAGGGCAGCCAGGAGTGCCTGAGGAATGTCACACATATCCCATGGGGGAGGGGTTGTGGGGTGTCAGCTTCTGCCTTGTCCTCAGCTTGCCTTCTGTTCCCTCATCAAGTCTAAACTGGAAACAGGAAATATTTAGTAATATTTTGTGGTTACACAGAGTCTTTGCTTTTATTTATTTTTTTTTTTTCAGACATGAGAATGGAGTGATTTTCATAGTCATGGAAATTCCTCATTGAATGCTGATATTACATGAAATTGGTCATGTTCATCAGGGAAATACCATTGTTTAGTTGGTAGCAACTGGGTCAACCATGAGCGTATACCTCTAAAGGCTACTTTTCTTTGTTTTTTGTTTTCTTTCTCCATACTTCTTTTGGCCAGGGGCTGATAAAGCAGGCTGCAGGATATTGCTGAGACTTTACTTATCAGAAAGTTGTTCAGGTAACTTTCTCTTTAATTGAACTAAAGTTAGCCTTTGCTGTTACTATGATAGGGTGAGCTATCATCTAATTTGATGATGGCTACACAGTAACTTTTAGGACTCTGGAGAATATTCATCAGCCAACTTCCGTACAGATATTTACGGGTGGTGGCGGTGGGGGCATCTAGATGATCAAACCCTGACTGCAAAACACATATCCCACAATCCAGAACAGTTTTTTCATAGACTCAAGTGTCATTCTTTTTCTTTCTCTTTTTTTTTTTAATTGGCCTGGCCATGGACTTTTTTCTTATAATAGAATATTCCATTATTCTATTCCATTCCATACTCGATTCCATTCTAACACTAAGAAGTGTTCCCATAGCATACTTCCTCAGCTCATTGAAAGGAAATCAAGGGCTAATGTGAACATCCTTAACAACACTAGATAATATTGTAAACTGGTTTGTTTGATCTTCAGAGAAAAATTGATGTCCATAGAAGACATAATACTATGAGACCACAGAATGTATCAGAAATATAAGAATCATTTATGGCAACAGGAGTGAGGTCATTTTGGGTACCTCTAAAAGAACAGATTTACTGATTGAAATTAAACAGGACCTGCAAAGCTACAGGCTAAGTGGGACATAAGAGGATAGCCCTGATATTTTTTTCCACTCTTATCAAGCTATGTTTTGATGAGAGTACTGTACCGATTTCAGTAAAAACATTTTGTTGACATGAGGTCAAAATCTACTTGAATGAGAATGAAAGTTGGAATTAATGATGAAAGAAAAATGTAAATACTTAAAGGAATGTGAAGAAGGAAATCAACCTTCTGAAAAATTTAAGAATAATATTTGAATTTTATCAGCAGAAGCAGGTGAAGGCTGACACATTCAATAATTAGCTAGGATCAGATTAGTAGTTATGGTCTGAAAACATCTTCCAAGAGAGGTTTCTTTCTTTTTTTTTTTTAATTTTTTTTTTTTTTTAGATTTTATTTATTTATTTGACAGAGAGAGATCACAAGTAGGCAGAGATGCAGGCAGAGAGAGAGGGGGAAGCAGGCTCCCCGCTGAGCAGAGAGCCCGATGTGGGTCTCGATCCCAGGACCCTGGGATCACTACCTGAGCCGAAGGCAGAGGCTTTAATCCACTGAGCCACCCAGGTGCCCCCCAAGAGAGGTTTCTCTTTCATTAAATGGCAGTTGAAAGACTGTGAGGGTGGAGGTGGAAAAACTGATGAGAGCATAGTGAGTACACTTAATTGATCACTAGAGAGCATAGAAGTATGATAACAGACAGGATTAGCATTACAGAAAAAGTACAGAAGTTTTGGAAAAGTAGTATTATTTCAGCTTCTTGGTTGAAATTGTCTATTTTGTTTTGTCATCTAAACTAAGAGTCTTGAATTCAGCTATCTACTGTTAAAGAAAAATTTCACCAGACAAAGTGAGCAAACAGACACTGATTTTATTCTGATACTGTTGCTGGTAATAGGAGAGAGCACAGGCCAAATTTAGGTACTTACTTCCATGGAAACAAAGGCCTGGATTAGGGGTATCCTAAGCATTTGTGTTTGCTAATTGTCTTTACCTGAAAGAAATGTAAACTTTCTCCTATCTTCAGGGCACAAGGTCGTTTTACAATGTGGAGCAAAGGGACTCACCAAAGTTAGGTCCCTCCCTTCCCAGGAAGACTGGAAGACAGGGGTTCTGTGTCCTTCAATAACTACATTTCCAAGGGATGACTCCAAGTCCATGATGAGAATCATATTTCTAGGTTGGGCACCAGCAAGAAACATTTTGAATGATTTACATCTCCCAGGGGCAGAGAATGGATTTATAATGACAAGTTTTCTAAAGTAAATACTTTCAGAAAAGTCAGAGGCATAGAGTCAGAATGAAACTTCTCTAACATTTAGCCAAGCTGAGGGAGATGTTACCATGTTCTTGGTTACCGTCTCCCAGGATTGTCAGCTTCTATAGGCTACCCTCAGCTCAAGGTCTCCCAAAAGCATTTAATTCTAATGAATGAGAGATGATGACCCAGTCTTTTTAAATTAGGGAACATAAACCCATAGATCAAGGTTTTTCTTGGAGAGCATTATTAATAGTCTGATAAAAACCATTCCATTAGAGATGGAAGGGTGATTCAATCTTTTTCTCTTACTCTTTCCTCTCTCTCTCTCTCAGGACTATCTATATGACTATCTTGGAAAGGTTGCTTATTCTGGTTTAACATTAAGACTTTGTTTTTATAATAATTATTTCTATCCGTATTCATTTCCTATAGGGTAGAATCTCTGACTGTATGAGATTCCAGTGGTGCCTGAAGTAGCTTTTTCTTAACTTACAAAGAGAGATCTTTGTCATCAAGTTTTCCCTGGAAAACCAAGGACATTCTAGAGCAGTGGTCTCTAATAGGACTTTTTTGTAGTGATGGGTATCCTCTCACCTTTGCTAATTAATATGGTAGCTATCAGCTACACAGAGACACTTGAAATGTGGTTAGTGTCACTGAAGAACTAGATTTTTATTTACTTAAGTTCAATCAATTCAAATTTAAATTTAAATAACTACATAAGGCTAGGGGCTACCATATTGGAGAACACAGTTTTAGAGTTCTTAGAACTTTCTTAATTTTTGGTTTTACTTTTTATGTATTTACTTTTTTTTTTTTTTTTTTTTTTTTAAGTAGGCTCTACGCCCAGCATGGAGTCCAATGTGGGGCTTGAACTCACAATCTGAGCTGAAATCAAAAGTCAGTTGCCCAACAGACTGAGCTACCCAGGAACCCCAGCTAATTTTCGGTGTTAGAATTCCATCTGTACTCTTTACTTTCTTGAGTGAGTGAGTGAGGATAAGAGCAATGAATCTTTTTGAGTGAAAGGTCTTGCAGATTTTTTAAATAAAATTTTCAGTAAAATGTAGCTTACTAGCAAAGAAAATCCTTAGTTCAAACTGAAAAATAAGCAAAGAAAAAAAAAAAGATCAAAACATTTTAAAATGTATGTGATGCTTGTATAAATATTTGGGCTTTTTTGTTTGTTTTTGTTTGGTACCTGGCAGGCTCAGTCAGAGTCAATTAACCTAGTCATCTGAATTGATTTAACTCCTGGGAGTTAATATTCCAAAAACAAATTTGAATCTGTGATAATATTGCCTTCTGGACAGTGTCCAGGTTGGGTTTTAAATATGATCTATTAACTAACAAAATTAAACCCAATTATCCCACAGAGTCTCTAAAAGTTCTGCATAAAGTATAAATAATTTTCTAAGAGGTTACAAACTAAAAGAATTTTCATTCCTTAGGCAAGAGAAGGAGATTGCTAGTTTCAGGTTGTTATAGTGATAGATAGATATTGATATGTGAAAGGGAAAGAATCATGAGGATATAAATCAGATCTTTTAATTTATTCC
This sequence comes from Martes martes, assembly GCF_963455335.1. Classification (NCBI taxonomy): domain Eukaryota; kingdom Metazoa; phylum Chordata; class Mammalia; order Carnivora; family Mustelidae; genus Martes; species Martes martes. Next base: position 16,218,378 of record NC_137903.1, on the reverse strand, counting down.
ATGAAGTGTGTTATGGGGGCTCCTGGGTTGCTCAGTCAGCTAAGGATCGGACTCTTGATTTCAGTGCAGGTCATGATCTCAGGGTCATGAGATCAAGCCCCATGTCAGACTCAGCACTGAGTGTGGGGCCTGCTTGAGATTCTTCCTCTGGGCAACCCCCACTCCGCCCCTGCTTGAGCACACATATGCACTCTCTCCAAGAAAAAAAAAAGTATTAGGATAGACTCTGATTGACAACAGTGTATAAACATAGATATCTAGAAACAAAGGTTTTGCAGAAAATTATTTTACAGTATTTGTTCTTAAAAATGAAAATGTCTCTTTAACTTGAAAGTAAAGTGCTTGTATGTTTGTCTGTGTTAACTTGCAAACAGTGTGGAAAAAAAGGGTTTTCTCAAAACTTTTAAGTCATTGAAATTTAAGGAACACCCAAAACACCTGATTATGTACATTTTTCCTTCCATCCCACCCACCTGCCCTTTTTAAAAAAATAAGATGAAGAAAAAAAGCTTTGTTTTATTGATAGCCATTCATTTCTAAAAGCCAAAACACAGTTTAGGCATAAAAAGAGATCTTAACAATTTTAGTATTCTGAATCTGAACTTGAATTTGGAAAAGGCAAAGCCATAATTTGCCAGAGAAGACAAGATGGGAACATAAGGCATTAGTAAATTATCATAAGCAATATTTTGAAATTATGCTACATTAAAAAAAAGATTAGTAGGAATGTTTTATTGTCTTGCAAAATTAAGAAGTAGACTTTTAAGAGAAATCTCTGTTATGTGGGCACAGGATAATTTAGTCCTTTAACAAAAAAATATTTGCAATAACTTTCAGACAACAGATTTACTAATATCCTATTATGAACATTACGTAGAAATACACAGTTGGATAAATATATATATATCTCTTATCGCTCTACCATCCCTGGATAGTGACCTTCATTACTCCAAATGGAAAAGGCTTGCTTAGCCTTCCCACCACCATGTTCCAGATCAAGGGAATGGGAAAGGGAAAGTGGAGAAGGAATTAGCTCCCCTTATAAAGGTGAAAGCTACAAGTTGCCTATATCAAGTCCATGCACATGTCATTGGCCAGAACTTGCTCAAATAACCACTTTAAGTTATAGAGAATTTTGAGAAACATACTCTCTAGCCAGGTTTCATCTGCCCTTTTTAAACTAGCAGGGGAAGTGAGAAGTAGGATGATGGTGGGATTCTACCGGGAGACAATAGTTTGCTGTATTGCATTAAGAAGCATTGCTAAATGCTATGGTGAGTGCTGTGAAGTGTGTAAACCTGGCGATTCACAGACCTGTACCCCTGGGGCTAAAAATACATTATATGTTTATTTAAAAAAAAAATTAAAAAAAAAAAAAAGAAGCGTTGCTAAATAATCAGACAATGTCTATGAACTGTAGGGGTAGAAAATTTTTCCCTTTTTCCTTTCTAGATTCTTTGGCTGGTCTAATAATGAAATGGATATAAAACAGATTAATGGGGAAAAAAGTATTTAATAACATGTATAACTCCTGTATGTATGAGAGAGACCCAGGAATAATTAACTCCCTGAAATGACTGAAGCCATCACCTTAAATAAATAGCTTGGTCTTCAGCTAAAGACCAAGGAAGATGTTGGGGGTGGGGAGTCAGTTCTGGGGGGTTACTAGGAAAATTACAGTAAACAGAGGTAAGGTGGTTGTGCAGATTTAAATCGAAGCCTTCTTTACTGATAACAGTTTCTAGAATCATCCCCCTCTTCCTGGTAGAGTCAGGGAGACAAATTTTCTTATTTTTTTTTTAAACATTTTATTTTATTTTTTCCACAGAGTGAGAAAGAGAGAGAGAGAGAGACAGTGCAAACATGAGGGAGGTTTGGAGGGAAGGGCAGTGAGAGGAGAAGCAGGCTCCCCACTGAGCAAGGAACCAGAATTGGGGAGCTCTGTTCCCAGGACCCTGGGATCCTGACCTGAGCCAAAGGCAGATGCTTAACCAATTGAGCCACCCAGGCTCCTTGAGGGACACAAACTTCCAAATGGAGATTTCTTTACAAATGTAAATGTATCTTACAAAAGGGTCACTTCTATTCAGTTTTCCGAGCTTCATCTCTGTCTGCTGCTTCTTAAAAATAATCAGCTTAAAATAATCAATATACCAAAGAAGTGTATTTTGGGGTGGTATATTTTGCTCCCTTTCAATATCTTTATTTTTTTTAAGATTTTATTTATTTATTTGACAGAGACAGAGATCACAAGTAGGCAGAGAGGCAGGCAGAGAGAGAAGAAGGGAAGCAGGCTCCCTGCTGAGCAGAGCTCCTGATGAGGGGCTCGATCCCAGGACCCTGAGATCATGACCTGAGCTGAAGGCTGAGGCTTTAACCCACTGAGCCACCCAGGCGCCCCTCAATATCTTTATATGTAGATCTGCACAAATCTACCTCACTTCTTGGTGAGTGAAATTTCCCTTTTAAGGGAATTAACTTCTTCTTCTTCTTTTTTTCTCATGTGCCATGCTCTTACCTAGTTCCTCTGCTCATAAAAAAAGGATTAAAGTGTAGGTTTAGCCATAAAATGATTCATACGTCATAGGTTCTTCACACACAGTAAATGCTCAGCCATATGCACAACTGAAGTAATTAAGGAAGTAGTGGCAAACATCCTGTGTTACTGGGGAGCAGCTTGGCTCTCCGTGGTATCATAACATCTCCTGCTGAGCTAAATAGACTCTGAGAAAACAAATGTGTTGGTGGGCAACGTGAGAATTCAAAGCCAGCTGACTATTTAGTGTTCCAGTACCCAAGCCAACAGTCTGTCTAAGTACCTCTTTGGGAAAGCAGAACTCCACCTTGGGAGAAAAGTTACATATTTTGCAAGTGAATTTCCAAAGATGAAAACTATGGAAATATTGCCTTAGAATCTGTTATTTTTCATTGTTACTGACAGAGAATTTCCTCCTGGAGGGGATAATTTTGCAAAGAAACTTGATAGTTGACTCGAGAAAACAAATCTCTTTTAAATATTTTTCTGTTTCCAGGATTCTTAACAATCTTGTCACAAGCCATTTTCATACGCTTATTCTAAACCTCACCTATCGTGAGGAAGACGGGAAGGTTCTTACCTTTTATTCCTATTTGTTTTTCTGTGAAATACATTCCCAGAGGACTATATAATAATGAAGTTTTGTATGAATATAAAATTACATAAGCAACAAGTAAAAAATATACCTTGAATTATAAGCTCCATGAGGTTAGAGGGCCCCCATCTTATTCACTATTTATTACAGCTCTTGAAATATTGTATGGCCCATAGTGATCATTCAAATATTATTGAATGTATACTGGAGACTTAATATAAAACTTAGCTCCTGAGTGGATATGGTTGGAAACACTCTTTCTTCGACTTAACAATTTCTCATGAAACATACTTTTTTAAGAATGTGAAAGTCATAGGAGTGGAGGTTCAGAAGTGGGATGGGAGGGTATAAGCAGCAAAGCATGATATTGGGTACATTCATGACAAATGAACATACATAGGAATGTTATGCACTCTATAGTGAACTATGAAAAACTTCTAGCGTTTGAATAGAAGAAAGTGATGTCAGCATTATATTCACACTTACGTCTCTAAGATGAATAACATACCCAGCAGGGGTATTTCAGGAGCTGTGTAAGTATTGGTCTCTTCCATTATCTGAATCACTAGTATGGTAATATGCTACTATTAAAAAGATTTTAAAAAATCATCTACAGGTTTTTAAGTGTGGTATATTTTAATTGCTTACATTGAGAAAATAACATACTTCACAAACACACATGCAAGCTTACACACAGGTTTCTGGTATATTGGCCTCATTTGAACATAAATCAAAGTTTACATCTGGGTTCTGTCTTGAATATATGGCACAGGCCAAATGGTCCTTTGGCCCCTCTTTAGATAAAGTGGCAAACTCCCAACTCTGACTTTTACTTCTTTCTGAAGTTTTTCCTGATGCTTTGGGTAAATTTGGGTGCACTTTTATTTATTTTTTTTAAATGCTTTCTTTTTTTTTTTTTTTAAGATTTTATTTATTTATTTGACAGAGAGAGAGATCACAAGTAGGCAGAGAGGCAGGCAGAGAGAGAGAGGGAAGCAGTCTCCCTGCCTCCCTGCCGAGAAGAGAGCCCAATGCGGGGCTCGATCCCAGGACCCTGAGATCATGACCTGAGCTGAAGGCAGAGGCTTTAACCCACTGAGCCACCCAGACGCCCCTGGGTGCACTTTTAAATCTGTTCTTTGTCTTTTTATTTTTAGGTTTGTCTGCATCACATCCAAATCATTTTAATTGTTTGTTTCTGTGGCTGTGCTGCTTCTGATTGAGAAATCGTTGAGCACCGCTAAAGATTGAACATTTATATCTTCTCCAAAATTTGTAAATTGAAACACCTACTCGCAAGTGTGATGGTATTTGGAGATGGGGCCTCTGGAAGGTGATTAGGTCATAAGAGTAAAAGCCTCAAGAATGGGATTAGTGCCTTATCAAAAAGGTACCAGAGAGTTCTGTTGCAGCTTCTGCCAACTGAGGCCACAGGCAGAAGATGGCAATCTGCAACCTGGAAGAGGATTCTCCCCAGAACTTGACCATGTTGGTACCGTGATCTTGGACTTCCAGCCTCTCCAACTCTGAGAAGTAAGTTACTGTTGCCTTTTTTTTTTTTTTTTTTTTAAGATTTCATTTATTTATTTATTGGAGAGAGAGAGAGAGAGAACTTGAGCATGAGCAGGGCAGAGGGAGGGAGATGAAGACCCAGCTGAGCAGGGAGCCCAAGGCAGGGTTCGATCCTGGGGCTCTAGAATCATAACCTGAGCTGAAGGCATACGCTTAACATACTGAACCACCTAGGCACCCAGATTTCTGTTGTTTATAAGCCACTGGCTCTATGGTACATTGTTACAGCACTCTGAACAGACTGAGACAAGCATAGAAACAATGAACTATATAAAACATTCCTTCTTCACCAAAAGAAAAAGAAAACAGAAACATATCCAATGAATGAATGAAGGATCAATAAATGAATCTTGGTCTTCTGTTCTCTCTCCTCGTCATCTTGTTCAGTTCCATGCACATTTCCAAAGAAAAATAATGCATACAGTTAGATCTTTCGAAATAGACTTTTCTACCTAAAACCTTGCTTTTATCTAACTATTTACTGATTCGATCAGAACCATTTTAGTTTCATCTTGCGAGCTGAATTTTGGGAAAATATTTTTTATCATACTTACCTGATTGGTCAGAATAGTGCTTTAGCAAAATTAAGTAATCCCAGAAATAATGTCATTCAATATAGTGAAATGGTTCAAGATGTGAACAAAATTTAAAACTGAAATGAAATGTTTCTGAGTATATGTTCATAATGATACACATACACTAATTCAAGAAATGATATATTATGTCCCTCACAAGAATTTCACAAAAATGTCATGGAGGTTCAGCCCCATTGTGGGATGTGATTAGACAGAAATTTTTCCCTAAGCCAACGGTACACCTTCCTTCCTCTTTCCTTTCCTGGTGTCTGAGGCTACCCACTTCCATACGCTTTTGAATCAAAACTCATTTGTATTCTGGAGAGTGTTTTACTGTGACTGATTTGGGTTTTTTATACATTCCCATATTTAGGAGTGGTCTAACAGAAACACTGATTTTGTTCGCATTAATCTATCCCTGACTAAACTATAGTTTGATTACATAGGATTTTTGTATTCTCTCATCTCTTCTCTAGTCTCTGAATTTTGTTCTACACTTTTTCTTTTTCATAACCCTCATTTATAGTACAACTGAGTACTGCACAGCAGAAAAGAAAATTTATACGGCTTTCACGAGGAACCTATCTTTTTCAATACACCAGAAGGCTAGTGTATACTTTAATAGGTACACCAATTACCGACTCTTTGTTTTCTGTGTTGAAACAGGGGATTTTTTTTCTCCTACCCATGAAAGGAACAGAAATCTAAAAATCTAAAAAGGCTCCAGTTCAATTCAAAACCCCGGATCTAACCAGTTTGAATGGGTATTAAATGGAACAAAAAATCTTCCCTCATTTTTCTTGAATTTGTTTTTATTTTTATTCTAGTAAAAAAGTATGATCGATCTATCCTCTGTACCACGATAATCAAATATTGCTTCAGTCAGCAGGTAAAGAGAGAACAGTTTTTACAAAATGCCTTTATGACCAGTTCTATAAACACTTATAGTTTATCTTCTTTAAAACTGTGTAACGTCCGACTGCCTGGCAAATGCCAACTCAGGCCAGTATCTGGATCTCAGCATATGTACCTATATTAACTACTTGACTACTTGTTGGGGCTTATTCCCATGACGTTTGCAAATGAAGCTGAGTTACACATTTCATCTCTTTACTATGCCCTTCACTATATGAGGTAATGAGAAATAAGTGGGACATAGATAATACGAGGCAAATAGTACTTTAAAATTCATTGTAACTTTTATTTTTCTTTATTTTTTTAAAGATTTTATTTATTCATTTGACAGACAGATCATAAGTAGGCGGAGAGGCAGGCAGAGAGAGAGGGGGAAGCAGGCTCCCCGCGGAGCAGAGAGCCCGAGACTGGCCAGATTCCAGGACCGTGGGACCAGGAACCGAGCTGAAGGCAGAGGCTTTAACCCACTGAGCCACCCAGGCGCCCCTCATTGTAACTTTTACAATAAATGTACTTTTCAAGACTAATAGAATGTTTTGTTTGCATCTTTATTATACACACCAATTGATCAGGAATGCAGGGAGGAAGGAAAGACCTTTAACGTATGTCATCGGCAAAAGAAAGACACATTAATATTTAGCATTTGCTTTGGGTCATAGGCTTGTGCCGCATCCTGGATTCCCTAGGAAAACAGTCTCTGAGATGAAGAGTAGAAGGAAGGAGGTGTACTGGGAAGGGCTCCAGGAATCAACACGTGTAGAAGGGGAGAACAGAATTGGGCAGAGGGAGAAGTCAAGGTGCAATGTAATCTCCACAAAGCTTCAGTTAACCGTACATAGAGTTTTATTTTGTCTTGGGGAGAATAAGCTCAACTTGGTCACGCCGATCAGTTGTTGTGGAGAAGGCTTGTCCAAGAGCGTGGTGTTGCGCACAGTGGATCTCTGCAGTTGAAGCAGTCCCTGAAAGTGACAGCTGAGGGCTGCCTGCCATTAGGTCTCCCAGAAACTGGAGAACAAGTCCTTCATTCCTGAAGGGGGATCCGGGTAGCACAGCATTCACTGCAGATGGGCTTGCCATATGCCATGAATCAGTCATGTCAATTGTCGCCGTTTGGATTCAAAAAGAAAAATGTAATAGAAAATTATGTTAGTAGCTTAAAATTCATGAAGCAGCATAAGCAAAGTTACTCTAGTCAACAATATACCTATTATGCTAATTGTATCTTCTCTGGGATATTTTTGAATGAGAAGTAATTGTGTTATTTATGGAACAAGCATGTTAGAAATTAAGGAACTAGAAAGATGAATAAGATAGTAACATAACTCTTTTTCTAACAGGATTTTCCACCAACTCTCACAGAGTTTAGAAAAGACAAGATGGTGACACAAATAAGGGTTCTATGATGATGAATACCATTATGTAGAGTCAGATAGCGTGCTTGGAGTTGGAATAGTTCAGATAGTTCACTGAAAGTGAGATACTTCATACATAAGGTTCATTTGGACTGGGCTTTGAAGCTAGAAGAGGATTTCATTATTAATAACAGATATTGGCTGGAAGAGACAAGGGATTAGGGACTTAAGTAAAATGAGCATATAAGTGAGTTTAGAAAGCCTTGGCTGTATATGGGAAACAAGAAAATAAATCAATACAGCTAGAGTAAAATGTGTGTGATGGGGTAAAGAGGGTGATAACATGATAAAGTCAGAATGAGAAAAAATAGACAAACCCTAGCTTTCAGATATAGGAACTTTAGTTTTTTCACATGTATTAAATGAAAAATTTTAAAAATGTGTTAAAATTGTCAACATAGACTTCTATACCCTGTAAAAATATCTTTCAAAAATCAAGATGTTTTCAAATCCACAAAAGCTAAGAGATTTTCTCTCCAGCAGATTCTCATTACAAGGAGTGTTAGAGGAGGTTCTTCAGGCTAAAGAGAAGTCATTCCAGAGAACAAAACAGGCTGTATCTGCCAGAGAGAATGAAGTGTCCTGGCCAAAATGAAATGTGGGGAAATGTAAAGACTCTTTTTCCCCTCTACATTTTTCCATGAAATTACTGGCAATCAGAACAAAAATTATAATATACTGTGAGTTTCACTGTTACGTTGCCTATGGAGATAAATTAAATGACAACAACACAGAGAATGGGAGGGACAATGGACTTACTATGCAGCTGTAAAGTTTTACACTGTGAATGAAGCAGTATAATGATAATCCAAATTAGAATGTTTTTAAGTTAGGATACATTCTCTCACTCTCTTTAATCTTAATTAAAAAAAAATTAAGTAGGCTTGGGGCTTGAACTCATGACCCTGAGATCAAGAGTCACATGCTCTACTGACTGGGCCAGCCAGGCATTCCAGGGATGCATTTTCTAATCCCTAATACAGTGGCTGACAAAGTATGGTGTGCTGATCTGCAACATTACATTACCTGGGAACTTGCCAGTAGTACAAATAGCTAGGATTTATCCACACTTCCAAAGCTAGACCCTTTGGAGGTAGGTAGTGCCCAGGTACCTGTATTTCAATAAGTCATTCAATTTATTTGGAGGCATGTTAAAGTTTGCCAATATGGATATGGGTGCAGGCACTACACTTTGCGCCATTTGGGCCATCTCCATTGGTTTAAATATTTTGGAAAGTCGTGTAGAAATATACACGTTCATACCAATTTATTTGATATTGCCTTTTCCATAACTTTAAATTGAAATTTGCAAAGTGAACAATAGCAAATGCACAGACTTATGCATTGCACATAATTAATAATATCAAATAAATGGAAGCTATCTACAATCTGAGGAGAAAGGAAAATGTTTGATCAAGTATGACACAGTCAAGTCATTCTTCCATTAAAGTTGATGTCAGACCTATTTGTGCAGACATGGAAAACTGTCCAAAACACGCAATTCAATTAAAAAACAGATTGCAGGACACCTGGGTAGCTCAGTAGGCTAAGTGCTCAGGCTATGATCTCAGGGTCGTGAGATCCAGCCCCAAGCCTTGAGTCGGGCTCCAAGTTAAGTGGGGAGTCGGCTTGTGATTTTCTCTCTCTCCCTCTGCCCCTCTGCACTGCTCATGCAGACTCTCTCTCTCTCTTTCTCTAAAATAAATAAGTAAATCTTTTAAAAAAATAAAAATAAATAAAATAAAATAAAACAAAAAATAGAGTTCAAAACAGAATTTATAGTGGGATTCTATTAATGTAAATATGCATTTATATATAATTTGGACAAATCTATTACTATGTTGAAAATTATGGTTATAAAACATGAGTTTAACACATGGTTAAAAGAAAAAAAAGGCGAACAATTGAAAATAACAGAACAATGAAATTTCTCACTGTATCACTGACTCAGATTTCCCTATGCCAAAGCCAAGCATTTTTAATGCTTCTCTTATTAAATCTAAAGTCACTATTTATAAATTCTAATATGCTTATATCCCTATTTCTTGGCTAATCAAATTTAGACAATAAATACTGAATCTCTACTTCAAAAAATAGAGCATTTGCTCATTTATATTTTCCTTAATACATTCTTCCTTCCTCTAAATTTATAAAAATTATATAATTGTTTTATCTCATATCAAGTATTTAAAAATTTTTAATTATATACTTAATCTTTTGGTACTTGACCAGTTAATATTAGATAACATTCTCTAATTCCCCAGTATATAAAACAAAAAATTAACAATTTAGACTCCCTTTTGTTTCCCCTTTTCACATGCCAATTTGTGTGAGCTATAGCATTATTTTCATACTGAAAAGATTTAGAATATTTACATTCTATTCTTAAACTTTAATTAAGTTTTTATGGCTATAGGTTGATTTTAAAATTTGAAAAATTTCAATAAATGACATCGAATCTATTGTGATCATATAAATAAAGTGCAATTTACAAGCAAAAATGTGATGGGATAGGCATATGAGAAAGGAAGTATCGCTCTCTCACCCTATGACACTTACCTTCTGCCATTTAAAACATAATATTCTAAGAGCAATTGAATAGATCAAAGTTATGACACATTTTTAAATGCTTCATATTTTACCCACAATTTTCTTGAATAGCACTTTGTATTGGGGGAGGGGGGCTTATCATTACCCTGCTTTTTCTCTAAGCACCCACCTTTAATATATCCTTAATATTGTCATTCTTTTTAATTTTTTTTAAAGATTTTATTTATTTCTCAGAGAGAATGACAGAGAGAGAGTGCACAAATGGGGGAGTAGCAAGCAGAGGGAGAAGCGGACTCCCTGCTGAGCAGGGAGTCTATTCCAGGACCCTGAGATCATGACCTGAGCCAAAGGCAGATGCTTCACTGACTGAGTCACCCAGGTACCCCTTTTAATTTCTTTTAATTAAGCTATTTGTTTCATGGTGTCCACATTTTTCTAAAAGATATCCCTGTAAGAGGCCTATATTTTCCTGCTAAAGCATGAAATATTTGCCTGTATGGGATGACTGCATAGTTAGCTGTTAACCTAGAATTTCTGTTTCTATTTCTACTGTTTCTTTGATTTTAGTAATTCTTTTTCCTAGATTACTGTTTCCATTTCATTATTACACACACTTTTTTCCACAAAAATTTCATAAAAGGTATGTTTTCTGAGACTAAATACATATGAAAATTTATATTTGAAATTATGCTGACTTAATATAAATTCTAGGAATTTTTATAATGATTTCATAATGATTTACAGTCATTTTCCCCAAGTTTACTGAAAATTCATTTGTAATGTCTTCTAATATCTAGTATTCCTGATGGAAACTTAAATACCATCTCAATTTTATTCCAATACAGGTAGAGTTATCAGAAGTTACACTGTGCCTGGGATAGTCTTGGGTCATTCTTATTGTTCTAGAGCAGTTTTAGTGACACCCCTTTCACTGTAAAATTGTCCAGGATTAGATTACAAATTATATAGGAAATTATCTTTATTTTTGTACGTCTGAAAACTTATGAAAACTGTCTGAGTCACTTTTCATTTATTGAATTTGGCACTTAAAGACCCTGTCACTTGAAGATGTATCTTTAACTCTTGAATATATTCTTCTATTTCTTCTTCTTCTTACTATTCTTACTATTATTATTATCATTATTATTTTACTCCATGTTCTCTCTTGTCTTTTTATTTCCAATTTCTTGTAAATGGACCTCTTAAATTGATCACATTTGTCAGCTTTTTTTTCCTTTTTACTGTTTTCTTCCTCTTGCGTATTTTCTGACTTATTGCCTTCAAGCTAAATGTTCTGGAAAATATCTTGATTTTTACCTTCAGGTTTTCAAGGGAGCTTTAATTTTTTTTTTAAGACGTCACCTTTTAATTTTAAAAGATTCTTTTCTTTTCTCTGTTTCTCTTTTCATGATAGATTTCTAGGTTTTCATTGAATTATACATTTATACCTGTAAAAAAATACTACTTATATTTTTTTGACATTCTTCTTTCAACTCTGAATTACTGTTTCAGTTTAGCCAAATTCTTTATTCATTTAGATCCTTCAACCTTTGCACTGGTTTTCTCAAATATCTGCTGTAACTTTAGATTTCCATTCTTATTTTTAAATGAAGATTAAATTGACCCATATTCACAATTGGCTTAGGTTTTTTCATTGCTGGGTGGGTAAGTTTTCTTCTTCTGTAACCCCCTGACCCCTCCACCTACGAGAGTTTACTAAAAAGTCTGCTTACACAAACTTCAATTGATAATCTTTGCTAGGCTAGAGAACAGACGGATGAATACAATCATCTCAAATGCTAGAAAGTTAATAACAAAAGCCCAATTCTTCCTTCCCCAAATATAATAGAATGAATGCAGCATTCTCATTTTTGTCTGGGGATAATGGCTGAACTGTGAGCGACTCAGCACGTAAGGACAGGAAACACTGCAAGCCAACACGGCTCTTTGTAGACTCCTTGAGTAATCAGCCTTTTCTGGTCAGTCCTATATACCTTCTGCAACCCCTATACAAGAATTCTATGTATTGGCTCTCGATGGCCTTGAAAAGAAATCAAACCCATTTCCATTGTGTCTTTCTCAGGGACATCTGGGTTTTTCCTCCTCTGTTCTAATTAAATGTTAACACCCTTCCATCTACTTTCCATCTTCCACAAATCCAATTACAACCTGGATAAACTGATGGCATCCCCCTGATTCTCCTCAGTATTATGCCTTTGAACCTTTTTTCACCTTTCATTGACATTTCAATAGGATTTCAGGGGAGAGGAAAAGGAGCATTCGATCTTGAACTATTCCTTTTTAATGAAGAATGATATTAATATTTGGGGGGGGAAACCCATACGTAAGGAAAAAGTTTTGTGTTAAAAAGTTGGTGAAATTCTGTGTTAAATAAATTTAGGAAGCTGCTGCAGGATTTCTCAGAAGCTTTATGATTTTATTTATTTATTTGAGAGAGAGAGAGAGAGAGAGCACACAGCAGGGAGAAGGGCAGTGGGAGAGGGAGAAGCAGACTTCCTGATGAGATGGGAGCCCCATGTGGGGCTTGATCCCAGGATCCTTAGATCATGACCTGAGCTGAAGGCAGACACTTAACGGACTGAGCCACCCAGGTGCCCCTCTCAGAGTTTTAAAATGACATTTTAAGGTCAGTTTCCAAGAGCAAGATATGTTAGAATAATTCAAATCTTTATTTCTCATATGTAATGTTTATAGGGAAAAAAAACTTGGGTAAGGAACCAAAGATATTAGATTAACAAACTAAAATGCAGTATGAGCTCTTAAAGAATAAGAAATCTCGGGGTGTCTGGTGGTTCAATCATTGTCTGCCTTCAGCTCAGGTCATGATGCCAGGGTCCTGGGATTGAGCCCCACATCAGGCTCCCTGCTCAGTAGGAAGCCTGCTTCTCCCTCTCCCACTCCTCTTGCTGTGCTCCCTCTCTCACTGTCCCTGTGTCAAATAAATAAATAAAATCTTGATGGAAAAAAAAAAGAAATCTCAAACTTAAAAAATACAGAACTAGGGACGCCTGGGTGGCTCAATTGATTAAGCCTCTGCCTTCAGCTCAGGTCATGATCTCAGGGTCCTGGGATGGAGCCACAGATGGGGTTCCTTACTCAGAGGGGAGCCTGCTTCTCCCTTTCCCTTTGCTGCTCCCCTTGCTTGTGCTTTCTCTCTCTCTCTGTCAAATAACTAAGTAAAATCTTTTAAAAACTATATATATAAATAAATAATTAGTAAACAAAGAACTTTGAGAATCTTGACATTTTTAACTAAATTCCAATTCAATTAACTTTTACAAAGACATACTGGTACTACAAATGTATTGTGATTACAAAATCGTATTTTACTAACTTCATACAGTTATGAAAATGTAGTATATTCAATCCCTTTTGTACTATAAAAAAAGGACTAAATGATAATATGGATAACCTTGGGTGACTTGGGGATTGTTTTAAATAATAATCCAAACTTTGGGATTCTATTTAAACTCCCCACACTTTTTTGAGATACTGTGAAAGTAGTTTCCTTATGAGATTTCTGTTTAGATTGGAAATTCAATGAGAAAACCTGGTTGACAGTATTTCAACATTTCTAGCTCCCGCTTCGCTTATTATCTGAAAGCACTGAGGGATCAACAATAAAAAAAAGTAGCGAAAATGGAATTTTGCTTTAACTTTTTTAAAGTTCTAAAAGGTTTTTGACTGAAGACAAAATTTGGAGAAAAAGTGAAACCTACTTCAGCATATGTATTTATCTCTTATTGATCTATTGGATCAAAAACAAGCAACATAGCAATAAATGCATAGAGTTGCCTATTTTTAAAGTTAGTAGTTTAAATAGAATGCACAAATGATATTTAAGTGTGGCAATAGAATCTTAAGATATATTACATCCCAAATCTTTTGAATACAACATAGTTGAAGTTTCATATGTATTTATTTGAAACCTGATCATTACTGGATTTAATTTATTCTGGTGTTTAAATGACAAACTTCTCTGTACCTAAAATTACTGGCAGCATCATTATTTCTGGTGCTTTAAGTTTCTCTGTGTGTAATATTATTAGAAAAACAACACTACTTCTTTGCAGTTATGGAATGAATAAATCATGGGGATGCAAGGTACAGCATAGGGAATATAGTCAATGATATTGTAATAGTGTCGTATGGTGACAGATGGTAGCTATACTTGTGGTGAGTAGAGCATAACATATAGAAAAAACAATAACACTATTTTTAACAACATATTAAAAATATTTGGTAAGAGATGCTATTTTGAGTAATTTTACCACTCACTCCCCCACAAATGCACACACACAAAATAAATTTTAAAAACTTTCTTCAACCCTGGATATGGAAAATTTAAGACCGACCTGGAAAGAATTTAGAAACAAGATCAACAACAACACTGTGAACAAAAAAACCACAACTGAAATGGAAACACACAGGGCAGTGTAATTGTTTTGACTTTGCTCCCATCTGCTAAACTTTCAAAATATATCATAGTTCCCCAGACCAGCTCATTTTTTAACCATTGAATAGTATTTTGTTTTTTTGTTGTTGTTGTTGCTAATAGAATTTTTATAGTACTTCTGATTTCTTAAAATGCTTTAATATATTTTATATATTTAAAGAAAGCTGGGCAAGCATCTTACCTCTGTATTACAGATACCTCTCTTATGGCGTAAACATTTTTTGGCGTCAGGAAAACCATCATGCTTTAGTGGTAAAACCAGGTTTTGCATGGAGATGCCTGGACCATTCCCCTCTTCCCATGGCTTCACTGCTTTGAATAGCGATGGTATGTAAATCTTAATGTATTCTTAATACATTGATTCCCTATTTCCCTTTTTGAAATGCTGTCTGATTTACTGAATAGGCTTCCTTAAAGACTGGGGAGGAAAGTGTCTTGTTTTATTCACATTATACCACACAGTATTTTGGGACACAGTTTCCAAGGAAAAGAAGAGTCTATTACAAAGGTCAGTCACATGACAGGGACACACAAATAAAGCATGAAAAGCCTCGAATACAATGTTGAGCGTATGATAAGAAATCAGCAAATGGTAACTGTTATCGTTATTTATGTAAGGTCTTTCCACATTTACTCCTCATAATAAATAAGTAAGGTAAAAATATCAATCTTAAACATG
Source organism: Martes martes (assembly GCF_963455335.1). Classification (NCBI taxonomy): domain Eukaryota; kingdom Metazoa; phylum Chordata; class Mammalia; order Carnivora; family Mustelidae; genus Martes; species Martes martes. The sequence goes on along the minus strand of NC_137903.1, from coordinate 16,203,067 downwards.
AACAAACTGATACATAGTTTAAGTTATACAGATGAGGATTCTCAGGTTAAACATTTTCAAATTTGGACTTTAAAATGCAAAGACCACGCTCTTTCTGTAATGGAGGAGGGTTCCATGGGCAGCAAGTTTCCAAACTCTCTGTGATTGAGAATCATCTGGAGAACTATAATTTTTTTTTTTTTTTTTGATTTCCAGATTTCAGCATTGAAATAGGGCGTGGTCAAAATATCCGCTTATACTTTGTTTTCAGACCTCCGGCTTTCAGAACTGTGACAGAACACGTTTGTGATAATTTGCTATAGAAGTCCTATGAAATTAATACACCCTGTCATGTGGCCTGGATATAGTAAGTGAATAAGTGAAAAATAATATTACATACTCTCAATTATGTTTAGGAAGCTAGAAGACAGAGGAGCTGTATGTGAATAACGAGGAAATTCTTTTGCTTAAGTTTACTCTCACGGGAGTTACTACATTCTGCCTTTTAATTGAAAAGTTGTTTCTGTTAAAGAATTATGTATAGTAGAGTTATAATGTGTTAAGTATCATGCAGAGCGCTGAGAACGCAAAGATAGATATAGTACTTCCTGCCCTCATAGACTTCTGTGGAGAATAGACACAAATTAGACACAAAAACATTTACAGCTTATTGAAAAAAACTATGGTAATTTTAACTGCAGAGACAGGCACAAGATGCCTTGGGAGCAAAAAGGAAGAACACCTGACCCAACTTGAGAGAAAAAGAGGATTAGAAAGAGGGCACCAGAAAGATATAATAAGAGATCTTATCAGAGCTGAGGCTAATACTTTGTCCTTGAAAAGGTAGATCACAGGAATGAGTGTCAAAAGGGCTCTCTTGAAGTATCTATAAATAAGATTTTTATATAACATTGATTTTTTTTTTTTTTTTTTTTGGTCCATACATTGCTAACTACCTATTCTATTCTAAGGGTATATTTAAATGTTGATTTCATTCCAAAAAAACCTAATTGCAGTTTTGGCTTTAGTTATGTGTTTTTGGCACTGTTCCTTCTTTTTTAAACCTTCACAGTCCAAATTCCTACAATATACCAAACTTATGAATATTTATGAACTAGATTAATGGCTTTTTGATAAGGATCATGAACACATTTCCTTCTATGAGCTGAGTCCATTCATTTATTCAAAATTATTTATTGAGCCCTACTATGTTTCAGCCATAATTACCTCAAAAGATACTGACTTTTAGCACACATTATGAGGACTAAATAACTAAAGATATTTTATTTTTCTTAGGTGACAGTGTTAAATAAGCGTTTCATTCTCTGATTAAGATAATGGGAGCTAGAATATTAGATAAATTTATGAAACTAATTATAGAATATTATACATAAAGAAATTTGAAATTTAGGGGCACCTGGGTGGCTCAATGGGTTAAGCCTCTGTCTTTGGCTCAGGTCATGATCTCAGGGTCCTGGGATGGAGCTCTGCATCAGGCTCTCTGCTCAGTGGGGAGCCTGCTTCCCCCCTCTCTCTGTCTGCCTCTCTGCCTACTTGTGATCTCTGTCTGTCAAATAAATAAATAACATCTTAAAAAAAAAAAAAAAGAAATTTGAAATTTAGTGCCCTGGATTTCTTCCTTTAACATGACAGACTTAGTTTGGATGGAAAATGGTAGGTAGGTACAAGAAATGAGAAAGATAAAAATGTGTTAGCAAAAAACAATACAGCTATTTTAAGAACTGCAGAGACAGCTGGATGTCTAGTATGTGATAGGGAGGCATTAAGGGTTTATTTCCAGAACACCCGGCTCATTTTGTAATTCTCTCTGAAATATTAAGTGAAGTATAGAATAAACTGAAAGGTTGAATTAGCTCAAGAAAAGTCATGAGCCTACAATGCTGAAAATATGGTTCATATTTAACAAGGAAAATACTTCTAAGAATAAAAGAAAATGTATTTTCATGCATCCTGCAGACATGGCCACTTTCTGCAGATGCTTCATAATGTACACAGAAAGAACAATCACCACCAATGACAAGTCCAAATCTCAGGTAGTGGATGGGAAGACTAATGTTAACCCAACCAAGGTAAGCTCACCCAGTAAAATGTACTTGGACTAACCTCAATCTGATTCCTACCTGCAAACCTATATGAGTCTTAATTCCAAGATGATCAAATATTTAAATTTAAAATATTAAAACACAAAGATGTTAACACAAGTAAATTTAAAGAAAAAAGTCTTTAGATTTTTTTTTAGAAGTCTTTAGAGTTTTTTCTAAGAAGTCTTTAGAGTTCATGCAGTAACATGGACAAATTTCATAAATATGATATTGACCAAAAGAAATCTGACACAAATAAACAAACACTGTATCATTTACTTATTTAAAGTTCACAACAGGGAAGGGACACCTGGGTGGCTCAGTCAGTTAAATGTCTGCCTTCAGCTTGGGTCATGATCCCAGGGTCGTAGGATCAAGTCCTGCGTCAGGCTCCTTGTTCAGCGAAGAGCCTGCTTCTCTCTCTGCCTGCAGCTCCCCCTGCTTGTGTTCTCTCCCGCGCGCGCTCTCTCCCTCTCTCAGACAAATACATTTAAAAATAATAATAAAATTAAATTAAAAAAATAAAGTTCACAACAGGGGAGAAGGAAGGCGTTGTGTTTAGGAAGAGGAATAAGGGAGGTGGGAGCTTCTATGGTGCCAGTCATTCTATTTCCTGACCTGAGTATTGGTTACATAAGTCCATTCACTTTCTGATAATTTATCGAATTGCACCCTTGTGATTTGTGAACTCTTATTTATATATGTTAAGCGTACTTTAAAATGTTTTAAAAAAACTTCCTTAAGGCAAAAAGATCACAGGAATAAGATGGTGAGTAAAAATGACTGTTATGTACTGAATTGTGTCCCCACCCCTCCCCAAACCTGTGTATTGAAACTGTAACTCTGCGACTGTATTTGGAGAGGAGTGTTTAATGAGGTAATTAAGGCAAAATGAAGTTATAAGGGTAGGGTTCTAATCCAACACAAGAAGAGAAAGAGATCAGGAACGTGCAGGCCAAGAGAAAAAGCCTGGTGAGGACACAGACTGTGAGTAATGGTGAGAGCCAAGGAAAGAGGCCTCAGGAGAACTCAAACCTGCCAATACTTTGGTCTTGGACTTCTGGCCTCCAGAACTGGGAGAAAATAAATTTCTGTTGTTTAAGTCACCTAGTCTGTGGTACTTTATTATGGCAGCCCTAGCAAACTAGGACAGTGACCAAGGGGGGGAAAATATCAGTATGGTGTGAAAAAGCATGTATATTCTAATATTTTAAATAGATTACATACATACATAGATAGGGGAGCCTAGGTGGCTCAATCAGTTGAGTGCCCCACTCTTGATTTCGGCTCAGGTCATGATCTCAGGGTTATAGAATCCAGTGCCACGTCAGGTTCTATGCTGAGGACAGAGTCTGCTTGTCCCTCTCCCTCTTTTCCTCCTGCTTAGGCACTCTCTCTCTCTCAAATAAATAAAATCTTTTTTTTTTAATTTATTCATTTGAGAGAGAGAGAGAGAGAGAGATAGAGTACAAGCAGGGGGAGATATAGGAGAGGGAGAAGGAGACTCTGTTCTGAGCTGAGACCCCTATGTGCGGCATAATCCCAGGACCCGGAAATCATGACCTACGCCAAAGTCAGATGCTCAACCATCTGAGCCAGCCAAGCATCCCAATAAATAAAATCTTAAAAAAAAAAAAAAAAAAGATAGATGATAATATACACAGAAACACATACACATAATTGAAAACTTAAATAGCACTAGCTAAGGATATTATTTCTAAGAGAAAAAATATATTTAATATTAAAATAATAATAATACATAAACAACTTGAAAAAAATGCTTAACCATATGTTAGGCACTGTTCAAAGCTGTAAACATGCATAACTTCCTTGAATCTCATGAGGTACAGTATGTATCATTTTCAACCTTATTTTATGGGTGAAAAAGCTGAGACTCAGAGGGGCTAACTAAGGCTCCATATGTATTGATTGGTGAAGCAGGGATTCTAGCCTCGGCAGCTCGAGTCCAAAGTCCATGCTGCTGACCACTTGTGTTGCACTGCATGTGTTAGTATTAGCAATGAAATGCCATTTTTCACCTATCAGCTATACAAAGATTAAAACACCCAGATAATGCCCAGTGTTGGCATCTAATGCACTTTCAGCAGGAATATAAATTGATCTGAGCTTTTTAGAGGGCAATTTTACAATTTATATCAAGTCCTTTTTTTAATCACAAAGGCAAGAAACAATGTAAGGACAAGGATATTTATCACAGTGCTATTAATAACAACAACAATGTGATACAGTATAAATATTCATCAAAGGAAAATTTGTGAGATAAATTACTACATGTACATTCATAGGGATCCTTTGTATCTATTAAACATGATGTAATTGAGCTATAGTTATTGACTAGAAAATATATCCATGACTTGTTTCATGTAATATTTGCTTTTTCAAATTTTTCCTCTACTGTAGGCATTGTACCTCTTTCTTCTTTTCTTTCATTCTTTTTTCTTTCCTTTTTTACAAAATCACTAAGGAAGCTTTAAAAAAGACAAAAAGTTAGCCTTGCTTCGGAAGGCAATTAGTTTTTCATTCACTAATTCAAGAAAGGTTTGCTGAATCCTCACCATCTGCAAACCCTTTTTCAAGGTTTTATGGACACAGTACCAAGGAAAAAAATTTCCTCATGGAACTTTCATCACCAAAGATACTCAAATAGTAGCTAAATAACAGTTTGGAACAGGTGGTTCTTTATGTAGAATAAATTCATTTTTATTTGATTAGGCAAAAAGATCTTTGAAGTTCTTTTCATCCCCAAATGTCTCTAAATCTATAATTTAAAGAACATAGTTTCAAGTGTTAAATGTTCTTTTGCTGCTCCTTGAACTTTCTAGTGCAATTTATCCATCAGGAAAAGAAATTGAGCTATGGTTTAACTCTGGAGTTACAGCTTAAAAATATATTTTTAAAATAATCAAAGCTTGATAACTAACCCAACCATTAAAATGATAGATATGCAACTGTGAGTATATAAATATATATATTTACACATATATAATATAAATGATATTCTTTTTTCCAAAATGAGTCAGAAGGAGAAAATTGCTAGGTAATAAGAAAAATAGGTCCTGGGACATAATTTTGGAATCATTCATCTTTTAGGAAGGGCTAAGTAAACCTTAGTTTATAATTCTAATAAATAATAGGTTACCTGGAGTATCAGGAAATTAATCAGTATTCATAAGGTTCTTTGGTGTTAATTTATCACCTTAACCTTAGCTATTTCTTTCATCTTTTCTTTTCCTTTTTTAAAGCGTTGCTTTGTTAATGAAAGAACAAGTCTGAATGCTTGTTAATAGGTTAAATAATAGCCAATCTTCTGAGTTCCTTAAAATCTTCAATACTGTTTTAAAGGATGTGTTTCAATGAAAATATCAATACCCCTATATCAATATTTAACTAAATGCAATTATTTGACATTGTTTTAACTAAGATGTATACATATATATGTGTGTGTATATATATATGCATATATATATAGATGGATTCTTTTTTTCCTACTTTACTTTCATTCATTCATCTATACAAAAACATTTTTTGAATGCCTTCCATGTGCCAAGTATTTCTCTGGGCATATAGAGATGAACAAAACAAATGGTGGGAGAAAACATATGATGAACAAATAGAATTCTGATTGATAGGATATAATTTGAACAACCTAAATATAATAACTTCTATTGATTTGATCATCTGTTATAAGGTGAGCACATTAAATCTGTTATTTCACAATTCCTTATAAAACTTTGAAACAGGTGTTATTAGGATAAGTTTCTTTGGCGTTCAGAGGTGAGCGACTGATCTAAAGTCCACTGGCAGAACTAGTTCTAAATCCCAGTTTGTCACACTACTTTCAATCTCATGTGCTTTGCATTATGCTGTTCTGACTTTTATTTTAAAGATTAACCACAATTTGTTTACCTAAAATGTTACTTTTTAAACATGATGCTTCCTTAGCTCAGACTGTGATAAGAATATACCATAGATTAAGGGGCTTAAACAATATAAATTTATTTCTCATAATTTGGGAGATTAGAAGTACAAAATCAGGGTGCTAGTTCTGGGGATGGCCCTCTTCCTGGTTATAGATGGCTGCTTTTTCACTGTATATGTTATATGGCAAAGAGATAGAAAAATCTCCAGTCTCTTCTTCTTCTTATAAAGAGACTAATCTTATCAAGGAGGTACCATCCTCATGACATATCACCTGAACCTAGTTACCTTCCAAAGGCCTTACCTCCAAATATATCACATTGGAGATTACTGCTTCAACGTGAGAATTTTGGGAGAACACAAACATTCAGTCAATAATAGATGCTATCCCTTAAGATATTGTAAAAATAAAGAAAAACTACCATTATTAATTTCTTTATTCTAAAAAAAACAAGAATCATACTCATTTTAGAAAAACACAGATATTGAAAATTAAAATAAAATTTGCATGCAATTTTATATCCCAGATATGGCTATTAATAATAGTTTGGGACAATGGAAAGATAGATGATAAAGAGAGATAGGTAATAGATTATAGATAGATAGATAGATAGATAGATTTATTAAAGGAATTGGTTCTCACGATTATGGACATTGAGAAGTTCCAAGATCTGTGGTTGGCAAGCTGGAGGCCCAGGAGAGTCAATGGTACCTTTCTGGTCTGAGTATGAAGTCCTGTGATCTAGGAGAGATGATGATGTAAGTTCTAGTGTGAGAGACAACAGACTTGAGACTCAAGAAGAAGTAATAATTCAATCTGAACTGAAGTCCAGAAAAGACCCTGTCCCACCTCTCAGAATTTAGGCAGAAGGAGTTACCTCTTCTCATGGAAGCATCAGCTTTTTTGTTCTATTCAGGCCTTCATCTGGTTCAGTGACGTCCCTCCACAATGGGGAGAGCAATCTGCTTTACTCAGTCTACTGACTTCAATGTTAATCTCATACAAAACAACCTCATAGAAACAACCAGAATAATTTTAACCAAATATCTGGGCACTCTATGGCCCAGTCAAGATGACACATAGAATTAACCATCACAGCAACTATTCTTAGTTTATTACTTGAGTGAAAAGCTATTATGAAAGATCAAAGCTAACTCTTATTTTATCAAAAAGACATGGATCTTGGCACTATGAATACAGAAACTAGATCTCAGGAATTTAGAGTTAATCAGTAAGACAAGAAAATGGAGATAGTATGTGTTGACAACTCAAGAACTTGTCAGTCAAAGAGAGGAAACAGGTAGAAATCAGAGGAGAATATGGAATCAAAAATAAGGTTGTAGATGGTTGCCTGTTTTGTTTTGTCTTGTTTTCAAAATGGGATAAAACTCACACATGCTGTTGGTAAGTACCAAGTAAACATGAAAAGAGGTTGAATATTTGGAATAGAGAAGATAATAGATCTAACGAAGATTTTGGTAAATGTCAAAGGGGATGGGATTCAATTCAATGGGGAAGGTACTTTCCTGAAACAGGAGAGTGAACACCAATTTCATGTTGCTGGGATAGAAAAAGTAAAGATAATATATAAGCAGGTGCATTTGTACTCTTGGTGTTTGGAAACTGAGACAATTTCTATTCAGTGGCTTTGGCTCCATGAACTAAGATGTGGAGTCATGCACTGAAAATAAATTCCCCGTGGTCTCCAGGCTCTCCACTCTCCAGTATCAGAGTTACAAACAAAAATGCCACATCTAAATAAGCATGTAAACAAATATTCATTCAACATTGTTATGGTAACTGAAATATAGGGATTATAGTGAATGTGTTTTAAAAAGTTTAAATAAGTTATGAATATTATGTCAAGAATATTACACAGCTACTATAAAGAATGAGCTAGAGCTATAATAGTTGATTTGGAAAGACTTTGAGGTGGAAAAGAAAAGGTACACAGCCTACTTTATGGAGTCCTTACTTTTTAATTAAGCAAACAATGGCAAAGAACTATGTATGTACAGGTGTGTGTGTGTGTGTGTGTGTGTGTGTGTGTGTGTATTATAATATGAGACTGGGGAAAGAAAATAGAGAAAAAAGAAATAAACATGAGTTATTAACAATGATCAACTTACAGATATGAGCTGAGGGAAGAGGAGAAAATGGAGTGGTGGAGAAGTAGGGGGTGGGGTTTAGGAAAATGGTTAAAAAACAAAAAGTGCTTTAAGGGAAAAATATGTGATAATAACCCACTTCTGTTACATCATTTCTTACATATGCTTACAGGTACATTTCAGGTGTAACAGAAATGTGCTGTGATACAAGTATCATTTCCTAATGCATGCTTCCATATTTGGTGCATTTTGTAATAGAAATATGTGATACTTGATATACTGTGGAAACAATCTATGAACCCATTCTATTGAGGAAAATGCAAATAAATGCTTGTTCCCCGTATATGAAGGCCATGGGTTGATGTAACACATCCATTACTTCTAAGAGTTATAATATTAGCCTGTTGATTTACTTGGGTTTTCTAGTTTCTTGCAACAATCATAGGGCCTGACAGTAATAATAACAATTTGATTCACTGCTTCCTCTGTTATTTCTATGCCTTCTCTTACTGTAAGGGTTAGAACAAGCAATACCACTGCTGAGTGATAATGGAGGTAACAGTCATGCTTAGCTTGTCCAACACTAATGGGGAAGCTATATAAGCACATAACTGCTAAATGCTTCAATGGTAGCTTGAGATAAATCTCTTTATCATGTTAAGGAAGTAGTTTTCTATTACCGGTATAGGAAGAATTATCCAGAATGAATGTGCATTTTAACCATTATCAGATTTTTTTGCTTTGGCCTAACAACATATTAATAGGTCTCCAAATATTAAATATTTGCAACATTTCCAGAACAAAACAACATTACCTTGAATCATTTTTTTAAATGTACTGCCGAACTGTCCTTATTTGTATTTGATTCAGGATTTATGCAAAAGTGAGATTGATTAATTTATTACAACTTTTGGCATCTTAAAAACATCAGTATTTGTGAGTTACTCTATACAAGGGAAAGCAAATAAATTGCATAATCCCTTTCCGAATTGCCTGATCTCATAAAGAAACTGGATGGACTGATTCATGATTTTGTTCATATGAATGCATGACTCTGGAGTTGTTAGTGACCTTTGACGTTGTATTTTCCTTGACATTTCAGTAATGTGATGTAGATTAATGCTACTGTTTATGTTTAAAAGACATCATTTGTGAAAGCATTAAGATGCAGGGTGTTTTCTTTTGTTTTTTAAGTTTTAACATTTCTAAGTCACTTAAAGGTTTTCAACTTCCCACAGAGTTTAATAGAATGACAACAACAAAAATATCCTAGGAGTTCAACAGAGTGGAAAAGGTATAAACTGTAGGTTGAGTAATAAATAAATGGGTGGTCAAATAGCCCTAGAAAAGAGCAAGTATTGCCAATAAGGCAGACTTCAGAAAGAGTACCTTATCATTCCTTTTTCAGTTCGGTCCAAAGGTGTTTTTTCGAAAGTTTACCCTATATAATTCTCAACAATCAGCAAAAGTTTGAAGTATAACATTTGCAGGGGTTCTCTTTGTGGAGAAAAGAGATCATTTAAAATAGCTTTCATCAGAACGCCTTGGTGGCTCAGTCCATTAAGTGTCTGCCTTCAGCTCAGGTAGGTCATGATCCCAGGGTCCTGGATCAAGCCCTGCATTGGGCCTCCTGATAAGCGGGGAGCCTGTTTCTCCTTCTCCCTCCCTCGCTCATTCTCTCTCTCCTCACTCACTTTCTCAAATACATAAAATCTTAAAAAAAATAGTTTTCATCTAAGAATATAATATTTAGTAACATTAGAGAAAATTACATCATAATTTTTAATAAAGATATGAAATTCTGTGTGTTTGTTGTCAGACTGAGTGTGGGCATCAGCACAGAGCTGTGATGGACTCAGTGCACTCCAGAGAGTAGAATACAATCTATTAAATCTGTCACCTAGAGTATCAGCCCTTGCTCATTTGAAATGGAATTTCTTTTTTTTTTAGATTTTATTTATTTGACAGACAGAGATTACAAGTAGGCAGAGAGGCAGACAGAGAAGGGGGATGGGAAGCAGGCTCCCCGCTGAGCAGAGAGCCTGACATGGGGCTTGATCCCAGGACCTTAGACCATGCCCTGAGCCGAAGGCAGAGGCTTTCACCCACTGAGCCACCCAGGCATCCCTGAAATGGAATTTTTCAAAGAAAATTGATTTTCTGGTAGCCATTTGCTACTAAACCTTCAGATTTTCCCACAGAAACAATCCAGATACATTAAGCAGACACATACAAAATTTGAAGTTTGAAATCAATATGCTTACAACTCCCCAATTTTATCTCATATTCTAACTTTTGTCCCTGCCCTTTATTTATAGATCCAATTGCCATTTAAACAACAACAAAAAATCTCCACTTGATTATCTCATGCTCATATCAAATTTTAGAAGTCTAAAGGACAACTTCAACCCCATTCATTCCCCTAAACTTGTGTGTTTTCCAATAAATAGCACTAATTTTTATCCCCTGCTCTTCCTTACTTCTTTCCATTAATATATATCATGAAGTCACTTTGGTTCCCACTTCTAAATGTTTCTCTAATGTGCTTACACGGTCCATTTCCACACCCATCACATTAATCCAAATCACTATCAGCTTTTATTGGACTAATGCCATATCACCCTTAACTGCCTTCCAAGGTTTTACTCTTAACTGCCTATGATCTATTCCACAAACAAATACAATTCAGACCAATCTTTGAAAAACATCTAGAAAACAACAAAACTTAATTGCAGCATGTTCATCACCTGCTTAAAAATCTTTGTTAGCATCCTAATGCATTTTGGATGAATTCCAAACTTCCAAAAAAGCTACAATGGTCTGCAAAATATGGCCTCTTTGTTGTTGTTGTTGCTTTTTTATACTGATTTTCCCAGTGATGGAGCTCTACTCCCATTGGCATTTTCTTCTGCAATGTAAACATGCCCAGCTCTTCAGCTCAAGGACGTGCCTGGCCATGCCTCTGGATTCTCTCTTGCTGCTACTTTCCATTTCAGACAGCAGCTTAAACAGTGCCTTCTCAAAGACATTACCTCAACAGCATGTTCGTTCTGTTATGTTCTGCTTTCTGTATCATTACCATGGAGTTTCTTGCTTACATTTCACTTGCCAACATTTATAATTACAGATTTATATATTTACTTATTTATCTGTCTTGTACAGTGATTGTTCAATAAAAGCAAGGCATAAAAACAAAACAAGCTGGGTCAAGTAGAATCAAATCTTAGTTTTAGAAATATAGAAAGATATTTCTTTATATATATAATCATTAGTCTGTGGGTATAGTTCTATTACTAACCGCCTTAAAAACTGTTAAGTACAGTTCTATGAAGTTATATGTAATGAATAATTATTTATGCTAAAGAAATTTCTCCTTGGCAAAAAACCAAAAACTAAAAACTTATTGTTCAGAAAATGTATTATTACATGTTTTATGGAAGATTAAGCACAAAATAAAATGAGTTCTAGTATTAAGTTTCCATGTTAATATCTCCTTGCTTACTAGAATGAAGGGGAAAATCAGTGTTTGTAGGATATAAAATTCAATCATAAATATTTCTCTTTTTGAGTGACTGAATTACATCTAAATTACTTCTATCCTCTTAAGCACAAAGAATATGCCTTTTCTTCCGTTCAGAAAAAAATTGAAATACTCCACCAGATTCCTTCTTTTATTTTATCTCATTTGTAACTTTGGTTAAATAAGAAATTACATCTCAAAGAAGAACTACAGGTAAAATATAACAGGTTACAGTCATATTCACTACAAACTTCTGTATTTTCTTCTTTATAGAATGAAATATTAAGTATTCAAGTACTGGAAAATCGCATAAAGATTAAAAAAAAATGACCAAATCTCACAGGTTTAACTCTATGAATTTTCACAAGGTAAAATTACAAAGCAAACATTTTTTAAACTAGTATATTACTAAGGCATCTGGGTTGCTCAGTTGGTTCAGGGTCTGCCTTCCCTTTAGGTCATGATCCCAGGGTCCTGGGATGGAGCCCCCCATCAGGCTCCCTGTTCGGGGGAGTCTGCTTCTTCCTCTCCCTTTTCCTTTCCCCACTGCTCTTACTCTCTTTCTCTCTCTCTTTCTCTCTCTCTCTCTCTACCCCTGTTCTCTCCCTCTCAAATAAATAAATCTTAAAAAAAAATAAAAATAAAAAAATAAAGTAGCGTATTATTAGCAGATAGGAAGCTTTATATAGTTCCATCCACTAACTCCCTTCCAAAGATAAACATTAACTTTACTTATATATCACCATTAATTAGTTTTACCTGTTTTTGAAATTTTATAAATGGGTTCATCCAGAATGATCTATATTGCATCCAGCTACTTCCTCTTAGTATTACGTTTGTGAAATTTATCCATGTTTTTAGTAGCTTCAGCATCTTAATTTTTATCACTGCATTATATTACATCATGTAAATATACCACAAATTATTTATGCATTCTGTTCCTGTTGGACATGTGAGTAGCTCCATCATTTGTCTCTTATAAATAGTGGTGCTGTGGACATTCTTGGACACCATTTTTTTCAAAATTGGATACATCTGCTTACATTGTGATTATAACTGTACTAAAGTTCCAATTGTTCCATTTGATATCATAAGTCTTGTTAGAATCATCATTCTAGTGGCTGGGTAGTAACCATTATGATTTTAATTGGCATTTCCCCTATCCCCAATTAGTAATAGTTAGTAAAAGTACTAGTGGTAAATTTTAAGGTGGCTACTGGCCATTTGGTCTTCCTAAGAACATTATGAAATGTTTGTTTAAGTCTTTTATATTTCTTATATTTGTTTATCTTTTATTGACTTGTAAGAGTTTTTAAAATATATGTTCTTTGGTGGATATATGTATTTCAAATAGCTTCACTTTATGGTTTGCCTTTTTTCTCTCCTAATTGTATCCATTGAAGAAGAAAAGTTTGTTTGTTTTTCTTAACATTTAATTCCAATATAACACATGAAAAGAAGAGCACTATCCTAAAAATAAAGATCTATATATTTTCACAAACTGAACACATTCATGTCACAACCACTCAGATCAAGAAAGAGAAAACGGTCAACACGTTAGAAGGCTCCCTTCTGTCTCCTTACAGTCACAAATCCCAGACCCAACTTGCCTACCATCCCAACTTATAACAATATAGATTAGTTTTGTCTGATTTTATGATAATTGTTAAAATTTTAATGAAGCCTCATGGATCAGCTTTTTCCTTTACAGGTAGCACTTTTGTGCTCTGCGTAAGAACTCTCCAGGTTATGAAAATATTATCCTACAATTTCTTCTGAACATCTGGTTACGGTTCCTTACATGGATTTTCTAGTTATCTTTTCATATTCAATTCCTAAGTTAACTCTTGCGCAGTCAGAGAATATACTGAATGATTTCAATCATTTGAAATTTCTTCAGTCTTGTTTTGTGGTCCGGCAAGGGTCTATGAACATCTGAAAAGAATGTGTTTTCTATCACTGTTGGGTGTGGTGCCCTATATTTGTCAAATCAGTTAGGCATGTTCATCATCAAGTTCAGACTTTGCATTACTTATTTTTTTTTCTGCCCTATGAGTTACTGAGAGAGGTGGGTTAAGTCTCTCATATGGATTATAAGTTTCTCTATTTCTCCTTTTCATTCTGTTTTTGCTTTATATATATTAAAACTATATTCTTAAGTACATATGAATTCAGAATGATTATTTCTACTGGTAGGAATATTACTTTTTACCTACTACCAAAAACAATGTCTTTGCAAAAAGTCTACTTCGTCTGATGTACATTAGCTTTTGTGCTTTAATTAGTACCGTGTGACATATTTTTTCTAAATTTTTAATGTCAATTTTTATGTATCCTCATATAAAAGTGATTTTTCTTATAAGCAGCATACACTTGGGTTTAATTTATCCAATATTAACCAGATCACTTCTCTATTAACATTTAATGTGATCGCTGATATATTTCTGTTTACATCTACATTTTGCTCTGTTTTTTATTTTCAACTAGTGTTACTTCCTTTTTTCCTTCATTATTTGGTTTCTTTTTAATCAAGAATTTTTATTATTCTATCTTTCCTATCTTTGAGGTTGTTAGCTATACCCTCATTTTACTTTAATTCTTTAATTGGCTTTACTTATTCATTAATTGGCTATTACCCTGGAAGGGCTAAGACACCATAATGTTAAATATTAAATTATTTTATTTCCTTTTTTTTTCAGTGCTCACCCTATTATTTTATCATGTCTATTTACTGAACTATAGGATTTCCTCAGTGAACATATGTTTTTTGTCAATATTTACAACAACTGCACTTCTGTCAGATAATTACAATTCATCTTTGCACTTTCATGATCAAATTTGAGACTCCTTTCCCTGCTAAAAATGCATGCATATTCATGTAATAAGATCAGATTAATAAGAAATGTTTTAAAATAGTGTTTATATAACAAATCATGGCTTTTCCATACCTTAATAACAGTTCCATATTACCACTTTTGTTTAACAGAGTGAAATAAAACATGACATAGGAAAACTCAAAATAAAGTCGTTATAAGCTCATTGACAATATGAACATATCTCGTATGCATCATTTCATAAGATTTGCTGTTATCATTCTTAAGGGCATTAAGTAATCAATGATTTTGGACCTCTGAGGATAAGTCAGGGCTGGAGATTATAATTTTAAATAGTCTTTTTTTTAAAATAAAGGTTTTATTTATTTATTTGACAGAGATCACAAGTAGGCAGAGAGGCAGGCAGAGAGAAAGAGAGGCAAGCAGGCTCCCCTCGGAGCAGAGAGCCGCGGGACCCGGAGGCCATGACCTGAGCCAAAGGCAGAGGCTCAATCCACTGAGCCACCCAGGTCCCCCTGGAGGTTATAATTTTAAAGTCATCTCTACATTATCTAAAATATTGTGGATGGGCGAGCTACTTTAGGTAGAAAATACAATGTCAAATGAATGCAGAATGCTGAGGACCATGGTGGCACTTTTCTTTGTTCAGAGTAGATAAGAGCTGATAAGGTTAAAACTGCATGTATACCAATAAATACTTAGCTTAAAAACAGCTCATTCTATTTTATGCTGGTAAGTAAATATGTGGAACTATTATTAAGATTAACTCAGGGGCATCTGGGTGTCTCAGTTGGTTATGTGCCCAACTCATGATCTCGGCTCAAGTCTTGATCCTAGGGTCATGCATTTAAGCCCTGCATTGGGATCAATGCTGGTTGCAGTCTACTTAAAAAATAGACAGACAAACAAACAAAACAAAAAAACAAAAACAAAAAAACCCAAAACTAAAAAATTTACAGAAAATTTGTTGACCATCTTTCAAATTCCTAATTACTAGCTAACATTTTTATTAAAAGATTTTATTATACCACCTGATGCATTAATGAACTATTTATACTAACTGTATAAGTTAGGATAAAGTTCAGTTGCTAAGTGACCAAATGAGGGACCTAAGTAATGTAGCACTGTTTTTCCCTTTCTTACATAAAATAAGTCTGGAGATGACTCCAAGATCATTAGGCACCCTCCTTCTAACTGTCTGCTTCAACATTTTCAAGATCACCTATGATCCAAGTAGATGCTAGAACTTAAGAATTCCTAAGAGAAAAAGAATAGAAAGAAGATAAAGTCTTAAGAAGCAACACTTGAAAATTTTCCTACCAACTTCTTACATTTCAGTGTTGACCCCTGACTGCAAGGAGTAGTGGGGAACATAATTCTCTAGCTAAGAATTTTGCCACCTCAAAATAACAACAATAACAACAAACTAGGGTTCTTAAAAACAAAAACAAACAAACAAAAAAAACTAAAAAGAGAGACACCTGAGTGGTTCGGCCAGCTGAGCCCCTGACTCTTGATTTTTGGCTCAGGTCATGATCTCAAGGTCATGAGATCAAGCCCCACATTGGGCTCTGTGCTCAGCATGGAGCCTGCTTGAGATTCTCTCTCTCCTTCTGCCTCTTCCCCCCAGCTCGTGCTCTCTCTCAAATAAATTAATAAATCCTAAAAAACAAACAAACAACAACAACAATAGTAAAAACTAAGAAGAATAGAATAGAGGACAGGAAAATAATCTTGTGCACATAAGTCCTAATGATTTTGAATGATGTCACTTTAGAAGTATTTATATGTAACACCATACATATGGTAAAAGAGGAATATGTCTTTAGATAGTGAGAGCTAAAGATATTGTTTCTTAAAGGAAATCAATTGTTTAATTTAAATAATTTATTACTGAATTACTGTAATTTAGCATAATTTTGAAGTTAAGTGTGTATTATTTAAACACTGAACTATTGTTCAATAATTTTTTTAATGTTTTTTTTGTTGTTGTTGTTCAATAATTTTAAATGATTTAAAACATTTATGTGAAGTGAAAAATTTGTTCTGTTTATTTATGATCTTATAGTTGTTAATCATTGTATATTTACATTTATTTTATTCTTATCATTAAATTTATTTTACTCTTACTTTGATTTGATGTGATTCTACCTAATGGCACTGGAAAAATATTTACATTTCAAATAATTTCTCCATTTAGCAATGTTTAAGGATCTAACACTTCATGCTCTGTTTTAGAAGATCATTATAATAGTAAAGTACATACTTAGAGTGGTTTATTTGGCATCACTGGGTACCAAGTAGTACATTTATTTAACTTCTCAGCAGTTCATTGGCATTTTGGTGAAAAGAGGTGATGAAGGTTATTTAATTAACCTCAAATATTTCACTGGCATAAGAAACTGGATCATCTGCCAGAATCATTAGCAATTTATAAGCTGAGTTCAGCAGCAAATGGTCATAAATTCAATCACATGTAACCTTTCCAGTAAGTGACACCAGTCAATTGAAATTTATTATGGGGGAAATCACAGACTTTGACATTCACACTAAATATCCAGAGCATTAAGATTCTGCTTGCCAGAATCCTAGATATCACTTTGTAGATAATGCACAGAATTTTAAAATGCAGAAATGATGGATAAGAACTGAGTAGTTCCTCTGAGAGTTATCAAGAAATATGAGAGGTTCAATATTTGATAATGTTTCATTTTCTTCAATAGGACAAACTCATACTGTGGGACCTAGAATGATAACTGTGATTACTGAATAGTAAGTGTCATAAAACATTGGTGAGTACCTTTAGTATGGTGTATAGATAGTCTGGTGAGAAGCTTTCTTGGCGAGTTTCCATTAGGTACTCATGATAGATAACCTAAGAAAGCAATCAAATTTCATTCTCTGAATCTTTAGTGGTAATGTGAGGTTATACTTATATAGAGTGGAATGTAATTGATTTTAGAAACTTGATTAAATTATCAATAGCATGGCATAAATATAGTCTTAATGATTTTAAACTGAGAGTACATTTGTTTCATAGTTTGGAGAATTTTGGAAAAGTGAGGATGGAGACTAACCAGATCATCACATCTATAGGACATTAAAGGAATTCAATATTTGTTATTTGATGCAAACACTAATATGTTCATTTTGATTTGTTAAATTCAGCAGACAGCCAGGATGCATCATCAAGCATAACCCTTCCAGTAAATGACACAAGCTAATCATGGTTTACAAAGTGGGACAAAGTACCTTGACGATTATATTTTTCAAACTTGAGGTCTCACTTAGTAGATTGTGCAATCAGTATTTGTGGACAGAGTAAGTATGAATAGAATTTTGGAATGACTCTTACAAATATAATATGGAAAAGATTTAAAATGCTTTTGGAATTAATGCTTGCCTCCTAATATAATAGCTAATGTCCCACTGAAATAATTTAACTTAAAAAAATCTGTACATAGGGCGCCTGGGTGGCTCAGTGGGTTAAAGCCTCTGCCTTCGGCTCAGGTCATGATCTCAGGGTCCTGGGATCAAGCCCCTCAGCTCCGCATCAGACTCTCTGCTCAGCAGGGAGCCTGCTTCCCCTCTCTCTGCCTGCCTCTCTGCCTACTTGTGATCTCTCTCTCTCTGTCAAATAAATAAATAAGATGTTTAAAAAAAAATCTGTACATAAATATAGGTCATAATAGAGTTGGTTCAAATTCATTTTAAATGTCAGTTCACAGTGAATTTCCACTAATAGTAAATCTATGGGTAGAATTATAGCTCATTTATATATGTACATTCAATTAAATTGTTGTAGTCTATATACAGAATAGTTATTTTAGTTAAGAGTTAGTTCATTTGTTTTCCTTGGTACAGCAAATTCTTCTGGTCTTGGCCAGCAGAGTTTGACCTACGCTGGCTCTTTTATGCTTGTGTAGTGTGGCTGTTAGGTTTGACCATCAGGTCAGCTAGTAGATGGATGATCTGGACCAGCCTCATTCACATCTCACATATTTGATCACTGAGTGTCAGTTGGGTATATCACTTCTTCTGCACATGGCAGAAGACCATCTTGGATTTATTTGCTTAATAGAGAGAGGGTTCTAAGTATAGCAAACTCCAGTATGCAAATAATTTTCAAGTGTCTGCCTATGTCACATTTGATAAAGCAATTTACCTTATAAGAGCATATGAAGCAGGTAGGGGAGCTCTGCCTATTTTTTTTTTTTTAAAGATTTTGTTTATTTATTTGACAGACAGAGATCACAAGTGGGTAGAGAGGCAAGCAGAGACAGAGAAAGGGGGAAGCAGGCTCCCCACTGAGCAGAGAGCCCAATGCGGGGCTCGATCCCAGGACCCTGGGATCATGACCTGAGCCAAAGTCAGAGGCTTTAACCCACTGAGCCATCAGGCAGCCCCTGCCTATTTTTTTTAAACCTGCTCCATGTCTAACAATTTATTCTCTGAGATACATGGACTCTCAGAAAAAGGGATTGAAAATCTTCTATCCTTTCTGAACATTTACATTAAAAGGACCAAAAATAATATCATACTGAAAATTATCTTCTTGATTTATTTCTTTAGAATTAAATATTTACCAATCACACAACTTATTGGTATGTTTTATCAAATAAAAAAATAGGATACTTAATATAAATGTAGTTTGCGTCATAGCCCTTGATCCAGACTTTCACAATTTTCAACTGAAATACATATTGACCTGAAAGGGAAAACACCAGAAACCTGAAATATAGGTTAGCCTGGGAAGAAACCAGAATATGCAAAGAATGTTCATTTAAGCCTAAGATTAAATGAACTAAATAAAAAATCAAATTCAGTGAACAATGTGTGATATACATTCAGAATTAAAATAAAATTATTTACATTTAAAAAGCCTAAAGAACCTCTATCCCCTCCTGAAACTTTGCCCCCTGTCCTCACACAAGAGTCTGAATGAGTCTAAAAATTAGATAGCATACATTTGTTTGGGTGCTAACTTGGAGGTAATAAAGCACCCTTTTTTCATTTAAGGTTTCTTTTCCCCCAAATTTACCTCTTGTTTGGGAATTATTTGAGAACTGAAAAACTCAGGGAAAAAGTAAGCCAAAAGGAAGTAGGAAGGATGGGTATGAGGGAGCATTCCATACTTCCAGGGAAGAATGAAAAGTCAGCCTGTAATGGCGGATTGTGTTTATTCAGATGGTGATACGTTTCTCAGCTTTCTTTTTGGTACAGATCTTACAGGGATATACTTCATGAAATTTAGATGTAAACAATTAGATATTCATAACCAGCTATTAGTTGGAAAATTTGCTTGGTCATCAACCAAGTAGGAATAAGAGTGACAAACACTTCTTGCTAGTAAGCACCAAGGCTCAGAAGCTGTCTCCTCAATGGATATTGAGCTGTCAAAAGCTTGGCTTATAATGAAGGAATTATCACAAATTAATCCATCAAATACACTACACTCATGTTCGGCAGATGGATCTAACACACAACTATTACCACTTAATAGCCTTTCGTGGTATTCAGTCACCAAGCTCTTAAACCGAGTATCCAATGTTCTCCATGATCTGGCTTCATCTATTATTTCTAGTCTGAGATTTTACTATTTCTTCCATGAAACATCACTTTCCAAGGACGTCAAACAATTATTGTAGCTATTTTTTTTTAAAGATTTATTCATTTATTTTAGAGAGAGAGAGAGGCAGAAGGAAAGGGAGAGAGAATCTCAAGCAAAATGCCCACTGAGCTCAGAGCCTGATGCAGGGCTTTGATCTTAGGACCCTGAAATCAGGACCTGAGCAAAAACCAAGAGTCAGACACTCAACCAACTAAGCCACCCAAGTGCCCTGCCATGGTTATTTTTAATACTACTGTCTTATATCATTTATACCAGAGTTAACTCGTTAACTGTGCACCATATTACAGTATTAGAATTCCGAATTTGACTGTATACTGTAGTCTCCTCTCCCCTAATCTGTGGGCTGGCTTTCCAGGGTTTCAGTTACCTGTGGTCCATCATAATCTAGAAATAGATGATCCTACTTCTGATGTTATTATTGGGAGAAGGTTAATAGCAGCCTAATATTACATCACAATGTCTACATCATCCACCTCACTTCATCTCATCAGGTAGGTGTTTTATCACCGCGTATCATTAAAGAAGAAGGGTGAATGCAGTACAAAAAGCTATTTTGAGAGAGAAAGAGACCACATTCACATAACTTTTCTTATAATATATTGTTATAATTGTTTCATTCTATTATTAGTTATTACTGTTAATCACTTACTCTGCCTAATTTCTAAATTAAACTTTATCATAGATATGTACAGGAAAAAACATAGTATAGAGAGGGTTCATTACTCCCTAGTTTCCGGTATCTACTGGGAGTTTCAGAATATATCCCCCATATATAAAGGGGGGTGGCAGTATTTACCTTTACCAGTGCATTGCTTATTTTCATGTTACTAATTAGCATCTTTTCATTTCAGCTTGAAGGACTCCTTTAATCATTTCTTGTAAAGCAGTTCTAGTGGTGATGAATTCCCTCAGCTTTTGTTTGGGAAAGTTTCATTCTCCTTCATTTCTGAAGGATGCTTTGCCTCATAAAATTTTCTTATATTTAATATTATATTATATTAATTAAATTAATGAAAGAAAAAATATCCCCCTGTGGTTACATCTAAGGCTTTCTCCATATAATTAACTATGTAACATTGTGTCAAAAACTAAAGCATATTAGCTAGAATATCTAACCTAATTTCATGATTGAAATTCTAGACAATGCTTAGATAGAGAACAGTGACTATAAACTGAGTCCTTGATCAGAATGCCCTTGTTTTAAAGATTTAAATACTTCAAATGACACAAATTTCATTTGAGATATTTAATTTCTTTTTTTCTTAAGTAATAAAATATTCATAAGTAATGTGAAAGAGGGAATGATGGATGTCTTGAAAGAGATAATTCTTTAGAGAATAAGAATAGTTTATAATATTAATGCTATAAGCAGGGAAGACCAAAGAAAGGTAAGAAATACAGCTTGTGTCTTGTGACTTTCTTGTTGTTTATTAATATAAACTTGATAGCTGTTCTCAGGGTTTGAAATGATTTTGATGATTGGCTGTCAGTCATATATGAAGAACTATATTTCACACTGGTGGTTACTAAGTAAAGCTGTATATTAGGAGCTTTTTGAAATCCAGATTCTTTTGTTATAACCAGTAGCCGAATATGCAGCCTTAAGACTTAGAAATATCTAGTTTTTTTCCCCAAGTTTCCAGGTACTTTTGTGATAAATCTTAACTTCTGTACCCTCAGCTCCCACACAATCTCTGGAATTAGAAATGATAGTAATTGTTGAATGAATTAACAAGATATAAGAATCATACTTTTATGTATCTCATCTTTCAAGTACTGGAATAACCAGACACAGAGTAACCTCGGCAATTGGTATACATTGTTGCATGTTATACTGGACTATTATGAATGCTATCTTTAAATGATACTTTTGAGTTTACTTACTGATTTTCTACTTCTCTCTCTCTCTCTCCCTCTTTTATTTCCTGAAGTGAGATGTTCTTCTACATTTCATACTTTACCTGGAGAGAGCACCAGTTGCTCACCAAATGATCGGTAACTCAATCACTTTGGGAGTTTCTTCTCTCAAGCATTAGCAAAATTCATTTCTGGAAGTTATAGGAATATAGTTTGTGGCCAGAAAATATGTTATGTCTTGTGTGCTAAAAGAATAACATTAAGGGACGCCTGGGTGGCTCAGTCAATTAAGCATCCAATTCTTGATTTCGGCTCAGGTCATTATTTCAGGGTCGTGAAATTGAGCTCCATGTTGGGTTCCATGTTGATCATGGAACCTGTTTAAGATTTTCTGTGTCTCCTTCTGGTCTTCTCCCTAAAAAAGAGAGAGAAAAAAGGAAAGAAAAAGAAAATAAATAACATTAAGAGGTTCCTTGACCAGGAAATACAGCAGCACCCAAATTATCTGTCATTCATCTGCCACCATTCCAGAAATAGCCTTTCAAGGGTACATGTATACACAAAGAACTGTAGCAGATAATTGGACAGTTTAATGTAGTATTTGTAAAATTATTTTTCTAAAACCCCCGAAGATTACCAATGAATGAAGCTATGGCATGTAAATGCTGTAATAGGTATAATATATATGATATGATATGATATATGATATAATGTAATATAATAATAGAATAGAATAGAGTAAGAGTAGAACTAACATTGACCAGCCTCTTTTCTCCCACTTTTCCCTAAACTACTACTGAGGAAAGGCAAGATGAAGAGCAGCATAGTTGATGACGGCAAGTACTTCCTCCATCTCACAGTCCTAAGGAGCTGCCTAGTGTTGAGGTGATGAGAGGCAGCCCTTACAATGCTCTCATCCCATCCCTAATGTGAGGAATATTCAGCATTTATTTTTCTTCCTCCCTAATGAAGTCAAATCGGTCTCCCTAAAGACCACCGCAATAGCTTCCCAGCCTCATTCTGTTTTCTCTCTTAACCTACATTTAATACAATAGTTCATGCCCCCTCTTCAAAATATACATCTGTGAATTATGTCATTTCTTTGGTCATTCTCTTTTGATAGTTACTCATAATAATCAAAATAAAATCCAAGTTGTTAGTGTTCTCTATGTGGTGTGACTGCAGGCAACCTCTAAATATATTGCCTACTACTACTCTTCCTCTGTTCCCTTCTGCTCATACTAGCATTCGTTCTATTTCTTAGATACCCCGGTCATGCTCCTGTCTCAGAGTCTTTGCATCACTTGTCTCAGTCTGGATTGCTCAGTTCACTCACGTGTACATATGCACATGTCCACTCTCTCTAGGTCTCTGCTCAAATGTCACATCCTCAGGGAAGCTCCTTTGGTTACCTTTACAACTCACTCCCCCATCGATCTCCATTCATTCCCTTGTAGTTCAGATAATACTTATTACTATGTAGAACTATATTATTTATCCACTGGTTTATTTGCCTACTGTTTATTTATTCTGCAAAAATTTGAACTCTGTAAAAACACAATGTTTAGTTTTCAGGGTTTATTATACAATTTTTATTTATAGATTTTTGTTCACTATAGTATTCTCAGCGACTCAAACAAACCTTGCAAATATTTCTTTCTTTATTTTTTTTATAAATATTTTATTTATTTATTTTAGAGACAGAGAGAGCATGGGAGGAGGTCAGAGGGAGATACAAAGTCTCAAGCAGACTTCACACTGAGCGCAGAGTCTGACACGGGGCTCAGGGCTCGGTTCCAGGACCCTGTGATCATGACCTGATCAGAAACTGACTAAGCCACTCAGGGGTCGCCTCACAAATATTTCAACCTAAAATACTTGCGGAATTACAAACCTAGTCACCTAGAAAGACCAGGATACCAAGAGAATTTGGTGCCAACTTTAGGGCACAGATGCTATATTTAGGTCTCACAAGAAAGATTATTTATTTATTTTGGCTCAAAATGACAGTGGCATTTTAATTTTAAGTAATCTGTTTCAAGGTAATTTAGGTCATTTGAAATTTTTCTGTTTCAGCAATAATTTATATTAGAGGTTTTTAATGTAGATTGCAAAGAAAGTTATTTCTAAAAATGGAGACATATTTTGCTTTAATTATCCTTATTAGAATCAACTAAATATTTGAAATCAATTAGTAACATTCAAACAATATGATTAAGTTGTAAATTCTTTTTTATATTTACTTAAAAAGACTTACATGGCTCATGTGTTACTCTGTATCTACACACTTGATAGCCATATGCAAAGAAACCACAGATTAAATTAAATTATTTCTAGCATACATCTATGTTTAAATTCTCTGACAGAAACTATAAAATAAATTATTGTTTTAAACCTCAGTCTTGAAATGCAGGAAGTGACTGCCAGGTGTTTTTAGAATATTTTAACTTAAGAGCGTTATTCCAAAACTTTGCTTTGTTAAACTATGATAATATACAGACTAGAGAGGAATATTTAAGTATGAGTATGTGCACTGTGTGTATATTCATGGGAAATGTTTTTCTGCATATTTTACTGTGCAATATTTTAGAACAATTACCATTTTTCATTCTTAACATAAGAGTTGATTTTAGAAAATTTCTTCCTACTTCTAGTAATGATTTATTTGGAGAGTTTAAGGACAACAAATGCAGGGCAATGTGTGTTTATGTGTGCATATGAATGTATGTGTGCGTGTGTGTGTGTGTGTGTGTGTGTGTGCACATGCACCTGTTGGTAGGACAGCAAAGAGGTCCTGGGGAAAAGGTACTAAACTAGAAATTGCATTGTTGCAGTGAGTACTATATCGCTAGGCCACTGGGAATGGTTGTGAAGGTTGTAGTCTACAAAACTCCAGGAGGCACCATTTTCATCAAGTTCACAGCCGACATGGTTATGTGGTGTCCCTGTAGTAGGCATCCATGCTTATGGCCAGGACTACCACTGAGTCAGAGGCAGTAACTGGATTTCTCTGAATCATCTTTGTTTGCTTATTTTCTGTAAGAAACAGTGTTAGTAAAACATGATTACCTTATTTAGAAGTTTTTGGAAAGATAAAGGGGTACCTGGGTAGCTCAGTCAGTTAAGCCAATGACTCCTGATTTCTGCTCAGGTCATGATCTCAGAGTACTGGGATCAGGCCCCACGTGGGACTCCGTGACTCAGTGGGGAGTCTGCTTGAGGATTCTCTCTTTCCCTCTCCCCCTGCCCCTCCCCCTGCTCCTGCACACACACTCTCTCTCTTTCTTTCTCTAAAAATAAGTATTTTTTAAAAGAGGTTTTTGGAAAGATAAAATAAAATTTAAAGTAGTTCAAAATATTCTGAAGCAACATTGAAGTTAATATCAAGGTTAATATATAAATGTCAATCACTTTCCTATGTAACAGCAATTAATGAATGGACTTTGAAATTAAAAACTCAATATCATTTGCTTTAGCACACTTAAAAAAAGAAATATGTAGGTATAAATCTAACAAAATATGTGCAAGATCTATATGAAGGAAAGCTACTAAACTCTTATGAACAAGATCAAAGACCTAAAAAATTGGAGAGCCAGTCTATGTTCAGACAGAAATATTGTCAAGATGATCATTCTTCTTAACTTGATTCATAGATTCAAGGCGATCTCAATGAAGCCCCAACAAGTTATTTTGTGGATATTGACCAATTGATTCTATAGAATCAATAACTCTATATGGAGAGGAAGAAAAAAATGAGAATAGCTAACATAATAATGAAGGATAAGAATAAAGTTGGAGGACTCACACTACTCAATTTCTTCTACCCAATGTTGGACGAAGAAGCAAAAGCAATAAAGTAAAGTGAAGATAATCCTTTCAACAAATGGTACTGAAAAAACTGAGGATCCACATGTAAAAACTACAAAAATTAAAAATAAATGTAAATATATACTTACATATACTTTATTATATATTTATATTAAACATAAATATAAAAAATCAAAAAAAGATATTACGATCTTCACAAAAATTAACTCAAAATGAATCCTCAACCTAAATGTAAAATGCGAAACTATAAAACTCACAGATTATAACATAAGAGAAAATCCAGATTACTGTGGATACGGCAAAGACATTTTAGATATGACACCAAAGGTACAAACCATGAAATAAATAACTGATAAGTGCTAAGTGAATGCTAAGTGAATGAGAAGACAAACCACAGACCAGGAAAAAATATTTGCCAAAGATTCCTCTGTTAAAGGGCTGTCATCAAAAATATGCAAAAAACCATTAAACTCAACAAGAAAACAAACAACCCAATTCTTAAAATTGGCCACTGACTTAACAGACATCCCACCAAAGAAGGTATGCAGATGGTAAATAAGCACATGAGAAGATGCTCCATAGCATAGGCTATTAGGGGTCTGCAAATTAAAACAACAATGAAATACCATTATACACCTATGAGAATGGCGCAAATCTGACAAAACAACAGCAAATGCTAGCAAGGATGTGAAGCAACAGGAACACTTACTCTTTGCTGGCAGGAATGTAAAATGGTACAGCCACTTTAGAGGACAGTTTGGTGGTTTCTTACAAAACTAAACATATTATACAGTCCAGCAATCATGCCCCTTAGTATTTCCCCAAAGAAGTTGAAAACATGTTCACACAAAAACCTACACATAGATGTTTATAGCACCTTTATTCATAATTGTCAATCTTGGAAGTAACCAATGTGTCCAGTAGGTAAATGGATAAACAAATGGTACAATGGAATATTATTTAGTGCTAAAAGGAAATGAAACATCAAGCCATGAAAAGCCATGGAGGAAACGTAAATGCATATTATGAAGTGAAAGCCAGTCTAAAAAGGTATCGTACTGTATGAAGCCAAATATATATTCTGTAAAAAGTAAACCTACTGAGATAGTATAATAACAGTGGTTGACAGGATTGGGGATGCGTAGATGAATAGGCAGAACACAGGGGATTATTTTAGAGCAGTTAAAATACTCTGCTTGCAACTACAATGATGGATGTATGCCATTATACATTTGTCATAGAATGTACAACACCAGGAGTGAACCCTAATGTAAACTATGGACTTTGGGTAATTATTATGTGTCCATTTAGAGCCATCAATTATAAGACATGTACCACTTTGGTGGGAGATGTTGCTAATAGGAGAGTCTGCGCATATGTCCCAGCAGGGAGGATACGGAAAATCTCTGTGCCTCCTTCTGAATTTTGTTGTAGACTCAAAACCACTCTAGAAGAATAATATGTTTCGCTTTTTTTTTTTTAAGCAATAGAATAATCATTGAATATTTTAAATTGGGTAAGTTTGGATAGGTAGCTGGCAAGCATTGAATGACATGGTAAGTTTTCACTTGAAAAGATTACTGTGATAAAGGACTGCACTGGGAAAAAAAAATATATTGGATAGAGGCAAACTGACTAGGTAGCCATTCCAAAGATAGTAACTTGGTCATGGGATATGGTGACAGGTTATTAATGTCAGAATGCAAGATATATGAAGAGGTAATAAGGAAAAGAATTGGCACTGGGTCATTACGTGAGATTTAAGGGAAAAACAAGGTGTGTGTAGCTAGAAGTTTGGTGATTCTGTTATCTAATATATGAATCACTGGGCAATGATCAGGTTTGGGGTAGGAGAGGAGGGGATGGATATTAGGATATTTTTGGACATGTTGAG